>NC_087277.1:23688369-23994782 GCF_015220805.1 Pogoniulus pusillus
CATGGAATGCTACTGTTAAGTACCTGAAGGTCTGCATCTGCAAGCTTTGATTACAAAGATCTTTGGTGGTTTGGGGTTTTCTTTTCTACAAATTGCATCAAATCAGAAAGCAAAGCATCTCAAGGTATACCACAGATAGAACAGCCCTGTTGTCTCAGTCACCAAAGCCATTGAAGCCACACAGTCAATGAAGCTACTGAATTCATAGTGATGAGACAAGTAGGTAACATTTCAACACATAGTGAACACAACTATTTGTCACAGGATGGTACTAAAGCTTCACTTTCTTCAGCAGCTGATCCAGAAAGAACTTACCAAAATGCTCCAAAATCTCATTGCTTTGAATGTTCCCTGGAGACTTAAATTAGGAATTTTTGAAGAGAAAGTTCTCCCTTTGATGTCTTCGATTATTCTTGGTACTGTTGCTTTATTTAAGCAGCAGATGTAGAATCCTCAGCGTGCGTACATCTGCAGGTGCAGATTTTGTGCCTCATGCATATTTCATAAGCAACCAGCACTGAAATGAAGAAAAATTGCTTTTTTCTGAGTCACTCTGAGGCCATATATTGTTTAATTTTAGTATACTTCTCCCACGCAAGAAAGTACACTCAAGGAAAGCAAATATTTGAGACTATAGGTGAGGTATTTAGGTGCATACAAATACAGTGAACAGATCACAAACTCACTAACTTTTCTCAAACAATTTGAAAAGACAGCAGCAATTCAAACAATTGAAATTATCACGTCACCTTAGGAAGAGGAATGCTGTATCAGTGGTATCCTGGCATGCATTAAGATAAGTGTGTCCAGCAGGTATAGGGAGAGTAACCTCTCTCTCCGCTGTGCCTTGAAGAGAACACACTTGGAATACTGTGCCCAGTTTTGGGCTCCCCTATTCAAGAGAGACAGGGATCTGCTGGAGACAGTCCAATGGAGAACTATGAGGATGACAGAGGAACAAGAACATCTCTCTTACAAAGAAAGGCTCAGTGAACTGGGGCTATTTAATCTGGAGAAGAGAAGGCCAAGAGAGGATCTTATGAGCCTTTAGAAATATCACCTACCTTTCCAAACCAAACCATTCTATGATTCTTTATGGTGAGAGTACTGAAGCATTGGAACAGGCTGCCCAGAAAGGTTGTGGAGTCTCCTTCTCTGAAGGCTTTCTAAAGCTGCCTGTATGTGTTCCTGTGCAGCCTGCCCTAGGTGATCCTACTTTGGTAGGAGCCTTGGACCCAATGATCTCTGGAGGTCCCTTCCAACCCCTAGCATTCTCTGATTCTGTGATCATCTGCCACAATAGAACTGAGTAATATTTCTAGAGTTCCCACTCAGTTTTGTTATCACTAGTAAGTTTTTTTGTTGTGAAAGTTTCTTCATTGCGTGAAAACACTTCCTGTACTCTTCAAGTGGGATGAAATACCACTGAAGCTACACTGTATTAAGGCATTGAGTAGAACTTTATCCTGCAGGATAAAAACTCAAAAATCTGTTTCATTTTCTAAATCTGCCACATTTTTAAAAGCTAACAAATTGCTACTCAGTCTCCCAGTTTCCCTTTTCTGCAATAAAATCATTGCAGCCTTGCTATATTACTTCAGCAACGTTTTTTATTTAAAAAGAACACTTTTCCCATAAGTTCCCTTGGAAAAAAAAGAAAAATTGAAATACTGAAACAATTGTGTGTCGAGTCTCTACTTCCCTGAGCAGTGCTTTCAAGTAATGAAAGGAATCCCATAGTTGATTCTTTCTTACATTCCCTTATTAATATTTTTCTCAACATCAAACCTATTCATTTAATTATTAAAAGTAGCACAGATAGGATTCAATTCATGTAACTTTAGACATCTATATTGCAGATCTCCATGTGAAGCACTTAGTTCAATTACACTGAGTAAAGAGAAACCAAGATATGTAGAATCACAGAATGTTTTGAGTTGAAAGGGACCTTTAAAAATCATCTAGTCCAGTTCCTTCTGCCACAGACAGAAGCATCTTCTACTGGATCAGCTTACTCAAAACCCTATCCAACCTGACTTTAACACTTCCAATGGCAGAGAATTTGTGGATACGCAGCTTCTCTGGAAGTGCCTCACCAGACTCATCATTAACAAATTTCTTCCTTATATCCAATCTAAATCTACCCTCTTTCAGTTCAAAACCATCACAGCCGGAAGGAACAGTGGTAAAGGACTTGTAACAAAATTAATTCCCCTGTACTCAGCACTGGTCAGGCCACACCTTGAGTACTGTGTCCAGCTCTGGGCTCCTCGATTCAAGAGAGATGTTGAGGTGCTGGAATGTGTCCAGAGAAGGGCGATGAAGCTGGTGAGGAGCCTGGAACACAAACCCTGTGAGGAGAGGCTGAGGGAGCTGGGGGTGTATAGCCTGGAAAAGAGGAGGCTCAGAGGTGACCTCATTGCTGTCTACAACTACCTGAAGGGAGGCTGTAGCCAGGTGGGGGTTGGTCTCTTCTGCCAGGCAACCAGCAACAGAACAAGGGGACACAGTATCAAGGTGTGCCAGGGAAGGTCTAGGCTGGATGTTAGGAGGAAGCTCCTGCCAGAGAGAGCGATTTGCCATTGGAATGGGCTGCCCAGGGAGGTGGTGGCATCACCGTCCTTGGAGGTGTTCAAAATACTGGATGAGGCACTTAGTGCTGTGGTCTGGTTGACTGGATAGGGCTGGGAGCTATGTTGGCCTGGATGATCTTGGAGGTCTCTTCCAACCTGGTTGATTCTATGATTCTACTAGACCAGTGCTTTTGCCAGTAGTTGTTAAGTGTTTTAACTATGTGTATACATGCCTTCATACACATATTCCATTGCATATACTTAAAGGCTTTTGTCAGCCTTAACAAAAGTACTACATCTTTGACATCTAAAGCACTTTGTGAGTAGCTTTAGTCAATGTTCTGTGTTATATCATCTGCTAAACAACCACAAGCACTGATCAATAGAGTATCAGAGCCACTCATCATTAATCTCAAACTGTTCTAAACAAGCATCTTGATACATTCAATTTAAAATTTTTAATACTTATCTAATATATCCTTTTATTCTTCTTTGGCATTGTACTTTTCCTATTCATTCCCAGCACAGGAGCTAGACTCATTTCTGGTGACTTCTATCTGAACCCCAAAGTAAAATTCAAGGTAATCAAGGATCTGTTTTTTTCTTCTTTTTACACATCTGTTTTCAACACTTCACTAATTGTACATTCTTGCCCCAGCACAGTAAAATGCAGAAGGTCTGCAAGCACCTGCTCGAACTACCTTTTCTAACTATTAGGAACACTCCATGTATTAGAGTGGCATTATAAAGGTATAGAAATCATAAACTGTAAAGCCATGTCATGAAAAATACAGACTTGGGCAGCTATTCTAGCCCTTAAATGCTTTATACTAGTAAGGAAATGCCCTGAACCTAAAAAGCAGCACCCAGATAGCCAACAGAACCTCTAGACCTCGTGAATGGCATTCATTTAATGCAAGCTATGGCAAAGCAAGACATCAAAACTACGAGCTTCAGGATTTGTTTACAACCAACATCCAAAACACAGAGCCTCTCTTTCTAAGCTGAGTATAAGACAGGGTAAATTGCCACACAATGTCCCAGTTTGACAGAATATCATATTGCTTATCCAAGCCTTACAAGATCTGCTCTGAGGACAAGCAATCCTTCTTTTTGCAAAGAAGTTTTTGCTCCTAGGAACAAACTTAGGTTTGTATTAGTGTGTGTAACTACCAGCCACTTTATTTTTAAAGATTAGGAGGAAAGTATAATAGAATATAATAAATATTTACCATTTTCTTATAAAAAGATAAATTATTTACCAAAAGAGGAGGGGTACTTACCTACATCTGCTAATAAAAAAAAACACCATAAAATTCCTAGAGTAGCACTAGATACGAGCAATTAATCTGTCATGATTTAACCAGCCTGAAAGTGATTATCTTTGAATAATTGGGCTCATCTATTAGGCTTTTACTTAATTATCCTAGAAAGCAAAACAAAGAACAGTTTACACATGTGTGTGTGTGTGTGTCTGTATTGGGCTCTGCTTGAACTGACTGCAGCAGAAATCTGAAGTATCAACATTTCACATTATGGGCAGAGAGTAATGGATCTTTCTGCCAGATTAGCATCAGAGCAATAACCCTGTGGGACAAGGACTTTGATTTCCCAATAAATTTGAACAATGCCTGGTGTATTGATGCCCTGGGAATTTCTGTTAGTATAGAAATTGACTTGTGTGTAACACTAGCAAACCTGCATCACTGGTTACAAGGCCCAGAGGAAGGCAAAGAGAGACACTCTGGAGATGCTACAGAGCTCATAAAAGCAGAATTTGTCTAGTAATCCAAAACAACCTATAGAGGACTATGCTTGCCATCCCACCTCAGGGCCACTTCCACTGTTCTTCCACATTAGGTGTGTAGCATAACCCTGCTTTGCAAGTGGAAAAAATATTTTATGTAAGGGAGCTGGAAAGATATACAGAGAATATGTGTAGAGTGTGTTAGCATCACACAGATTCCTCAGCTAGCCTCAGAACTAGATTCATTGAAGGCTCCCAAACACAGTGCTCTGTCAAAGCTAATTAACTGCTACTGAAAAGAGGAGGCAATTAGCCTGGGAGCAACCTTTCACTGGCACAGCCTTATCTTTTCAGGTATCAAAACTTTTGAGCCGTGTCATTATTACCATTATAATAGCACTGTAACAAGTTAAGGTGGCTTTTTATGGGAAGGTATTGACTAGAACATACAAGGACTTAGATGCTGCACTGGGCCTGCAGTGCTGCCATTCATTAAACATAGGGTGCAGAAAGATGACAGCAATGTCATATCTTAGGAGTATGGTAGCGGGAAGCTGAACAGAGGAGAGAGGCAAGGTCACTCCAGGCCTCAAGTCTTGTACAATCCCCAGAAGCCAGCAGTGCCACATGCCTTCAGGTGGATGCATAGAGCAAAATCTGCAGTCCTTCCTGTCAGCTTTCTTCCAGGCACTGTACTTTGTAGGGACTGTTAAAGAGGTGCAGTTACCTTTCAGTGTCAGATAGTCACCTGACTAATCACTTCCTTACCTGTAACGCCAACAACCTTCCTTTGACTAAAGGCCTGCACAATTCATTTAAACTCTATGACTTTTATTCACACTCTCAGAGAGTCAAGCTGATCCCAGAAACAGCAGTGCCATAAGCAGCATCACACTGACTTACCAGTGCTTTGCCTCTGGTAGCTTTTCCAGTGTTTGGGTTGATTTGGCTCTTTCTCCAAGGAAACTTCCAAAACAGAAGCTCTGCTGATGTTGGCGGTGAGTCTTTTATTCCCTAGGAGGCAGACACACATTGTGAAAATGACTGGATCAGCACCACCAGCTCAATGCTCAGAAACCACCCACACAGCCCATCCATCGCTCACCTGGCCATTGGAGGGCTGGATCTGCTCGCGGTGACTGCATACAGCTGGACTCCAGCAGGCTGCTGATGAGTGAAAGCCTTATTAAAACATCTCTCAGGCTCCACTCTTCATTCTTTGATATCACCAAATGTACAAAACAGTGAAGTTCATAGAATCACATAATGGTTCATAATCAGGTCCTCTGAATTTTGATTGCAAAAAACAATCATACAAGAAATGTAGGCTTAAGAAAAAAAAATACTTGAGCTTAGTCATTTAAGGACAATGCAAAGAAATCTAATAATTAGGTGACACAGTTGATTTGAAATAATAGGAATAAAATGTCAACAGGGAATACAAGTTATTTGATTTATATGTTTTATCTCGAGTTTCAACTGCAATACAAAAGGCAAGAAGCCAGAAGGGTATATCATGGGACAAAAGAGTGTATCAAGTGACATACTGAGCTCTATTTATCAGCATATGCCACTGTACCAAAGTGCATAGCTGGTATCCACTCCTATCCTGACTTTAAGAGAGCATTCTAGCCTCAGAGAAAACACCAGGAGAAACTGTTTACCACACACTTGGGGAAAAATGTTCAGTTCAAGAGCAGATATTATTTCACATGGTAAATATATATTTTAGAAGAGCACTAATGATTAAGCAGAAATCAGTAGGAATTTTTCTTTTGGTCTAATTGTAAGGAATTTTCAGCAAGAGCTTTCACTGCTTTCAGTGAAACTTTTCTAGAAGTTGGATCCAGGAAAGGACTTGTTTGTAGCAATGCTCTGCATTGCAGAGGCAAACTTCTAAGTGCTGCTTACGGTATCAAAATATGCAATCCTTTATAAAGCATTAGTAAAGTGCTTTATACATGTAAACCAGGTCTTAAATCCTCTTCAGAATTTACTGCCATAAAATTCTTCCTTTGACTAAGATTTGCTGCAATTGCACATACCTTAAGATTCAAGGCATAAAGTTACTTCTTTTCCAGAAATTTCTAGTGCTTGGTAAATCCAAGAAGCTGATGCAGCAGAGGATCTGGTCTAACTGCAGACTCTCTTCCTATTTTTTGTAAATCAAGAGTGAAAGCCTACAACAGTAAGTTGTTTTCTGGGCTTACAGCCCAGATGATCAACCGTATCTTGTGCTCCATCAAAAAATGCATGGCCAGGAGGTTGAGAGAGGTGATTCTGCTACTCTATTCTGCTCTGGTTAGAGTTCATATGGGGTACTGTGTCCATCTCTGGAGCCCTCAGCACAGGAAAGATATGGGCTTGTTGGAGTGGATCCAAAGGAGGACCATAAAAGTGCTCAGAGGGCTTAAGCACCTCTCCTGTGAAGGAAGCTTGAGAGAGTTGGGGTTGCTTAGCCTGGAGAAAGTGGTTCTGAGGATATCAGAGCAAGAACTGCTCAGCAACAACTAAAACATCCTTATCAACACTGTTTCCAGTACAAATCCAAACCATAGTTCCATACCTGCTACTATAAATAAAATCAACTCTATCCCAGTCAAAACCAGGACAGAGAGCCTGAGTTCACCATTATCACATCTAAATGAGAGGGAAAAAAATATCATTTACAAAATAAGTACATATAAAGTGGAAAAAAAATGGCTAAACATTGACAAGAGCAAAATGAAGGGGAAGCAAAACAATTATTCCATTCTGCCTGGAATTTATGAATCTGTATTTGGAGCACTCTATCCATTCTGGAGCCATTCCAATACAAAGCAGGCAAAGAGAAGATTGCCCCATGGAGAGACATCCAGCTGATCAGTGTGCTGGAGCACAGGATGTATGAAGAGAGACTAAGTGAGTTGAGTTTGTTTAGCTACAAGAAAAGAGAGTTAACAGTCTTACTGCTGTCTTCAGCTAGGCATTCGATAGTTATGGAGAACATAAATTCCATCAAGAGAGGCAAAAATCACACAATAAATACCTATTCAATGTGAAGAAATGCCCCACGAGGGCAGTCAAACGCCAGAGCAGCTTCCCAATAGAGACTACAGGACTTTCATTCCTGGAGATGTTGAAAAGACAACAACCTGTGCAACCTGACCAAACACCCTGCTATGAGTGAGGTTCATTCTTCTTTGAGTCAAGGTTGAAAAGGGGTTGTTGAAAAGGCATCAACCCGTGCAAACTGACCAAACATCTTGCTTTGATATGTCTCAGTATTCTTGGATCTACAACTCCACTCCTGCCCTCAAGGCTGTCTCTAGGAATACATGAAGACCTGTAACTATGTGGGTTTTTTTCTGTTGGCATTCAAAAGCGTTTGGCTTAGCTAATAAAAAAGCAATATTTGTTCTCTTTGAGAAATGTATCCTTTAATTCATTCTTGTATAATGAGTGCACAGGAAACAATAATCCACAAGCAATTAGATTGGTCATTTATCTCTTTCTAATATATGTTGGTAATCAATAAAAATTACCAGCTAAGCCATGACTTCCAATAACAATGTGCCCACTTTAATTAGAAAGAAACTGATAGTGAATAGGATTCATTTAAGGCTGACAAAGCATAGGCATTCGCTGTATATGTTTATTCCCATACATTTTATCTCAATAAAGAGTTGTCAGAGGAGATAAAGACGTATTGTGTAACTGAAGATATTGAATGATTCAGCAACTGTTGTCTATAAAAGCTTATTAAAGTCTATAACATATTTTATGAAACCTACAGAGACTCAGAGTTTCTCAGCTTCCTTAGCTCACATCCCAGACTGACTTTCACAATGAAGGAGCTTTGACCCTGGGAAGCATTTGGTTTATGTTTGAACTGGAGCTGAAAGAAGCCTTCATTATACATTCTGACTGAAAGTGACTATGCAAGGCTTTTTCCTTGATCTAACTGAATACTGCAGTGATCAGCATGTCATCTTTTGATGTGGAAAAGAAGGTATCTCTGTGTGGGAGATCAATTAGAACCAAATACTTACACATTATTCCAAGCAAGCTCACTTAAGAAAGTTACCATCTGGGAAAGTTCATAACTTTGGAAAACAGCTCACAGCAACTGTAGTTCTAATTCACCTTAGAAACAGAAAGGCAGAAACAACACATAACATATTGGTGTAACAAGGAAAAAAGAACAAAAACAAATTAATGGGAAGAAAAATAGGTCAGTGCTTTTAATGTTAGAGTGGAATTTTTCAGCATTTTTCAGGTTTGGATAACAGGCTTGACTTTCAGATAGAAAATTAAGAAGTGTTTTGCTCACAGAAACAAGATTCATTTAGCAGAAATAACCAAGGAAGTGGCTAATGTGGCTTAAAGTTTTGACAAAGTCAGGAAAGTTACTGCAAAAGAAACAAGAATTATTCAGCCTTGTAAAATATTTATAATGGCACTAATGGCAAATATAGTACATTTGTTTGCTCCTCCTGCCACAAATCATCCATCAATGTGGAACTCAGCTAGTCCATAAAATCCTTAGCATACCAGAGAATCCATATGAATAATCAGGACTGACAGGTAAATAAACATCATCTGGCCTTAAATGTATTTCATATTCTACTTCCTACAGATTCATGCCATTTGTATTGATTTTTTTCCAAACAAAGTAATAACCACAGCCTAATATCAGTCTCCAGAGTACTACTTTGTTTTCTTTTACAAGAGCCTGAACTATTTTTACTTGTGACTTACTACATTTACACAAACAAAATGAATCCACTTTGTCAGACGGTTAGCAATGCAGAATTTTGGATACATAGGGCTGGCAATGACAGGTCTTTTGTTCATAAAAAGATCTGCAAATTAGTTCAGGCATTGGAATTTAAATTCTTGCTTAAATCTCAGGAGGAAAAAAAGCAGGATTACTTTAGAAGGGCTGAGAAGCATTTTAAACCTGCAGAATTTTACAGACCATTCAGCTAACTGCTCCATATCTTCAAAAAGTAGCCAGACTTGGCCTCCTAAAGGCTCACAACTGAAATTACAGGGGGGGAAGAAATCCAAATCTTTAAAATAAGTGGGGGTTTAAAAAAGCTTAGAAGAATGTGAAAGTTTTAACAATTTAAATGAAGTTTTAAATGTACATAAAAGGTCTATTTAACTTAATGGTCCATTAAAATAGTTTAAACGTTTCTGTCCATACAGGACCAAAAGTAGTCTCATTACAGCTGCCACTGATATACTGCTGTTCTCAAACCTGCCTAGCACCATTACTGCTGCAACTAACTAACTTTTGTTAGTGGCCTAAGCAGTTTTTACTGCATTTTCTTGGTTTTTTCCATGGACAAAAAATTGTACATGAAATTGGTTTTGTGGATGCAATGGTTTGGGAGTTCCCCACCCCCCCACTCTTATGAAATCACCCCGACTAGGCTCAGCAGGGCCAGAAGTTAAGGAATGAAGCTTTATATTTACAGCTTAGCACAACACAAAAGCAGATATTTACAATCTATACAGCTGTAGACAGAAATATACAAGTTAAAAAGTGATACAGAAACATAACAGCCCTCCCAGAAACCAGAGTGCCCAGAAGGGACTCCCAACCACCCTTCCACCTCCTTTCCACCCCTCTACCTTCTCCCAGACTTTGCCTTACGTTCAAGGTGAGTTTGGAGAATCAGCCAGAAGGGTCAGAAAGCAGAGGGATTACTTACACTGACAGCAGGTTAAGGAGAGAAGGGAGGCAGCCTGAGCCAGAGAGAGCAACTGTGTTATCTATATTTGTGTTCTTGTTTTTATACATCTCAGCAAGCCTATGAGTGAAGTAGACATCACCATTGTTTCCTTTTCACAGCCTATAATCTAATTCTTCTCATCAAAATATTCCAGCTAGCTTCAAACTAGCACAGTGGGTTTGGTTTTTTTTTTTTGCTGAGACCTTGGGTCTTTTGTTTTCCTCTTTTGCCTTTTTTTTTTTTTTTTTTTTGCCTCTGGAAGATCTCACAATAAATCTGAAAATATATGTGACTTTTTTATTAACCTTTGAGCTAGTTCTCCTATATATTAAAGTGCAGATCTTAGGCTTGCCAAGGCAGATTTTCTTGCTCTTAAGTACACCAGGGTTTCCCTTATTAAGGTAATCTTTCAGCACTGTTCAACTGCTCCAGCAAAACTAAGGTTTCTTCCTCTACCAGATCCATTAGAGCAACTGATTGTGTAATAAATCTGATTTACAGTAGCTAGACTCAAGGTATCACTATTGCTCAAGGTCCAGAAAATCACAGAGAAAGGATATTGATTTAGTGTCATATTTTCAGGCATGCAAAGAGTATTGCACAGTCTGATTTCCCCACTGTTTTAATGGCTTAGACTTTAATAACAAACAGAGTTGTTAATCACTTCTAACTTCAACCACTTGATGGAAGATATTCATGGGACAAAAAATGAGAGAGAGAGAGAGAGTTACATGTTTAGCTCCTAATTGCCTCAGATGCTCATACTACTTCAATTGATAGAACTGGCCTTGCTTGTACAAAACAATGCACAAAAGAAAGTGATCACTAACAAACTGAAAACGCATTGTCACCACTGGATACACATTTCTCTTGTCAGACAGGCATTACCCTACAGGTATGCGTCTGTCCTTCCACTTAACTACTTTACAGACAAACTATGAAACAAAGACTGGGATTCAGGGACAATTCTTTTTCTTCAGAACATCACATTCAACATGATCTAATTAACGTGGAAAATGCCCCCAAGAGATCAAATAGCAGTAAAAGCTCTCCAGAAGCAGACACACCCATATGCTTGCATTGCTGCTACTAAGCAACAAGAACAAAAAGCTCAACACAAGTCAATTCTCCTTTAAAGAACCAATGCTAATTTCCTGCTCATATTGGAAAAACATAAAGGAAGCTAGTGGAAAATGAAGAAAAGAGGAAAAAGGCTTTCTTTTACTATCTTTCTGATAAATATGACTTATTAACAACTAGCCAGAGTGAAAGGGAATAAAGATTTGCTGCTGTTATTAATCATGTGAAACAGAAGTTCATGCAATGATTAGTACATTAGAGTCTAGGTCAGTGACCAGACTGAACCATTCCTACAGACTGTAAAATCATGGCCTTGTTAATCACTGTGCATTTTCCCTTTTTCACTTGTTCCTCTGCTCAGATCCTGTGAGCTAAACCTTACGTACAGACCCTGGCTGCCGCCTCGGTAAGTTGAGACGACCTGCTGTCTGCAGAAAGGCAAGTATAGTATGAACTTCCACAAAGAGTTTAATGACTCTTTCAAGAAAATCAAAGCTGATGCTGAAGTTTAAATGCAAAGAAAAAGAGAATGCAAATGTCTCATTTAAAAATACAAGAAGACAGGAATCACCATAGGACTCTAAGGCTGGTTTCTCCCATACTCAGATTATAGTTTTGTGAATCTCACATGCAGATAAAAGCAAAAATCCTTTTAGCCCACTGACGTTTAGTCACAAACTGTGTCTTAGTGTAAATGTCCCTACCTTCAAGTAATACCCACTTTGGTTTCTAAGCTTTGTCCTGTGTATTTCTGAAAGCAATTACCACAGATTCAATAGCTGCAGTTTAATATCTGCTGCATTTCTGCCATAATCTAATTACTTGTAAAACAAATGCATACAGTATCCTATAACATGGCTTGGTATGCAGAGGCTGTTCTACTGCAGAAAGGCATATGTAACAAAGTGCTACATGCCTTGCAGATAAATGCCAGGTTTGCCACACAGTAAGTACCTCTGCAGAGCAAACAGCAAAATAACAAACACCTGGCAACAGCTTGGATATCAAAAGCTAATGGATGCCCCCTGGTTGCTAATAAATTCAAAGACAGATTGGACGCTGCTTGGCAGCTTTTCCAAGACAAGTGAGAAAGAAATTCATCTGGTTCCAAAATATTTTGCTATGGAATTAGTGTTAGACAAGGTAATTATGGTTACAAGGTCAGGGTGCTGACTGTCCAAATTGTATTTCAGGTATCTCTCTGGAAAAGAATACATAAACCACTAAATGAAAATCATGTGGCTGTTGAGAAAAGATGCTACCTACAAATCTCCTTCCAAAAGGTAGAAACGTGGTATGTTAGATCAGATCCCCTCACTGTGAATGGGACCAGGTCAGACTTCCCTCTTGCCTTGATTTCATTGTTAGAAGAAACTGAGGCAGATGTCTAGCTGACACACTTCATTTGAGATTAGAAGAAATATTCTTAATGCAGCTTGAAAGCAGCATGTAACTAACGAGGAGACTCACCTGGACTGTACTCTACTGGCCTGCCGACATTTATATCCTACTTGGGTGACATCCAAGAGACCTGAAGTAGAAGAAGAGCCTAAAAGCAAATGAAAAGCACTGGGAGGAGTCAGATGCTATATGGAAAGTGTCCAGAGAAGGGCAACAAAGCTGGTGAAAGGCCTGGAACACAAACCCTATGAGGAGAGGCTGAGGAAGCTGGGGTTGTTTAGCCTAGAGAAGAGGAGGCTCAGGGGTGACCTCATTGCTGTCTACAACTACCTGAAGGGACATTGTAGCCAGGTGGGGGTTGGCCTCTTCTCCCAGACAACCACGAATAGAACAAGGGGACACAGTCTCAAGTTGTGCCAGGGGAAGTACAGGCTGGATGTTAGGAGGAAGTTCTTCCCAGAGAGAGAGTGTTTGGCATTGGAATGGGCTGCCCAGGGAGGTGGTGGAGGCACCATCCCTGGAGGTGTTCAGGAAAAGACTGGATGAGGCACTTAGTGCCATGGTCTAGTTGACTGGATAGGGCTGGGTGCTTGGCTGGACTGGATGATCTTGGAGGTCTCTACCAACCTGGTTGATTCTATGATTTCTTGTTAGGATGAAAGATGGAGGAAAACCAAACACCAAGTAAAATCACACGATAGCTTGTGAATTGCTGGCAGAGACCAAGGAAGAATTAAAAGTTCTCAACAACTTGGACAAGACAGCAAGAGGCAAAGGTGATCTAGTGCAAGTACCCATTACTAGTCTCTTAATTATAAACCTTTTTTTTTATGTAACAAACTAGACTGGCTCACATATATATGCACTCACCAGATGTATAACCCCAGGGAGCTGGGGTGGTTTAGCCTGGAGAAGAGGAGGCTCAGAGGAGACCTCATTTCTGTCTACAACTACCTGAAGGGAGGTTGTAGCCAGGTGGGGGTTGGTCTCTTCTCCCAGACAACCAGCAACAGAACAAGGGGACACAGTCTCAAGTTGTGCCAGGGGAAGTATAGGCTGGATGTTAGGAGGAAGTTCTTGCCAGATGGAGTGATTTGCCACTGGAATGGGCTGCCCAGGGAGGTGGTGGAGTCACCGCCCCTGGAGATGTTCAAGAAAAGACTGGATGAGGCACACAGTACCATGGTCTGGATAGGGCTGGGTGCTAGGTTGGACTGGATTATCTTGGAGGTCTCTTCCAACCTGGTTGATTCTATGATTTCTATGATACATCTTTAAATTGTGGAGTGATTCCATGGAATTACCTGGTTTTGTAGAAAATACAATGAATCCACGGAATAAATTCTTGGAAACTGAAGATGAGGTTTACTATTCTAATGCCCTCTTTCACATGGATGGTTCAGTAAGATTTCCACATGACCCTATCAATGCACATTCAAAACTGCCTTGATAGCTTGAAGATCACCAGAGAGACTTGTGACAAGACTCAGAAAGGTTTATATACCTGGTAACGTTCAACATGCTAGTTACCTGACTAAAGAGGCAGCTGAGCAACTAAGAGCTGCAATCTCACTCTTTTCCCAGGGTTTGTGACTTGACACTTGTGAAATTGAAGAAGAAAAAGAAATAAAGAAAGAGGGTGAGACCAGCTGGCAAGATTTGTGTTTGCATGGAAAGAAGTAACTACCTGAAAATCACCTGAGTATCTTTGGGAACCTTTTGAGGTCGAATCACAAGGTAGGTGCTATACAGACAGCACATGCAATTAACAAGATAACTCTGCTGATCTGACAAATTCAAATGAGTAAAAGAGATCATTTCATAATCTCTGAGGTGAGCTGAATCTCCAAAGTTTTATTCTTATAAAACAGTCTTCCATTAAGTGGTGATAGTGAAGGAAAATGCATGATTATCAAAATATTATTTAGAGCCTGAGTGAAGAAAAGTCTACTTTTATAGGCTTATTTGCAATTACTCCACGAGTGCGTCTCAAAAAAATCAGTTTTACTCCCAGGAGCTAAACAAATGCAACAAAAAACTAAGATCATTTATCTTCTTTTTCAGCTACACTGAGAAAGAAACATAAGGTAATGTAGTCTGGGGATTTTCTCTTATTTTTAATTCATTAAGAACTTAATGTACAGGTGACACTTCAATGCTCTGAAGACAAACAACTATGTGTGATCTAAGGAGGCGCCTCAATGCCACTTCAGGCCATACTTAGAAAAGCCTGATGGGCTGACCCATGTAGACTTCCTCCTGAGATATTTGCCAAACCTGCCAAGCTCAGAAGAAGTAATTAGGAAAGGAACAGAAGATAAATGGACTGGCAAAACCTGGTGCTGACCCAAGGTAAGATTCTGCTACGCTTAAGAGAAATGGCTCTCAGTACTTTGAAAACTACAGTGCTCCTGAAAAGGAAAGAAAGTTCATCAAAATCTCTGACATCTCACTCACCAGTTCATCACCTCATAAGCTCAATTCATCCTCTGTCAGAGAAGAGATTGCTCAGACATCACACAAGGGAATCTTAAGAGAAGCTGGTGATAAATCCATTGCCCACTTGGATATGCAAACTATTTAATGACAAAAAAACCCCAGGGAATGAGGTTCCTTGAACAGCAAAGAAGATACAGAAGAAGATCAGGTAGGCAAGTCTTGGTCCTTTTGTACCTAGAGCACCTTCCCTAAGGGGACAGGCTGAGAGTACTGAGGCTGTTCAGCCTGAAGAAGATAAGGCTCTGGGCAGATCTTAGAGCAGCCTTCCAGTACCTGAAGGGGGACTACAAGAAGGCTAGGGATGGAAGGAACTTTTTACAAGGGTTTGTTGTGATAGGACAAGATGAAAAAGATTGAAGATTGAGGAAGGAAGATTTAGGCTAAATATTAGGAGGAAATTCTTTATGGTGAGAATGGTGAGACACATGAACAGGTTGTCCAGGAAGGCTGTGGATGCTTCCTCTCTAGAGGTGTTCAGTACCAGGTTGGATGAGGCCTTGAGCAACCTGGTCTAGTGGAAGGTGTCTCTACATGTGGAATGGGTTTGGAACTGGGTTAAGGTCCCTTCCAAACCAAACCATCGAGTGATTCTATGGCTAGAAGGCCAAGGCTTGTGGCATATAAAGGCAAACTGAGAGAAGAGGTTCAGGTCAGTCTTAAAAAGAGAGTCAGGGAATATATTACTGCAGTTAGCAGTTCACTGGTTGGAATGTGTAGAGAAGACAGAGGCCAGAGAGTGCTGTAGAAGAATGTGAGACAATGGACACAATTTGGAGTATGAGAAAACCTGACTTGGTTAGGAAAAAAAATCAATAGTAAAACATTGGAATAGTTACTCAGAAAACTGTGAAATCTCCATTCTTTGAGAGGCATCAAATTCCACTGCACAGGACCCTGAGCAACTTGTCCTAACCAGAACTTCCCTCAGCAGGAGGTTGGAGCAGGTGACCTTTGGCTGTAGGATTCTATAGAGTATCCTATAAATATTCTTATAATAGATAATTGCTAATATTTTAGCAAAGCTAGGGGTGGGAAAAATGGTTGAATGGGCAACTTCTACCTGAAAATTAAAGCCTTGCAACAGTAGATTTAGGTTGGACATTAGGAGGGAGTTCTTTACTATCGAGGAAGTGAAATACTGGAACAGGTTGCCCAGGGAGATGGTTGAGGCCCTATCCTTGGAGACATTGAAAGTGAGGCTTGATGGGACCCTGGGCAATCTGATCTAATAGAGTATGTCCCTGCTTACTGCAAGGGGGTTGAAGCAGATGACCTGTGGAGGTCCATTTCAACCCAAACCTTTCTATGAATCTTGTTCAGGTTTCTCATTTTATTCAGTAGTATTTCAGCTGTCCAAACCTCTCCCCAAAACACAGCATTACTAAATGCTTCTGCTTCAGCAACGCTGCATTGCTTTAAAGGGAAATTTTGGAACACCCATTGTCAGTGAACTTCTGATGCACAGCTATATCACTGAAGGATAGTTTTAAATTACTGGAAATGACCTTGAATTTCAACAGTGCAAAATCTCTTGTTCCTGGAGGAATGCCAGCTTAGCCAGCCAGGTCTGCTGACCAGCATATGGGTAAGGTCGAAGCCCTGTCTCCTTTGAAGCCTCCTGAGTACTGGAGCAGAGACAGAGCAGCTCCTCATCATTCTCATACTGCAGTCAGGGACTAGCCACAGGTTTAAGAAAAGAAGATAATGGGAGGCTTTGTATCTTCTCCTACACACACATCTCCCTGCTTTAAGAGTGAATTACTGTTGAGGAAGGTGTATCCTCTAACTCGTCAGAGGTATGGAGAAGAGAAGAACTTACTGCCTTGGCAATACAAAGTAGTTATTCGGTCTTTGCTGGAGAGAATGGCTTTAAAGGTAAATTCTTGCAGCTCATTACTTGGATTTGGACTCTAGAAACCTGCCTAAAGAATCTAGGTGAGGTTTTCTGCAGTTGCAGCAAAATTCTGTCATGTGAAAGGCATCTAAGACAGCTGTAAATTAGCTTTCACACAAGTCTACAAAAATGGTTTTCACTTCCCAAACTAGCTTTCTGTGATGAAATATATTTCTTTAGCAGAGTAGTACCTGAAAAGGGCCTTCAGGAAAGCTGGAGAGGGATTTTTTTTTTTTATCAGGGCACATACAAAAGGCAATGATTTTAAATTGGAGCAGGGCAGCTGTAGAGCAGACATTAGGAAGTTGATGACTATGAGGGTGATGAGACAAAGGAATGAGTTGCTCAGAGAAGTTATGGATATCTCTTCTCTAGAAGTGTTTAAGACCAGGCTGGATGAGGTTTTGAGTAACCTTATCTAGTAAGAGGTGTCCCTGCCCATGGCAGGGGAGTTGGAACTACCTACCTTTAAGGTCCCTTACAAATCAAGCCATTCTGTGATTTCCCACTGCATAAAGGAGGATGCAGTGTGATGAAGAGGAAAGTCTGAGTTTGGTTATACAATAGAAGAGAGGTTGTGGAGTCTCCTTCTCTGGACACTTTCAAAACCTGCCTAGACACATTCCTGTGCTGCCTACCCTACATGATCATAGAATCAGTCAGGGTTGGAAGGGACCACAAAGATCACTTAGTTCCAGCTCCCCTGCCATGGGCAGGGACACCCCACCCTAGATCAGGCTGGACACAGCCTCATCAAGCCTGGCCTTAAACACCTCCAGCCATGGGGCCTCAACCACCTCCCTGGGCAACCCATTCCAGGCTCTCACCTCTCTCATGCTGAACAACTTCCTCCTCATGTCCAGTCTGAACCTACCCACCTCCAGCTTTGCTCCATTCCCCCTAGTCCTGTCACTACCTGAATGATTCTGTGTTGGACTTCATGAACTCAGAAGGTCCCTTACAACCCCTACCATTCTGTGATTCTTTGATTCTGTGACACAGTCCTGTGCTCATATCTGCTCTGCTTTAATATCCATTCCTGAACCAATGTTCAAACCTAAGCAAATTTATCCAGCAGAAAATTTTAGGAGACCAAGAGAATCGGAAGAGAAGCCCCTCTAAATCCCAAGTAAGAAATGTTCAGAATGACAGCTCTGCGGGTGAGACATCCTGGCTTTGTAAGCTCTGTGATTTGGGAAGAAACTTCAAACCAACAATTGCACAGGCATCCAAAACCAAGGTGAATGTGGGCATGAGGGAGGGGGTGGAGTCAACAACCCTGGAGGTGTTCAAGAAAAGATTGGATGAGGCATTTAGGGCCATGGTCTAGTTGATCGGACAGGGCTGGGTGATAGGTTGGACTGGATGATCTTGGAGATCTCTTCCAACCTGACTGGTTCTATGATCAGTCCAAGGTGTAGGACAGCATTGCAGTCAGCCTGATGTGGACTGAACTGATTATACTGATGTAGTCAGGAATATAAAGCTGCTCCTAGCCCTTTTCACTGTGTGAGATCACTGGGGAAGCTTCTCAGAATTTTTTAGAGGGGGGAAAAATGTAATTTAAATACTTCATTATCTTTGGCATTTTGAGATCTCCAAGTGTCTGAACTTGCTCCTTGACATTAGCATATGAGTTTTTTCATACTGTTTACACATTTTCTCTCAAGCAATATGCTTCTGACATGACAGACAAAGCGCTGCTTGCATTCAGTTTTTACTATGGAATTTCTCTGATTTTTTTTGCACCTGCCAGAAACTCCACAGTGTTATTTTACTGTTGTTTGGTTTTAAGTCATAACACATTTGATGTTTTCAGAAGTATTTTAAAACTGGTTTGGTACTCAAGCTGCTGTGCAGATAAATCAGTAGTTTCAGTGCATGGGTCATAGCACTTTTCCTGAACCATAAAAATGGGATTTTAACCAAGAGTGCTAAACATCACAACCCATTTATTCTGTGCTCATGGCACAGTTGAAAAAAAAAAACGTGACTGTGTTACCTAATAACTAAATGCCAGAGAGCAAGATTTATTTTAGACTGTTGACAATAGAATCATGGCTTGATTATGCAGGTTTTAAAGGCCATTAAAGCATTTTTTGAGGGAGAAAAAGGAGAAGGGCGATATTGTAATACGTCTTGAATTTCAGCATGCTCACACTATTAATGTCAGGCTCTGAGGAAGAATCATTAGATCCAGGTTTGGTAGTAGACTTTATATTTTCAGTTAAAGGCTTTGCAAGCTTGATTCCTGCTCTGTTATGTTTAAGCAGGGGTCTGCATTCAGATTTTCTGCTATCCTGGGCAGTCAGATTCCACATGTTCATTTTATTACTGAAGAGATGTAGTAATATTATTTAAATTAGATGCTTACCACAAGAGGACTGCGTAGTTTGAGGACAGCAGTTGCTTGCTCTCTGACTGACCAGGACACCAAGATGTGCTTACCTTACATTGTAGGCTGCAGCATGCCCTGTATATTCCCCACACTCTCATAGTGTTGTCCCAAGACCCAAGTCAAGCATATAGCCTGGGGGATGCTTTCCAAAATGGCTCAAGCTTCGCATGCTGTATCGGTCTGGGAAGCTGCCTGTAGCTGGTCTCTGCACTGGACAACACAGATGAAGAAAGATTACTCAAGGATCAAACCTAATCTTCCCTCTGTCTGGGCCTTACAAAGTACAGGACAGATGCCCATTGTGGTGGTGAAAGCAGCATAGTGCTAAAACCCAACATCTGTTAAGCTGAGACTGTGGAACACTGACACCTTGTATAATCAGCACAGCTACTCTCACATCTCCCTCATCCATCTTTCTTTGCTCTCCAGAGCATTAATAGCATGTGGAAGAGCCTGGCCACCACCAGAGTCTCAAGCCTGGAATTAATACTGTGCTTCTGGTTCTCCTAGGGGCTGCATTACAGTTTTCTACTGACTTATGTCTATAGGATATGTCAAGAGAGTAGTTTCCTTAACTTTATGCAATTGGACTATGATTTAGCCACCGTGATTCCAGTTAGACCCAAAGATCCCCCAAATAAGTGCTTTCAATAAACAGCATATCAGCTGTTCTTTAAAGAAAATGCATCTGGAGCACAGCAATTAATGCAATATCAAGCAGTGGTTACAGAGATGACCTTCCTGAGGGCCCACAGAGTTGTCACCCAAGGCACATAAGCAGGAATAAGCTGTTCTTAGTTCCTGCTCTGTTCACAGAATCACAGAATTTCTTAGATTGGAAAAGACCATCAAGATCATTGAGTCCAATCATTAGTTGCACACTGACAAGTCCTTGACTAAACCAAATCCCTCAGCACAACATCTAATCATTATGAATCACTATGGTTGGAAAGGACCACCAGGATCATCCAGTCCAACCTTCATCCCAGCATCCTTCATCACTAGACCATAGCCTCAAGTGCCACATCCATTCTCCTTTTAAACACCTCCAGGGATGGCGACTCCATCACCTCCCTGGGCAGCCTGTTCCAGTGCCTGACAACCTGCTCGGTAAAGAGCTTCCTCCCAACATCCAACCTAAACTTCCCCCAATGTAACTTGAGGCCATTTCCTCTTGTCCTGTCATTAGTAATTTGGGAGAAGAGACCAACTCCAGCCTCACTACAAACTCCTTTTAGGTAGCTGTAGAGGGCAATAAGGTCCCCTCTCAGCCTCCTCCAGACTGAACAACTCCAGTTCCCTCAGATGATCCTCCTCCAGACTGAACAACTTCAATTCCCTCAGCTGCTCCTCATGTTTTTCAGACCCCTCACCAGCCTTGTAGCCCTTCTCTGCACCCACTCCAGCACCTCAATGTTCAAGCTGAAGCAAGCTGTCCTTAGGTGGTGTGTTACCTCTCCTCCTTCTCTGGTGGTTACCTGTTGTCTTCTCCACCTGTCACTACAATTTGATCCACTAATTACTTGTAAAGGATCCAGACTCTGATTATCTGTAAGGAATCCAGATGATTGTATACTTCCTGTGCAAGCTGAGTACCTGCCAAGAAATATTTTCTTCAAAACTATTTAGAAGGTAGGCAACAAAAAATAAGGAAAAAAAACAATGGAAAAAATAACCTCACAACAGCAAAGCAAACACATATCATGTGAAAACAAGACAATTACAGGGAGATGTATTTAATCCTACAAGGAAAACAAAATCACATACTCTAATAACACATGGAAATTACATAGATGCAAATAAAAAAGAAAATTGATGGGAAGGTGACATCAAAGTACTAAACATGGATATAATACTCCTCAAATTATTCTGGAGATGGCTTTTAGCATTTTGGCCCTTGCATGTTGGTTTTGGTATATTCCAGGAGAGTTTTCACATGTAACTAATCATGTGTATTTTTTACATGTATTAGACATGTTCATATAGATGCACATATACATATATGGCTGTACATGTGTATATATATTTGTATCTCTCTGTGCACATATATTCTATAACTAGAGACCATCACCACTGCACTTCTCACACTGAACTAAGTTAGCCCGAATCAATTTAACTTCAGTATGAAAATCAGGAAACCACAGATCCCAGATATTCATAGATTCATAAAATGATTTAGGTTGGAAGGGACCTTAAAAATCATCTAGTTCCAAACTCCACAGGCAGAGACACCTCCCACCAGATCAGGTTGCTTGACGCCTTATCCAACATGGTCCTGAACACCTGTAGAGAGCAGCATCCACAACCTCCCTGGGCAATCTGTTCCAGTGTCTCACCATCACCACTGTGAAGAATTTCTTCCTGATCTCCAGTCTAAATCTTCGTCCCTCAAGATTCAGTTCATTCCCTCTTGTTCTATCACAACAAACCCTTGTAAAATGTTCCCTCCCAGCTTTCTTGTAGGCCTCCTTCAGTTACTGGAGGGTTGTTATTAAGTCTACTCAGAGCCTTCTCTTCTCCAGGCTGAAAAGCCCCAACTTTCTTAGCCTGTCCCCACAGGGGAGGTTCTCCAGCCCTCTGTTCATCTTTGTGGCCCTCCTCTGGCCCACTGCAGCAGTTCCATGTCCCTCTTATGTTGGGGTCACCAGAACTGGATCCAGTACTTCAGGTGGAGTCTCATGAGACCAGAGCAGAGGGTAAGAATCACCTCACTTTTCCAGCTGGTCACACTTCTTTTGATGCAGCCCAGCACATGGCTGCCTTCTGGGCTGCAAGCCATGTGGCTGGCTCAAATTGAGTTTTTCTGCAATTGACACTGAGCTAGAGAAATTCTGCAGTGTTACTGCCCTTGTTATCCTGAGCAGATGAATTTCACCCAACATGCATGCCTGAGGTTGCTGTGCTCACATGTGATTACATGGTGAACACGCTCTGAAGTCAGGTCTTTTCAAGGAAAGAGTTAACTGAACATAGTGGTGATGCACAACATCTGAGCAAAATGAGTTCTGATGTGGGGCTGCAGAGATGAGGGACAAGAGAGGCAGAAGGAAGAAGAGCAGCCTATGAGGAAGAGTGTTTTTCATTTCTTGGGGCTCAAGTTCAGTATGAGTCAACTTACACCACAACTCTCTTTCTACTACACAACGCCCTGCTCCATCCTCTTCTGTTCTCAGCTCATTACCCCTTTTCCCTAGTATTTCTTTCCGCATCCTTTATCCACCTGGAATGTTTGAGAACTTTAAATTTTCTACACATTGTTTTCAATGCTACTCTGTAGTTTGCTGGGATTTGGGCAGAAGAGACGCAAAAGGTGCTTCAAAAATCCTTCAGAAAATAAGCCTGAGTAACATACATATGTGTAAATGACATGCACAGTTGTGAATTTCAGGTCACAACATCAGCTGAGGGAAAGAAATCATCACACCAGAAGAATAACTATTCTTTAGAGGTCAGTTTGAGAAAACCCAGTTCCTGACTCCTCTGTGACACATCTCTGTGACTCTGCCCGCTATGCTAAATTAAACAGCAGAATGGTAGGTGTCTGAGGGAGGTTCAGCTGAGGAGCTGAACTGTGCAGAAATCAAATACTGAGAAAAAGACACAAGTTCTAACCATGGCTTCTGATGTACACCTGCCCTCCCTAACTAAACCCCCATTAAGAAGATTCCTTTCAATAATGGATATTAGCCCAAATAATTGAATTCTCCAAAAGCTTATTCTAGGTCTTCATTTCACCATGTTTTAGGCAATCATGAATTACTGAAGAGGCTCAAAGCAGTTCAGCCTTTTTTATCTCTCTGCTCTTAGGAAGAAGTTCTTTACAGTGAGAGTGGTGAAACACTGGAACAGGTTGCTCAGGGAAGTTGTAGATGCTCCCTCCCTGGAGGTGTTCAAGGCCAGGTTAGATGAGGCCAGGTTAGATGAGGCCTTAAGTGCCATAGGAGTCCCTGCCTATGGCAGGGGGTTGGAACTAGATGATCTTTGAGGTCACTTCCAACCTAAACCACTCTATGATTCTATGACAGTAAAGAACTTAAATACATGCTTTAGTCTGTTCCTTCATCCCTCATATCCTCAAATTCATCCCTGTGACACAAAGCCTTTGCTCTGAATCTGTATCAGTGCAACTTCACTGACAAAGGGGGCACTGCTCCAACTTGCAAGGAGTAGAATGGGATTCAGAACATGGTTATGCCCACACATGAAGGCTCACCTGCATATGCACAGACACACAAAACTCAAAGCAGCAGCAGCAGCAGCACTCAGTTGCAAAGCATTAGGCTAAACTTACTGTGTGATTAACTTTTTTTTTCTCTATGACACCTGGAAAATAATTATTCACCTGTGGTTCTATACAAACAGCAGCACAAACACCAGATGCTTGCACCCACCGAATACCTTGGCTTCTTTAAAATGAATTGTTTAATAAGATAACTAATTGTACAATTTTCCTTAAAACATTCAGTTAATTGCATGTACCATTGTTTGAGGTAAACAGTTTTTGTTTTCATAACTGTAGGATTGGTTTGAATTAATATGCACAGATGCATTGGCTGATTTGCATCATTAAGTCTTGAAAAGACTATTAAATTTTTATATCTTCCTATCTATTCTTATTATCTTTCTCAGTAAGAAAAAGATTACTGTTAATGGATGAAGTATTTCAGCGACATTGTGAAAGCAACTTTGAAACTGTATAACAACATTAAAATATATAAATAACAATGGTTAACAGAATATTGGAAAATAATTCCAGTGAGGCTGCCATACAGCATATGAAGACAAATTCCACAAGTGCAATGATAAAATATGGAGCACATACTCTTGCAACTGTGCATGTAAATTAATGCATTCATTTACTAGAAGTTCCAGCTGATCAGTATTATTTAGTCTAAGTTCCAGCTGACCAGTAAATGTATAGGTTAGCTCACTGTAATGAATAGGCTGATTTGGCTCACAGTAATGATAAATTAAATCCTGAAAGTCAGTCCCGAAGCTGAAACTAGATTCAGCGTTTTTTATTGAGTTCTTAGCAATGTAGCCATGCAGAGAACCACATTCACTGCCCTGCAGGGACATTCTTCCTTCACCCTCAGCTATAGCATAAGGTGGAAATACATAAAAGCAATACAATCCAGGCCCAGTCCTCCTCAAATTGGTACATATTACTGGACACATTTAACACAAACTTACTTTAAAATGAGAATCATCCTTTCTCAAGGATAGAACTAAGAAAATACAGTTTAAAAAGGAAACTTATTTCATTAACAACTTCAAACTGTTTAGGAGATCCCTGCATTTTTAAAGCTTCTTGGCAGACTTCCTGGAGTCTAACAAGATGTGCTCCTGTAGCTTTTCCACTTTTAGGATCATATCCCTTCACGAGCATTCTGCTGCTAAAATCAGACCCAAAAGGATGCTCTACCATATCAAGCCACGGACAGCTACTGAGGGTGCAGAAAATGATGGTGAGAATGCAGAATTTAATTTGCAGACTCTCACTATTCTCATCTTTCCAAAGACTTTGGCTTTACTCAGTATTTGCCACTCTACTTGTGGATAAATCTACTCAGGAAGTAAATTTTTTATCACCTTGCTGAATAATTCCATTTTGTAAAGAATGCATCTCACTGTTCCACAGAAAATACTGGTTTAGAATAAGATATCAGTAAATGATCCCCAAAATGCAGCATCTCAGCATTGGAGTGCTGTAATTTTTTTCATTATGGCTGCAATAACATAGAAATAACTACATTATAGAAATAGAACAACATTCTGTTGCTTGCTTGTGCTTTATGGACAGCAATTCAGCCAGTGCATGGGTTCATTTTGTGACTGTTCAGCACAGTAGGTTATACGAAGTATTAGCAGTCTGAACTAGACACGTACACTTTCAATTTCAGAGCAGCCCAATGACTATTCCTCTCTTGTCCGTTGGCATCATTATGCAATCAAAACAGCGCTCTCGACATTAACCTCCTTGGAAGTTTTGTTTTGGCTCAAGGACATGTTGAGTGGCTAAACCTTGATCCTATTCCCATTAAAATCAAAGCTTCCTTTGATTTCAATGTCATAGGCAGAGATCTTAGCAAAACAGCAGGGTCTGTCTGGTAAAATGCAACAATAACAAGCAGGGATACATTTGTGAGACTACAAATGTGCTGTGCTCTGAATGTTTTGAGTACGTTGCTCACAAAATATAACGACCTTACACAGATGAACTGGCTCATTATTTTGTTCTAAAAGCAGAATAGTTCTTTTCTGATTTATTTGCTCTAAGTATAAATATATTGCTCACTCATTCAGCAGTTTGTATTTGCCTGTATTCGATCTACAAACCAATCGCTCCACCTTTTATAATTGTTACCTCCCTATTGCAAACAAAAATTGAACATTTTATAGCAATTATGTTTTTTCTGCCTGTATTGAGGAATCAGGAATGTGACATTTTCACAGATTCCTCAAAGAACTAACGAGCCAAAGCTCTTGGCTTATTTAGATTGTGAGTATTCGCAATTTGCACAGTCATAGTTAGATTGCATTCAGTTGTTTCTCTCCACCGAGTTAAGAGCATAACTAAAACACTGTGAACTCGACACTGTGCAATCAAAAGCCCCACAAAAAATAAAATATTGAAAAATCTTATCATAATTATTCAGGCTTTTAAGTTTTAACTCTGATTTCCAGGGGGCATTCATGCAAGCAAAACATGATCAAGCTAATGTTTAGAACCAATGCGGAAAGAAAAATGCAGATGAATCAGGAAAGAAGAAGGGAGAAGCAATGTGACTTGTCTCTTGCTAGATTAGCACTCATTGTTCACTCCAGGGTAACTCCTTACCTTCCTTCCCTAAAACTTTCACCTCAGCTGGAGCTTCATCCATGTCATGCTGCTTTCACTCCCAGCCTGAGCTCCCTCACTGTTTGCCAGTTGCCAGTTACTGCTTGCCACTACCTGCCTGAAAAGAGATAAGAAATGTAAATACAGCCTTTTTGCTATATTGACACCCCAAAATCCTGGGAATAGCCAAAGGGAATCACTTGTCTTTCTGGAAGGCACCTGCAACTGAGTCCCTGCAAACAGAGCACTGATGGTGATCAGTGAGGATGTTTAGAGCTGCTGACCATATCACCTAAATACGTACAAAGAGAAAAGAGTCAATGGACTCTGCAGATGAAATATCTGCACAGGTTCATGAACTTCATGTTCTGTTTGAAGATAGACTTCCCTTCAATTTCAAACAATTCTCTTCTTCAGGCAGCTTAGGTTTCCAAGGATTGGATCCTCGGTAAGGTAATTGTAATTATAATATAATTAATATAATAAATGCTGCTGTAATACAGTGTTAAGTGGCAGAAAATTGCCAAGTACTATAGATACATTTTTGCCTTTAATTAGAGAGAAGCAACCATTCATTTATTCTAGTTAAATCAGAGATGTTCTTTCTGAAGTTAGCATCAAAGACCTCATGATTTAACCTTAGCAAGCATACCAATAATAATACTTTTAAGTGTACTTACATTAAGAAATAATAATGGCTTTTCATCTTACTACAGGATAATGATTTAGTCCTAAGGTAAATAAACCAGGGAAATAAAAGACCATAGCAGTAAACTGCAGAGTAATACAATACTATTATTAAATCTCTGCTACAGCAACCATCACAGAAAGTGGTGCTATTGAGCAGAAAACACTTGTACCTGAAGAGTTTTAAAGCAAACGCTTTTGATGCTCAAGATAATGGGAGCTGAAAACATAAAGAAGATTTTGATGTATAATACTAAACCCTCTTGGTCTGCTGAAAGAAGCCACTGCTGCTACATGACTCTTCTCTACTGAGACAACATGAAGTGGGGATGGCATATGATCATAGAATCACTCAAGTTGGAAGTGACCTCTAAAAGTCATCTAGTCCAATCCCCCCCATAGTAAGCAAGGATATGCTCAACTAGAGCAGGTCACTCATAGCACCATCAAGGCTCACCATGAATATCTCCAGGGATGAAGCCTCAACCACCTCTCTGGGCAATCTGTTCCCAGTGCTCAAGCACCATCATTGTAAAGAACTCTTCCTGAACATCCCCTGTTCTCATAGAGTGGTGGTGTCATAGAATCACAGACTCATTTAGGTTGAAAAGACTTTTAAGATCATCAAGTGCAAACAAGAAAAAAACAAAAAGGGGAATCCATGTAACTCTAATGAGAAAGAAACTTCATTAAGAAACCAGGTGTGCAAAAAGACACAAACAACTTAGCTGAGCTGTCCACACATCTATGCAGAGTCAACTTAGTCACCCTGCTGTACCCTGCCTGGCCTCACTAACCTTCATGGTAAGGGTACCACCTGATTGCACACACTTGCCAGTATGCTGGAGTACTTGAAGTATTTACCTGTTGACTCACTCACAAAAGCACTGTGCCTTGAACTCTTTTAGGGCAGGAGATCCAGCAGCCACAGGTTTATGTAGATGCTGTTTGTCATGTAACACACATCAAACCAACAAATATGCTGAACCAAACGACTCAGAGTACATTCTTGCAAGATGTTTCTCTGTAGATGTTTACCAAAAGCCTCACATTCATTCACAGCCTTTGTAAACATTACTTTAGTTTTCAATCCAGAAGGAGTTTTGCCATCCTCTGTTTCTTCTAAAGCATAAGGAGGTGCATTAGTTGTGTGGACTGATGCCATCTACCATAGCTTAGAATCATAGAATCAACCAGGTTGGAAGAGACCTCCAAGATCACCCAGTTCAACCTATCACCCAGCCCTCTCTAGTCAACCAGACCATGGCACTAAGTGCCTCACAGGATTTTGAAATTTGAGCTTCAGAAACAAGTAAAATACAGTCTTCATGCTATTTATATTCCTTTTAAAAGTAGATACTACATATATATATATATATATATATATATATATATATATATATATATATATATATATATATATATATTGAATTCCACTCCATTACTTTGAAGGCAATGAGTCTATGAAATCTGCACTGGTGAACTGGTAAATTAGAAACTCAGAACACAACCTTTTTTTGTCTCATACTCCAACTGCATTAAATGAACTTGAGGATTGAAAAGCAAAAAGAGCAGGAATGGCTGAAATAATGAGATTCAACGCTGTCATACAGATTCTCAGGTGTTACTGCAGAGGTTTTGGGGTTTTTTCTATTTTAAACTACAAGCCTCATTAGCTTTCTTTTTCTTGCGGTGGTAAAGTACACTTCACAACTGAATGAGAGAAAAAGGCTGCTTCTACCAAAATTATTTAAGTGATTTAGGAGCTGAAACAGCATTTAATATTGGCAACATCAAGATTTAAATCTTCGATTTTTTTAATTGTTATAGAATCATAGAACCATTAAGGTTGGAAAAGACATCTAAGACTGTCAAGTCCAACCGCCAACACAACACTACAACACCCATTAAAACACGTGTTAAGGAGTCACATCTACACATTTCATTTAACACCTCCAGAGATGGTGACTCCACCACCTCCCTGGGCAGCCTGTTCCAATGCCTGACCACTCTTTTAATAAAGATTTTTTTTTTTGCTAATATGCAGTCTAAAGCTCACCTGAACTTGAGGTCATTTCAACTTGTTCTGTCACCTGTTTCCTGAGAAAAGAGACCAACTCCCACTTCCTTACAGCCTTCTTTCAGGTAGATATAGAAAGCGATAAGGTGTCCCCCCAGCTTCCTTTTTTCTCCCACTTGGAAGCAACAAAAGGACTAATTGCCAAGACAGAAAAGTAAGGTGAAATCTGAAAATAATCATTACTAAAGCTGTTCACATAGTATACTTATAGTCCAATATACAGAGTTCCATGTGGTCCTGCCTCAGTGGACTCACCTTACAAATACAGTGAATAAAAATGAATTAAATGAAGGTGTCATTTAATAACCTATTCTGACTTGAATAATATAATAACAATTATAATTGAATAATACAGATATTGAATGAAATGGACTATCACAGCATTCAGAGGGCAGAGGTTGTTGCTAGTATTCCCTTCACATGTTGCTGAGGAAGAACCGAATCATCATCTGTCAAAAATAAAATGAAGTAGAAATCTCTTCAAGGAGAAGCTCTTGCTCAGCTAATGATAACAGAGCAGAGGACATCTGTCTAAGGAGTGTGAATTGATAATAACTCTTATGTTTAAATGTCTGCATACACAAGCAGGATAAATCCATAAATGCCATGAGCATAGCTGTAGCTGTACTATGAAGGGCATTTTTCGTTTGGTCTCTCTCAGATTTTCTTTTCCTCATTTTTTTTCTATCTTGCCTGATAACAGCATGCTTCTTACCTTTGTCTGAACACCTACCGGCACACATCTGAGGTTTCTTTTTATTTGTTTTTCAACACTAAAAGTAGCTAAAAATTACTTTTCTGTACAAGCAAACTACTTTTTGAATTGAGATAGAATTTGTTCAATATTTTTATCCAGGGAAACATTTTGAAAGCTAAATTTAAAGAAGAGCCACAGAAAAAGGTGGTGTCAGTAGCTCATATTCATTGCCTCAGCAGTGAGCTGGTTACACAGACTGGGGCTAAATTCCACTCTCACTGTGAGCATATTCAAACCCACACTTCAACTTTGTAGAGATTATAAAGGTACAAATAAAAAGAATAGCAAGTGGTCCAGTCCTAGGAATGGGATTGTTTGTTGAACAGAAATTCACAAGTGAAAAAAAAAGTAAGATTCAGAGACTCTGTTTGATACAGGAGCAGAATTTGAACTCATATGCTTTACTTCTTGCATGAATGTCTTTATCAGTAGCTGTTCAGATATTCCAAGGCAGAGCTTTCACATTCTCTGCTTATATATTTTCTCTTTGTATAAAAAAATACTTAAATAGTCATTATGCCAGATGCATAAGTGATTTCAGCCTGGTTGTTAGGCCATTTCCCTTGTTGATGGATTCCAGTCAATGCACTAGCAAATATCTAACATTTTATCTAAGTGTGACGGTCTGTAGGAGGGACTGATAGCACTTCTCCAAGATGTCTCTAAAGTTTACAAAGTCAGAGGACTCTCTCAGGAGACCCATTCTCTTGCTCATCCTTTGTTGTTTTTCTCACTAATATAGAATCGTAGAATCAGTGAGGGTTGGAAGGGACCACAAGGACCATCTAGTTCCAACTCCCCTTTCATTGGCAGGGACACTCTGCCCCAGAGCAGGCTAGACACAGCCTCATCCAGCCTGCCCTTAAACACTTCCAGCCATGGGGCCTCAACCACCTCCCTGGGCAACCCATTCCAGGCTCTCACTGCTCTCATGGTGAAGAACTTCCTCCTCAAGTCCAGTCTGAACCTACCCACCTCCAGCTCAGAAGTGTTTTGTGTCACATGAAACATTGCTGAAGCAAACAAAACATTTTGATTCAATTTTGCAATGCAGAAAACAAAAATAAAGCCTTTTAAAATACAGCTCTTTCATTTCCTGAGTGCAGTCCAATCAAAGAAAGCAGGGATTTGCACAGCTGTGCCCAGCACCCAGGTATCCCAGCTCCCATCCCCAGGGACTTGCATTGCAAACAAAACCAGGTGGGGACAGGGCAGAGAGATGCATTTGCTAGCAAAGGTGTCCTCCCAGCAGAGAGCTGATTTCAAACAGAAGATCTGAAAAGTCAATCAGCATGTTGCAGGACAGAAAAATGAAAAGACTCTTCAGTTGCCTTGGTTGAAGTAAGATCTTATCCCTGTGCAGCATTTTGCTGATTTGATAAATGTTTTAACAGTTTAAAAATTCTTGGTTTATAACAGCTCTGCACATGATCTGCACCAACAGCAGCTTTGTGCATGCATAAACTTAATGAACCAATCGACAAAAACAAAGAAGCAAGATTATTGATGAGACATTTGCTCAAGGCAGGCTAACTGAGCTGCTTCTGAGAATGTCAGAGAGTTCTCTAATGAGAAGTAAAGAGGCACAGCTGTTTGTTTGTGTTTGAACAAAGAGACTGGTCAGTGGATTTATTGCTGTGACAAAATAAACAGATTTGGTATAACTTTAGATAGAAATCTTTAAGCACCCTTCATCTCCTCTTTCTATTTTCTTTTTATGTCTCTTTCCCTCTTCTTTCTTTTCCTTGTTCTGCTCTTTCTTTTCTTTTCTCTATTCTTTTTTTCCCCTTTTTTGAATATTTTGCTCCTGGAATGTTACAATTTACTTCTTAACAACTACTGGACCAGTGTAATCAAAACTGAGCTTAATATCCTTAGTTATCATTTTGAGTCACTTTTTTTCCAGCGCTGTGCTTTGTTTTCACTATGCTTTATTTTTACAGGACTTATGGGAACATTAATCCTCCAGCTGAAGGCCCCCTTTCTTAAAGATAACCAGGAAAAGACCAGAATTTAACCTTTGGGTCAAGGTGTTTCACAACAACCTTCAACTTCTATGAGCCACCACTACTTTGCAAGGGCTGGATTATTGTGAACTTCTTGATTTTGAAGACTGCCAACAGTCTCTCATGCTTGATCTACAGAGCTCTCATGTCCCTAATTTGCCCTTTCTTTCTCAAAAGCTTAATGGTATAGAACATTAATGTCTCAGTACTGTACAATCAATGTTAGAGAGTAGCATAAGCTGGTCATAAAAGAGGTTTGCCCACACCTAGAGACTTGAACAGAAATATTCTTCATTACACGTCAAAATTAGTCATGTGAAATGTAAAATTTTGCTAGTCTTTCATTTTGTTCCTGGGGCCATTTCAGCTGATTTTCTGGCTCAGACATAGGGGAGAGGTGTTTGGAATAGGAATATTAAATGTAGTGATTCTATAGAAATGTCTGAATATTATACACTGCAACATAACCCATGGAGAGTGCACAAGCTCAGTAAGTGCCGAGTTGAGACATAGTGGAAGGTTGGAATGACCTTAGAGAATGGTGTAACAAATATCAACAAAGGTAAGGCTGGAGCCTGTGGTTTTCACCTCTCTCTGCTGACTTAGATTACTTAGACACAATGTATGTGTTGTTGAGAGAATATGATGAATGTCTATGCTAATTAGTATGTCATTTCTAACTCAAGTACATGTAACCAATTACAGTTTAATACTATTTGTAGCCTTCTGATGTAAGGTATAAAAACATGCTTGGAATGCAATAAACGGATTGGATTGGAATTGCTTGCATCAAGCATCTCCCCATCTCTTCTGATGCTTGTGGCATTGTAGCCCGTGGCAGAGAGGTGAACATTCCAAGGATAAGCCATATAATGGCAACAAAGGCTAAGTTAATATCATTCCATTGGAGCATCAAGAGCTTTATGCCTGGAAGCACAGCTTGTTCTTTCCCCTTGCTGGCTTCTGCTGCTTGAGCTGCACCTGCCTGCTATCTTCCCCTGCTGTTTTAGCTGCTGCTGCTTTTGCTGCTTCGCCACCACTTGACCCCTTCCCCTTCTTCCATAAGATTATTATTTTTTTTTTCCTCTATTAGTTTGTTTCTCTTTATACTGTTATACTTATACTATAAGAAATACAATTTCATCATTCCCTGACTTAAAAAAAAAAATCTGTGGTGAGTTTATTCTACCGGGGGAGGGACCTGAAATCAGAAGTACTGAAGTATACATTACCACTAATCAGAAACATTGAAACAACTCCTGAGGGAATGTTTTCCTTAGTTTTCTAGCTTAGTCATTGAATTATACAGACCTGGAGACCTTAGGACAGAAAACATCACCACCCTATCACCACAACAATTACCAAATTACTCCAATACTTTAACTGAAGCAGATATTTGGAAGTTAGGCCATGCAAAGGCACTTTAAAATGTGTCTGTAATAATGATGTTTACTTTGTTTTCAGCATCTAAAACCAGGCAGGTGTAAAGGAAAGGCTCTTCCCCAAACAAATCTCTGGATGTATCTAAAGTGGCATGAAAACTGAGGAAATCCAATAGAAAGAATTAAGGCATACAGGTGTGTGTAGAAAACATTATGTTAGGGAAAATAGTCACTAATGGCATGAAATCAAAATTCATAGCTGTTTCAAGAGCAGAGAATAAAATAACAATGAAAATTGTTTTCTTATGGCAGGTATGGTTGAGCTTGAAAGAAATCAGGCAACCAGTCTCAAGTTGTGATGGGGAAGGCATAGGCTGGATATGAGGAGGAAGTTCTTGCCAGAGTGATTTGCCATTGGAATGGGCTGCCCAGGGAGGTGGTGGAGTCGCCATCCCTGGAGGTGTTCAAGAAAAGACTGGAAGGGGCACTTGGTGCCATGGTCTAGTTGATTGGATAGGGCTGGGTGCTAGGTTGGACTGGATGATCTTGGAGGTCTCTTGCAACCTGGTTGATTCTATGATAACAGCTACACTTATGGACTGGTAATACAAAACCTTTTCCTTTAGTATATTAGGTCACTGAGTGGAACTCACTGATTAAGTTCTGCAGTCTCTCAACAGGTGAGTTAAACAGGTGGTTCCATGGCTAAGATTTATGGAATTTTCTCCAAGGCAAAAAGCTTTGGGTTTTTTTCTACAACTATGTCATTAGTGTATTTTCCCATACAGAGTCCTGACTACTAATAACAAGATCTGGCTTTCTACTTTACTGTTCTGTCAACCCCATAGCATCTCTCTCTACACTGTACACTGTGATCCCACCTGTGATTTACATTACCAGAACTAAAATGTAACAGTCCATGAAATTTATTGCATATTGTTTGACTCATTTGTACTAAGCCATACAGAATCCAAGCTAAATTGTAAATTTATCTCATAATATTTTCAGAGTGAATGATTGGTCATAGCTCACATGCAAATCAGGAGCTGCAGCAAGAATTTTAACTGCTTCATAAAAGTTAATGTCAGAGGTTTTCTGATGACTGTACCCATCTCCTTTAATGTCCTCATTTATTTGTTTGCTTGGAACCTTTTTTTGCAAGTTGCTCTTCCTTATATGTTTTCTATGGCACTAATACAGCAGTTTATTTTTAGCTGTCTTCATCCTCTTCTGTTAAGTAGCATGAGAAACTGACAATACAACCAAAATATTTCCTTCCACCTAATAATGTTAAATTTCATGCTTCAGATTTTTGCCCAGTTTCCAATCTGTTTAAAGCCTTATGCAATGCTAGAGTGTGTTTCTGGATGCACACTTTCCCCTCTGTCTTATTTGAAATTGTTGCTAGTATTCAGGTCTAGATAATGTTAAAGCTGTCTCAGTCAAAATGTGGGGATATTCTTAGGAATGTGCATGTATGTGGTGGAGAAAAAGCAAGAAAAGTGGGAATAAGAGGGAAAAGAAGGACAGTGAAGAGAATATATTTAGGATTTAATCATGGAAATCTACCACAACAAAGTGTATTGCTATATATGTCTCAAACTGAGATATTAGAGGATGGACCTCTTGCTAATAGCACGCGTCCAATAATCAGTAAACATTAGTCCTTAAATCTCAGCATAGAGGGGTTGAACTGGCTCAATCACTCTCAGTCTTTTGGACTGATAGCAAAGAAATAAGTGGGAAACAATGTCAAAAATACTTGCATCAGTGCAAACACTAACCCTCAGGAAATTATTGCTGCATTAACACTGGAAACATGAAGAAAGGGCCTGGCCTGAGGAGGAAGAATTAGCTGAGCTGGGCTGAGCTTTTCCTCACCACATATTCTTCACAGCCTTGTTAATCCATGCAAGATATGTTGAGTCTGTTTTGATGCCTAAAAGCAGAATTCTGTGTGACTTTGATGTCCAGACATATAGGGCAGCTTAGTTACCTACAGCCTCAAGTTAACCCTTGTCCTCCAGCTGCTGCCACTGAAGAGTAGAGGCCCCAAATCTCAGCAGATCTGAAAGATCCCTAGGAGTGATATTCCAGGGAGATTTATAATTAATTCCTAAATAAAATCTGTAGCAAATAATATGCAGAAAGGAGAGAAGGTGAGGTTCTGCCTAAAGGCTCTTAGGTGTGCTCTCACCATACTGTAGGCTCCTTTACAGCACAACGAGGTGGCACAGATTTTCATTCCATAATCACAGGAATGACCAGAATCCATTTTCTGCACAATAGGTTTTGTCAAATCTCATTTAAATAAGACACAGAACACTGAAGCTATAGAGAAGCCTGAACAGGAATACTAACCACATACTGCCTGAAATTGCAGACAAAGAAGTAGTAGTCATGGATCTAGAAGAAAATCAAATAAGCTGACTCCATAAGAGTTGTCAAAAATACTTGAAAAGGGACAGGGAAAGTGCTGCACTACCTGTAGTTCAGAACATAATTATCACAAAATGTATTTTTCTACCATGTTAACTCCAAACTAAAGTTTGTCAGAACGGTGCAGGAAGCAAGCTTCAAAATAGGCAGGTTACTGCAAGCTGTTGCATAATACCTTCAGAAAAGTACCATCAGATTTGTTACAGTGAAGAAAATCACATCTCCTTAAAGAAAGCCTTCCAAATATGTGACTTTTCTACATATCCTGTTTGCAGAAGGATGACTGTTTAACATGAGCACTGAACCTCCTTTTTAACTTCAGCAGTGGATGTCACTAGATTATTTACTAGCTTCCTTTCTTTATGTGGATACAAAGGTAGGACAAACAAGAGATTGTGATGTTTCACCTTTTGAAATAGTCTTCTCTGAAATGAATAATATACTTTAGCAGCATCAAGAGACCATGTAACTAATTTACAGCTTCTCAATCCTTTTAATTCATTTATTGCGGGAAGTGGGAGCACTGAGTAATACCAAAGCTATTTCTTCCCTGTGAGGTGTACTAGAATTTTAAGTAGCCTCACTACTTCTCAGGACAATCACTAAAATAGATGTGTGATATATAATCACATTTTTAGTTAAGTCAGCACTTGAAATAACACATCAGCTCTCAAGGGACCAATTTGCCAGCCATGATGAATATGCAACAACCTGCTAATCTTTGCTTTCTGAATACAACTTTTTGAACTTTTGATTCCTTAAGCTTCCCATCCACTTTCCACAAAGGATGGGAGAGTGCTGCATCAAGTATCAAGATCTGAAATGCACATTAAGACTGTTTATAACTTAATTTACTACAGCTAGAGACTCTGTAAAAAATCATTGGACTAGGCAGATGTGTTTTTACTGAAAGCACAATATAAGTTGAAGAGCAATAGTAACAATAAAAAGAAGAAAAATAACTAAAAATAATAATGTAGTAGTTGAGTGATTTAACTACCAAGGGCCAATGAGTTATGCAAGCAATCCCACCCATGCTGGGACAAAAAAAATCAAGTCGTCCCATCCTCAGGTTCATGTCTGGCCCTGTCTACCAGTATAGCTTTGTGCTTCATTTCCATCATTAAGACAGATTTGCAGCTAACCATTGTCACTCTAGTCAACTGCTAGATACTGTAGTTTTCTTAACTGGAGTTCCTAAGCCATGCTTACCAAACTTAACAGATGTGTGAGGTAGGTTCATCAAACACAAATGCTTTTGGGTCATGAAGTTAAACACAGTAGGAGTCCACTACATATTGCTTAATCAAGATCAAGAGGCAGACAAAATAATCTATAAGCAGCTGGGAGAAGTCTCACAATCACTATCACTTGTTCTCATGCAAGGAGTTCAACTTACCAGATGTAGCTGGAAATAGAATACAGCAAAAAGGAAACAGCAGAGAAGAAAAAATCCCAGAGGTTCCTGGCATGTGTGTGTGATGGCTTGGGAGTTACTTGCCCCCTCAATGAATTCGCTCAGATTAGACTCAGGTGGCTGGAAGTTAAAGAATGAAGCTTTATAAGTACAATACACAAGCAGATATTTACAATCTATTACAAATATTTACAGCTAGATAGATAGACAAGGAAAAAGTAATACAGAAACCCAATACCCTTCCCAGAAATCAAGTGCCCAGGAGGGGCTCCCAACCACCCTTCCACCTTCTTTCCACACCCCTCTCTTATCCCAGAATCTGCCTTATGTGCAAGGGGAGTTGAAAGGATCAGCAAAGGGGGTTAGAAGCAGAATGATTAGTTGGGTTACACAGATTCCAGCTTGAAGCAGTTAATATGGCAGAAGCAAAGGAGAACCAGAGACACTGTCTTATCTATGTTTGTGTCCTTGTCTTTATACATCTCAGCAAGCCTATGGGTGACGTAGACATCATCATTGCATATTTATCTACATACATAGAGACACCAAAATTGTCTGGGTTTGCCAGTGTATTGGTGGTGCTTTTCATTATCACTTTTCTCATACTCTTGATCTACCTTATTACTTATCAGTCAAATAACATTCCTTTGGGGCTGCATTGACAAAGTTCAAACAGATGGGTATTTGCAACTACAGCTGAAAGTCACTTCCCTGCTTTCACAAAAGTCCAGGACTTTCTAACCAGAAAGGCATCATTTTCCAGGTAGGTAGAGGATGAAATGAGACACAACTGCACCACAAACAAGTATCTTCATCAAAAAGTTCGTTTTGTTTTTCTCTTTTAGTGTACATCTGCAATATACAGTTAGTTGCTAATCATGCTGAATCTTGAGCTACACACTAAAGTCTGTGGAACTTGTGGGTTTGTTTATTTAGATCAAAAATTATCTTGATTTTGCCATATCAGCTTCCAAAAATACTTTCATTATTCATGCAGATTCTGCATTTTAAATACCCTTCATGCACCCACGACCTAATATGGCCCTAATGAATACTTGTATTTTCCAGACTGAATGCTCACTCCAGTTCATGATGCAGTTTTGTATTTTATCTTCGTTGTTATTCAAATGAATTTCTGATAAGTGATGAATATGAGCCAGCATTTAGTTTTAATTAATTGCATGGGGCAATCAGATATGGCCAATGACTCTGTGGTGTCTGCAAAGCCTTTATATGTATCTTTTTTGTCCTTTTCAAATTTAAATATACATACAATACAAGGCTCAAATCAAATATATAGCAACGTTAGAAAAGATTTCAGTAATGACTTGGTACAGGAAATGAAGCTTTTATTGGTCTACAGACAACCACAGCTGCTGGATTCCTTTGAACTTCAGAATGCAGCATTCTGAAGCAAGCATAAAAGCTAACATAGCAAATTGACATAGATCCACTCTCATTTATTACATTTCAGTAAGAGAGAAGAAATCTATAGGATTTCTTCACATATCTAATTAGATTTGCCTTTGGCAATGTTTGTGGTGTGTATCTAGAACATTAAATGAACTGTTGTCATTAAGCTTCATTAACAGGACACCAAGTGCTTTATCTAATGCATTTTCATGTTCTCACTCCTGCTTCAGATTAGATTGGGTTCCCATATGAACCCATTCACCTTATTTAGCTCAGCACAACTGCACCAAACAATAGCAACTCTGAATGTGGTCCCTCTGCCATTTGAAGCCAGATACTAAATGAAACTCCACATCAAATTTTCACAAATCTCAGTAATGAATGCTTTGACAAATTAATTCTTATTTATAATATAAATTTGATCTAAATATGATGAAACACAAGTGTTGATAGGTTGTTTGGAGGTCTAAGAGAGAAGTAATTAGTCTCATAGCAATGACCAGTATGAAACAGTAACAATAAGCTCCCAGTACCATTTGTCTATACATTAATGAAAGTGAAAAGATCTGGAGCAAAGTGTCTTTAAAACTCTGAACTATATATGGCAATATGAAAAGACCCAATGAATAAAGGGATAGGAGGAATATAAAATGAGGAAACTTGAAGAGAACTGAAAAATACATAGATGTGAAATAGAGTAAAATCAATTAAGAATATGTAACTCTAAGAATAATAAGCTTTTCAGTGATAACATTCAAAGTTTAGCTGAGATGGAACTGTCTTGAGCTGGACAGTGACAGAGCTAGAATATATTGCCTTTATCTTAGCCGGTTCAAAAAAGTGTATGAAATATTTCATTTGGCTTCGAGGTGATAAAATGTCTCAATAGAATAGGTTATAAAAGCAGCCTTATAATTAATGTGAACTAATGCAAGGCTGCAGGATTACAGATTTATCTGTTCCCGAGTTCTTCTATTCACACCTGTATGAGAAAAACATAAATGAGCATCCACGACCAGTACTTAAAGATGATCTCTGGAAAGTCTGGCTCTATTTAAGAGGTGAGACATTTCTTATTTGAGAATCAGAACTGATTAAATGGTATCTTCTAAGTGTGTTCAATTCAATGAGGGCATATAGGAAATGGGATCTTTGCCTCATTTCCAGAGCTAGTTGGATAAGGCTGGGTGCTAAGTTGGACTGGATGATCTTGGAGGTCTCTTCCAACCTGGTTGATTCTATGATTTGTCCCAGAAGCAGATAAAAGGCTCTCCTGACAGTGGTTAAAGCTAACTACAGCTGATGGTCATTTTGAGGATAATGAGTATCTCATCACAGTTGAACTTTTACCATTCTCTTTGTAATTACTATTTATCATATGTATTTGTCAGGGCGTAATGGGATGGGGATTTTACAATGAAGAATACATATAATTGGGATCTCCTTGATGTGGTTTCTCAGCGTGTTCCTCACTTTAATTCACCTCATGACATGCTATTTGGAGGCTCATAAAATCTGAGCTGGATACCTTGGTTTGATCCTTAATGAATAAATGCACAGCAAGACTGAACATGTATCCTCCAAGGCTTATAACACTGTCTTTCTGCCCAGCGGTCTAAACACAGAGAATTAAAAGCTGTAAGCTGCAAAGAAGAAATGTACTTCTTTTTTTTCCCTCTCTCTTTCCACTCCCTCCCCACCCCTTTTATCAATTCATTTTTAGAAGCCCACAGCTGAAAACATGATGCAGGATATTTGACTGGAAACTGCATTTGGTGACAGCATAGAGAATGTTGTCATTGCCTAAACCAGTAAATCTGATATCCATCTCCACAGATTACATTAGGTTGGAAGAGATCCTCCAAAGGTCATATTGCCCAACAAATCTGCTAGTGAGCAGGGACACCTCCAACTAGACCAGACTAGATCAGATTCACAATTCAACTCAAAATTTAAAAAAAAAAAAATAAAATCATCATTTTTAACTATTAATAAATTATGTAATTATTTGTATGTTTTGCATGACAAAGTGTGCCCCTTCTCTGAGCAAGCACGAGCAAGAGCAAAAGGATCACTTGAAAAAGACCATCTGACATTAAATATGTACAAGTAAACCACTAAAAGGACATGGATTTGCTGAAGCAGGTCCAGAGACCGCTAAGGTGATCAGAGGTCTGGAGCACAAGTTGGAAGGATTGGGGTTGTTCAGCCTGGAGAGTGGTCCAGGGAGACCCTATAGCAACATTTTAATTTCTGAAGGGAATCTACAAGAAAGCTATTTAGAAGGGCCTGTAGTGATAGGACAAGGGGCAAAAGTTTTAAGTTAGAGCAAGGTAGAGTTACGTTAGACACCAGGAAGTAGTTCTTTAAAGTGAGGCTAGCGAAATACAATAGCAGGTCACTCAGGGAGGTGGTGGAGGACCAAGCCTTGGAGACATTCAAGATCAAACTTGATGGGGCTCTAAACAACCTGACCTAATTCAGAATGTCCCTGCTCAGTATAGAGGAATGGACTAGATGATCTTTGAGGGTCTCCTCCAACCCCATGCACTCTATGCTTCTATACAACTCCTAGGTAAACTGCATTTAAAAGCATATGGTGTATAAAGGGAGTAATGTATCTACAAGTGTAATCACTATGGACGGTCATTTCATGTCCAGAGACTATGTCACTTAATGACAGATCTGAATAGTGAAGGGGTTCTTTTTATTTAGAGTGATCGCAACGTTTCTCTCAAGTGCATTAACTGAACAATAGAATCGTTTTTAACTGAAAGCAAGTGAGAAACCACAATTACACTCTGAATGAATTCCACAGCAGGATGTTAAATGATTGATGGTGAGTAATTTAGCTACAGAACAAGATGTGTTGTCGAGGTTGGCCATAGCACCTTTTTTCATTTCCCTGCAAGGCAAGCCTGTTATTTAAAGAAATAAATGGACAAGGGAACAACGAGGTTATACACCTCAATTAATAGTATCTCGCAGGTCCTTCAGTTCTTTGTGTTCAACGCTTTTTACTCACAGAACTTTGTACTTTGTAAGAAAGAGAAAACATTTATAATTCTAGGGCATGCTAATAGAAAATACAATGTCTTTTGTAAATGTTGAGTGTATTCCTCTGCTATTGCTGTGAATAGTTTTTATGAGACCTAGAGAAAAATGCTTGTTAGCCAAAAGTACTGCTACAACAAGTGTAAAAAATATGAAATTCATAGAACCATAGAATCAGCCAGGCTGGAAGAGACCTCCAACATCATCCAGTCCAACCTAGCACCCATCCCTATACAATCAACTAGACCATGGCACTAAGTGCCTCAGCCAGTCTTTTTTTTAACACCTCCAGGGACAGCAACTCCACCACCTCCCTGGGCAGCCCATTCCAATGCCAATCACTCTCTCTGCCAGGAACTTCCTCCTAATGTCCAGCCTATACTTCCCCTGGCACAAAGTGAGAGTGTCCCCTTGTTCTGTTACTGGTTGCCTGGCAGAAGAGACCAACCCTCACCTGGCTATAGCCTCCCTTCAGGCAGTTGTAGGCAGCAATGAGGTCACCCCTGAACCTTCTCTTCTCCAGGCTGCACACCCCCAGCTCCCTCAGCCTCTCCTCACAGGGCTGTGCTCCAGGCCCCTCACCAGCTTTGTCACCCTTCTCTGGGCATTCCAGTACCTCAACATCTCTCTTGACTTGAGAAGCCCAGAGCTGGACACAGTACTCAAGGTGTGGCCTGACCAGTGCTGAGACCAGGGGAAGAATAACCTCCCTTGTCCTGCTGGCCACATTGTTCCTGAGCTAGCCCAGGATGCCATTGGCTCTCCTGGGCACACTGCTGGCTCATGTTCAGCTACTATCTACCAGCATCCCCAGGTCTCTCTCTGCCTGGCTGCTCTCCAGCCATTCTATCCCCAGCCTATAGCACTGCTTGGGGTTGTTGTGGCCAAAGTGTAGAACCCTGCACTCAGCCTTGTTAAATCGCATCCCACTGGCCTCTCCTCACCCATCCAGCCTGTCAAGGTCCTTCTGCAGGGCTCTCCCACCCTCCAGGATATCAACAGGTGCTCCTAGATAGGTGACATCTGCAAGCTACTGATGCCAGACTCAATCTCCTCATCCAGATCATAAAAAAAGATATTGAACAGGACTGGGCTCAGGACTGACCTGGGGGACACCACTAGTGACAGCTGCCAACTGGATGTGGCACTATTCACCACCACTCTCTGGGCCCAGTCTTCCAGACAGTTCTTGACCCATATCAAAGTGAATCTGTCCAAGCCATGAGCTGCCAGCTTTGCCAGGAGCTTGTTGTGGCAGACAGTGTCAAAGGCTTTGCTGTAGTCCAGGTAGACTACATCCACAGCCTGCCCCACATTCGCCAGGCAGGTAACCTGATCATAAAAAGAGATCAGGTTGGTCAGGCAGGACCTGTCCCTCCTAAACCCACACTGGCCAGGCCTGATCTCTTGGCCATCCTGTAAGTGCTGCAGGCCATCACAGTGTCAATAACAATCATCAATTTGTCTATCAATCTTTGGCCACTGGAATTTATCTCAAATCCATTACTCCAGATTTTTTATACTTATCTTCAGAATCACCCTAGAATTCCAGTGTGTCTTCTCACATGCCTTTTAGAAACTGAGACACTGGTAACTGAAATTAAATTATCCAAGGTCACAGAAGAAGGCAGAATTAGATCCTAGGTTTCTGCTTGTCCAGGCACTGCCAGCCCTTAGATTGATTCTTCTTCCTTTTTAGACATCAAAGTAGCTAAACCTCCTACTTCTATGGACATACTCATGGTGAAATGTGAGATCCTTATGTGATAAGAGCTCATCTGCACACAAAGGAGCACAAGAAGACAGTAGGAGAATTTGGGGAGAGGCCAAACAATACCATGCCCCAGCTACTCCCAGACTTACAAGGAGCCCAGAGGAGCACAATGGCAGATGGGAACACAAAACAATGACCTCCGAGCAATTAATACCTTACTAATGTCCCTTTCAGGACCTGCCCCAGAAGATTCTCCCTGCCAATGTCCACGTGTGAAACTCATCACCTTAAACCTTTGGAAGCAGCTTTCCAGATCCCATTTCAGACTAGTGTGAGTTGCTGCCTTTGAGCGAGGCACACAATGAGATGCAGGGAAATAGCATTTTAGGCTCCTCTGGGGATATTTTAGGGTGTAACCTAAGGCAGGACAGGAGAGATTTAGGTGATTTAAGGTAATTAAGATATGAACAAGTGTGAGAAATAAAGAAATAAAAATGCTTGGTCAAAGGTAAATAGTGACTACTCATTATGCTTGCTCAGCCTTGCCTTGTGCCTGATTTAGCCAAGTCCAAAGCGTTCCTAGACAATCTAGCTTTGACATTCAAAACTATAGTGCACAGTACTAGCTCTAAAATAATTATCTCCATCTGGCAGCTGTTAATTCATTTAAAGATGAAGTTTCACCACCATCTCAGTTTGCTGCTATTTTTTCTGTCTGTGAACTTACATGTTTAAAATACTTATCTCTATTTAATGTTATGCAAGGTTCAAAGATTTTATACTTCAGCATGCACATTTATTGAAGACCAATAAAGAAGTGAGAATAAGAAATTATGGAAGAGATTCTCTTGTAAGGCATACCAAGACATATGAAAGACAGGGAGAAGATTAAAGAAAAGGCTTCCCCAAGGGAAAATTGCACCTGACTAATCTACTGACCTTCTGTGATGGAGTGACTGCATCAGTGGCCAAGAGAAGAGCAGCTGATGCCATCTATGCTGACTTCTGTACAGCTTTCTTATCTCTAAATTGGGCAGATGTGGGTTCAATGGATAGATTGTTAGATGGGTAAGGAATTGGCTGGATGACCACATCCAAGGAATGGTAGTCTATAGGTCAATGTCCAAGTAGAAGCCAGTAACAAGGCACGTCCCTCAAGAATCTGTACTGTGACCAGTACTGTTCAGTGGCTTCATCACTGACACAGTGGGATGGAGTACACCCTCAGTCAGTTTGCAGATGACACCAAGCTAAGTGGTGCAGTTGATAGGCAGTTGTCTGGAAAGCTGTCCAGGGGAAAAGGAACTGGAGGTGTTGGTCAACAGCCAGCTGAAGATGAGCCAGCATGTGCCAAGAAGGCCAGCGGCATCCTGGCCTGTATCAGGTATAGTGTGCCCAGCAGGACTAAAGAGGTGACTGTCTCCCTGTACTTAGCACTGGTGAGGCCACACCTTGAATACTGTGTTCAGTTTCAGGCTCCTTACTACAAGAAAGACATTGGGGTGATGGAAGAGATCCAGAAGGCGGCAGCAAAGGTGGTAAAGGTTCTGGAGAACAAGTCCTGTGAGTAATTGATTCTAGAGAACAGATAGTACATGCAGTAAGTTTTGCCCCAATTCAAAAATGGGCAGCTTCAACTGTTGCTGAAGTGCTTATCCTTGGCCAGAGGCAGGTCCATCTTAGAGACAGCTGGAACTGGCTCCATCCAACATGAGAATAACCTCAGGTATCTTCTCACAGAAGCCACTCCTGCAACTTGCCTGCTATCAAAGCCTTGCCATGTTGTTGAGGTTTGTCTCAGCTGGTGGAATGGTGCTGAATATCCATTCGCTGATTCAGCTGGCTGAACTCTTGACACATCCAAACCCTATAAAAGGGCTTTTAAGAAAGATGGAGGCTTTTTACTATGACCTGCAGCAACAGGACAAGAAATACCTATCTGAGGGTAGGTTTAGATTGGAAACAAGGATGGCATTTTTAAAATGAAGCTGATGAGACACAGAAATGTGCTGCCCAGAAAAGTTGTGGATGCTCTATTCAAGACCAGGTTGAATGGGGCTATGAGCAGCCTAACCAAGTGATAGGTGCTCTTACTCACAGCAAGGCTTAGAATTAGATGTTCTTCAGATGTCCATTCCAGACTAAATTTTTCTGTGATTCTATGAATAAGCATATCTGCAGCTGAATGAAACAGAGCTCCCCAGGTAACAAGTGATTACATAAAATATTAGTCACAGATGCTGATGTAAGAATCCTTAGCCTCTTCTTACACTAAAATCTGCAGTCTTAAGAGTATGGATTGGCTAATGTCTCAGCCAAAGAAGACTTTATGAGAGATAGATCATACCAGATACTTAAATAAGCCATGCAGTTTCTCAGTTCTGAAGTTTAAACTATTACAGCATAGAAATGGCTGACCTAAAAGTATAACATGAAATGGTTTCTCCAAATAAGTAAATACTATAATTTCATATCTGAAACTGAGATAATGTAATGAATTTTATTATTAGCAAAGCAAAACCTAATGTCAGCTCAGATCAGAATGACGTCCACAACCTTCTTAGAAATGCTAAACTATGAGGCAGAGCATTCAAATGTCCACTTGGCACTTTCATGCACCATTGCCCATTTATTCCTTTTTATGAGAAATATTAGTCACATCTTTTTTTCTTCAGTTATTCCAGCACAGCTCCCTTGAAGCAAATACATTTGTAAAGATGTAAATCAGATAAGGGTTGTGGGAAGATTGTAAATCAAAATACGCCTCACCCTACTGAGATCACCATACTGAGATCATCAGAGATATTATCAGATGGCAGTATTAGCTATGGTTTTCATTTTGAGATGTCCTAATAGATTGAAATAACTGATAATGTGATCCATAACACCCCATGCTAATTGGTCATATTGTCATACCAAGAAGGAAATCATCTACGGCCAAAGGTTACGCAAATCTACAGCACTGTGTTCATATTCCAGCAAACTACACAAGCAACCATACAGCTGTCAAGAGTTTCATCAGCAAAGGAAACAGCAAAATGTTTGCTTCTTAAAAACTGCCAAATTATCTGCCTAGCCCAGGAAAGAATATTTAAACAGGAAAAACAAGAACATCAATCTTTAGTGCTCATGCAGACAAGGCAGTACAGATGTCTTTGCAAAAATTCTCTAAATAGCCCTGAGACAGGACCCTACAGGAGTTAAGCCAAGCTCAACAGAAGTAACTAGCATATACATAAACAAACAAAGCAAGCAACATTCATCTTGAATCCATATTAATTAACTATTTCACACAGGCTGAAGACAGAAAAGTAAAACATTTGTCATGTATTACAATGAGCAGCCTTGAATTACAAGCAGTACTGCATAGGGTTGCAGAGACACTGCAGTAAATCAAGGCAGCTTGATGTCATAAAAAACTCAGAGGTATATTTATAGTCTTGCTCAAAGTTTCTCTTTTTACAAGGTAAATTGCATGAATCCTGTGAGATAGCTCTTGTTTAATTTAAAATAATAGGCATTTGATATAGAGGGGAAAACAATTCCAACATTAAATCAGGCAGTCAATGCCAATGTCAGCACAAGATTGCTTTCTGCAATATATCCTCCAGAGTTTGGACTCCAATGCTAGGTCTCTTACTGTTTTCCTGTGAAGATTATTGCTCAAAATAATAGATCTTACATTTGGAAAATATTTTCTGGATTTCTTTCTACTGCTTATTTCCATTGCTTCAGGCTTGACTTTTATTTTTGTTAAGTGCATCATGCTATTGAGCACACTGCACTGAGATCATCAGAGATATACTGCAAGGCAGTATTAGCTATGGTTTTAGTTTCAAAATGCCCTAATAGATTGAATAGATTTTTAAAATAAAACCAAAAAATAACTTAAACTCTACCTGGATTGTCTTAAAACATACTGAGTGACCTTGGATTGCTGTTATTTTCCTTTACTCTTTAAGTCAACCTCAGCTATGAAGAGCATTGTTTTCCTTTTTTGCTTTCTCATGCTGATGTCATAAGACTTAATTCATTATGAGGGTTTTTGTGTATGAAGTGTTCTGGAAATAGTGCTATTAATTACTGCCTGTTGTTTTTGTCACCCCTTATATTTTTTCATGGTTATACTATTCAAGTATTTGGAGATTGATACCTTTTCCTGCTATCTGGCCAAGCCATCAACATTCAGCTCCTTCAACAACTCCCTGTGTTGGTCACACTACTTCTCTATATTCTTTCCAGCTCCTGACCTTTATTAAGCACCTGAGAGCACAGAAAAGGGATTCAGGGTTTTGCTTTTATACATGCTTGAAAACCTGTTCCATCTTTATATTCAAGCTTTATTCAACCATGAATTTCAAACTTAACAAGAAATCTTTTACTGTCATACCATGTTACAGTTCAGATAATAAAAAAGATACACACTAAGTCTGTAGCAATCAATGATTTCATCTTCTAATTGTACACTTCAAGAGATATTCAGTCATGTTTCTGACCTTACCAAACTATGCAAGTGATGCTTACCAACCTGCTCTCTACTTTAAGCTGCTAAGTCAAAACACAGAATTCCAAGAAACACACCCAAATACTTGTATTTTCTTTACAAGGATATTGCCTGCTTCAGCTATCAACTAAACCCAAAGATTCTTTCTTTTTTGTGTTCCTTTTAATTCAAGGGTAAAAGCAGTGAGCTAACGTACCGGATGTATGTCAAGTTACACCAGCAAAGGATGTTTCCTGTTGCTACTGACCTGGATCGTTGACAGATGTCCAAAGAAGAGCTCTCATGCTAATTGCCAAAATGCATACAAAACAGAGTGAGCAGTGCCTGGGTCCTGCAGGAGAAAGGAAAGGATACAGAATGAACATTAAGACAGTAAATGCATCCCTTCTGGTTTTGCACTGTAGGGTAGTTTGAATGCCTTATCAGTTAAATCTAGAAGAGACATACTGATGAATTTTAGAACCTGTTCACTTTGGAAGAGCTAGTCATGGTGACGGAAAGAGATGGATCCATCAACACCAAGTATTTAGAGCAATACTCTGCCCTGAAGAGTATTTTTTTGTGAACAAAATTAATGCCTCACTGTTTTTTTGCATCTTAAGTGGCAAGCCACCTTAGCAGAGGAAGAGAACTAGAAGTCTATGCTTAGCAAATCTGAGATGAGACATCTGACTAAATATAGTCATATAGTGTCATTTGAGATGCTCTAGGGCAATCAATCTGCCTGACTGCTCCACTGAGTCCTGTGACAAGCCCTGTTCAGATGCCTCAGATACCATATAGTGTTCTAAATATCACCTGATGACCACGGGTAGGCAACTGAATCATCAGATGGATGCAAATGGGCTGGAAGCTTCTGAATATTCATGTTGCATAGAGAAATATACATCACCTTTATTTGGGCAAAACAGCTACTGCAGACAGTGGTAATGCTCCCATTGATTGAACTGGAGGAGAATCTTGCCCCTAGCTGTGCTGTGAATATTTAATCAAACAAATTGGACAACAGTGAACACCTTTGTGCCTTTTGATCCACTTATGAAAGATCTTCAGCTAAAAACAGCTTCCATTTTCTGTGAACTAGCAGAAGGAGGTTGGCTTCCTACCAAGCCTATTTATTGTCTTTTTGTTTCTTTTCAGTTCATGGCATTTCCTACTTTTATTCTTTTCACCAGTTTTACAGGCCCCTAAGCAAAAAGTACATATTGTACATGTTCAGTCCCATCTTCCTTAGCTGCCCACCAGCAAAATGGCAAAAAAAATTTACAAACACCTCAGTTTTAAGCAAAGCCTAATATTTGGAAGCAATGGTCTTTGTGATTCTCTCTTATTTTCCTAAATCTCTGTTACTGTATATGTGAGAGTAGCTTGAAAAGTCAGAAATAGTTGTAATATTAAGTAATAAGTACTAGTAGGAGTAATGTTAATATAGTTCTGCCTGCTTCTGGAATTCTGAAGAATAAATTTGTACACTGTATTTGGAGAAAGCAAAAGATGGTGAACCAAGGGAAGAAAGAGAAATTACTGTCTTCCTTTTTAGGGGCTGAAGTGGAACAAATTAGAAGCCATTTGGAAACAGGGATCATTTCAGTAGCTAACACTGATAAATAGGACTCAGAGCCAAAACCAATCAAAGATGACCAGCAATGTTTAAATTAGGATTGTGCTGACCTTTTATTTTCATGTGATATGCTCTGCTAACTTTGTGGAGGAAGGGTATTTCAGAGCGAATTTTCAGCAGGTTCACTGATCCTTATTTGTTTCCTGAGCTGATATATTACTGGCCATATAAATTGGTTAGTGCCACAAGAATGACTATTAGCAGCAAGAATAAGAAGGTGGCCACACACAAGCTGGCAAATCATTATTTATCTCGAATCTTAGCAAAATAAAAATGCTGGAAAATTTAATTCAGCCTTCAAGCAGACCATCTTTATTTTGCTGTGTGTCTCCTGTTATTCTGTAGACACAAAGCACAGGGAATATTTGGTTTTCATAGGACAAAGCCATTGGTCATGTCTCAGACCGAAATGACAGCATTGAGAGTTATGAGCAATGACATTATGGAGACAGTCTGATGCAACTGGCAGTACTCACCACGTATTGAACATGTATCAGCTGTCAGTGCCTGACAGTGGATAACCAGTGGGATATGTTATTATCATTACTCAAATTTTCCTCAGTCACTTTCCAATCTCTTGTTATTGGAAACTCATTCTGTAATTTTTTTCTTTAAATGTAGATCAGAAATCTGCAGGAGGAGGGACACAGAACAAAGAAGGAATTTAGATTTAGTTAACAACATGGGAATGTTGAACTCTAAAGCTGATGTTGAAAACTGTTTAGGAGAAAAACTAGTTGAAAACCTGTGTATTTAGGAGATACATGGTGAAACATAGACAAAATAACGACCAATCCTGAACCTTCCAGCAGGGAAAAATTCTGACTACTGTAGTCCAACTTCCATATTTTGGAACCAGTCTTAATTATGTCTGTGCTGTTTTGAATCCCAGGGAATTCAGGAAATTTGCAGTAAATTTAACACTACATACTAGACCAAATCCATAACTACAATCACTCCCAGAGAAGCCTATTTGTTTGAAGCAGGGAGTTTAATCCATATCAAATTGCGTACGTAGATTAAAGCTCAAATCATTCTTGGGTGTTTTTTTCCCTTTGTTTCTAATATGAATCCAATTACTCAAATTGTTGTACCAGCAATTGGTATTTATTTGGCTATGACAGAACTACAATGGCAAAAAGCAACACATATTTAGTCAAAAAGTTGAATCATACCTCACCACCACTGTTAGAGATCTTAGTTCAACAGCTAAGTTCTGCTGGCAAAGGTCATAAAACTAAGGGAAAACTCATGTTATTCATATTAAACTTCTTTGTCTAACACAAGCACATTTCAGAGCTTCTGTATCTGCAGTCTTAAAGCCATGAACAAGCACTGCAGATAAAAAAATGGCCCTTCAGAGGGAGATGCAGAGCATAAAGATCTGCGTCTCAAATTAGGCAAAGGAAATGCCTCCCAGACTATTTACTTTTTCATTATTTTACCTTTTCAGAAACTGGCACGAGATAGAATAACCTCACAGCAAGTACTCCAATAAGTAGGGCCAAACATGATAATTACAGTCTCACTGTAGCACTGCAGCCTGAGTACAGAAGAGCTCAGTGTGTGATGTGACGTTTGGTCCTTGTCATCCCCAGACAGTCAGTGCCTGGAGCCCCAGCAGACTTGGATCAACACCAGAGCAAGATTCTCTGTGCTGATTGACAGACCTGCTTCCTCAGAGCCCTGGAAGTATCCCTGCATCTTCCTCTGACATCTGACCAAAGCTACAACTGTGGTGACCACAAAATACAAGCACAAAACAGAACTGCTCCCATGAAAGGTTTCTTTGATAATTTTTAAAGAGATAATTTTTAAGGAGAAATGAAAACTGACTTTTACTCTTGTAATTCAAAATTGCAGCACTGACAGCAGTTATAGGCACCAATATGCAGATTTCTTGTGCACATAAATGCCAGAATTCACAACTGTAGGGTTTTTGTTTTGCTCAATTTCTTAGCATTTCTTGCAAAAATGTTAGAATGAGGTTCTGCACTTTAGTTTGGGCAGTGAATACAGTCACCAATAGAGATCCTTGTCTAAAGCTCTAGAAATAAATCAGACTCAGATCTTCTCAGGGTTAGAATTTGTTTAATGGCACCACAGGACAAAGTTAAGCAAGGTCAGAAAAGGAAAAGGGACATAAACTTGGCAGAAATCTTTAGTTCTTCATATGCTGTACCATTCCTAAACAGATTTAACCCAGAGAATTAAGATTCTTCTGGCTTCCAGCCTTTACAATTTATTTATTTATTTATTTATTTTTCTGGCTTAAACTTAGAATATTCAAAAGCTATGTTGTGAACCTAACACTGAAGATCCTATTTCAAACTCTTAAGACACATATGCTGAAGGCAGAAAGATACATGATTAGGTCGTAAAAGATCTATCCCCAAAAGTAGTAATTCTAAACAAAGTATTTGGAGTGTGATAATGGATATTGCCTCAATCTAAAATTAATGTTTAAAGAGTAAATTATATTCTGTAAATTGATTATCCACTGCCACATTGTAACCAGTGTCATGTGGATTTTTAAAGAGCTGGCTCAACTGACTTGTTCATTTATTAGCTGACAATGTTTTTATGATAGGAATATTCTCTCTACTCAAAAGTGCCACCACATTTCCTGTATTTTTCTCATTTTTTCCCCTTTCATAGAAGGACATTTTCAAATTAATAAGCAAAGCTGGTTCTTGTTTCCTCATTGCATAAGAAGGCATTTCAATTTGGTCATTTATACCAGCAGCCTACAGTTTCAGATCTGAAAGCTTACACAACAAAATCAGATGAAAGCTGAGCTGCAAGCATCCCAAACAGCTCTCATCCTATATCACAAATAGAGCAATGTAGCAGTAGTGAGTAGTTATTCTGAAGTGGGAAAAGCTAGCTGTAAAAATACCTTTATAATAGTGAGCACATATCCTTTCACACTGTCTGCATTTTCTTATCTCATCGTATTAAAAATGTACCACACTTTTTCTCTTATAGAAGATAAATTGAATAAAAATAGAAAATGCTTTGGCTACCTGTATAGAAAGAAACACTAAAGCTTCCTTTATAGCTATAATTTTGGTATAAAGAAGGAAGACAGCAAAAAAAAAAAAAATTTAGAAGCCTGCCATATGCCATTAACGTTTTACATAATATTTTAATCTGCTCCTTAGAGGGCTGCAGATAAGGGACAATTGTACTTAAAGCAAAGACTTTACAGGTCATCAGTTCTGAATTTCATTTTCCTTTATTTTGTTCTCACAAATCTATTCAGGTTTGGAATATGCATTGGAAAATTAAAGCCAGAGTAGTTCCTCCTATTCCTTGCTATCTTAGCCTGCAATGCAAGACATTCCTTCCATGTGGAATATTAAGATGACCCTACTTAATCCACAGGTCAGGTCTTTAATCAGGTTTTAAAAGGCTCATTGCTTAATTTGCATAATGCACATTGCTAAGCCACAGCTAATGGGGCAGGCTGAGCTAAAAACCCCAATATTATTTTTTTATCCCAAATTTTCTTGGTTTTGCCTTCTCTGCAGTATAAAAATAGACTTATTTGTAACTGCATTTTAAAGAAAAAATGAAACCTGCAAGGCCTGCAAAACAACTACGTTTTGCTGCTTGTGCTTTTAAAGGAGGACTTTTTTTTTTCTCCACATTCCTAATGCATTTTCATAGATTTGACTGAAGGAATCAATTTTCTGCAGAGGCAACAATACCTCTCCATAAGAATGGAAACTTCTACCTCTTTTTGATCATCGCTTCCCTTCATGCTGTTTCATTTTGCACAGAATTTACTGTGATAGCAAATATTTTCTTGGTCATCATTGCTAGAGGTATGTACAACAAAACACACTGTAGACTAGCTTCAGAGCGTCAGCACCACACAGAAGAAGAAATCAAAACAAAAATCATCCTACCCATTTTGCCTTAAAGTTTTGTCTCCCTGCTTGTCTCAGCAGAGCTGGAAAGCGTGAGGTTTTCCTTCTCTCCTTGAAACCTTTGCAGAGGGTGGTGCAGAATGGCTTATAACTTGCTGCTAGACAGAAGGAAGGACAGCACCACAGGCAAGGCTGTAGTCCATAATGTAGGTCCTAATTTTAGAGGTAAAACGAGGTGAGGAGAAAAACACAACACACAACTCCCACCCCCAAACTAGCCCACTCCTGCCCCCCCCCATGCCCAAAAAAGCATCCATTAAACAACTAACCAAACAAAAACCCTCAACAACCAAAACCCTAGTAAAAGGAGGCAGTTGAGAAATGCGACACCACAGTTGTGTTGCAAGCTCTCCGAGGCAGAAATCAGTCTAAGGATAACTGCCTCATGCCAGTGAGAGAGCAAGAAAGAAAAGCTGGCGATGGTGAAAGCTGCCTTGGCAAATAGGGCAGCGCTAGGGACTGTTGGATTCTTCACTCCTGCCTTTGTCTGTGTAGTATATAATTAGTCTCTTCTTATGTTCCTTAGCACTGGTGCTCTGATCTTTCATCCATCCCTATCTTGCCAGTAGCACAGCTAGAACAGACAGGAAGGAAGGGTATGTCCCCCCTTGTGACTTCAGTTTCTCTCTTATTGGTGGGGAGGCCCTCAGAGGTGGCAAGAGGGTGTAAAACTATGCCCTCCTCTTTTCCCTATTTCTGCTATGCAAAAGGCAAGTGGTGGCATCACCAAGAGACACTGGTTGTTCTTAAACAGGTTCTCAGCATTGATAGAACTGTAGAACCAACCAGGTTGAAAGAGATCTCCAAGATCATCCAGACCAACCCTAACACCCAGCCCTATCCAGTCAACTAGATCGTGGCACTAAGTGCCTCATCCAGGCTTTTCTTGAACACCTCCAGGGACAGCGACTCCACCACCTCCCTGGGTAGCCCATTTCAATGGCAAACCTCTCCTCTATGCTCAGAGTATGAGATTCACCTCCCAGTAGAAGTACTTCCTCTAAGTAACTACTGTGATTGTGCCATCATTCAGCTCAGGTCACCACATGAGCAGAGGGAATAGAGGCTCCTCACCTAGGATTCTAGATTGCACTGCACAGCCATGTGAACAAGGATGCTGCGATAAGAGACAAGGAGCAGCTTGATGCAAGCTAAGTTTCGTTTATTGTACTTTCAGCACTTGGTTATATACCTTAACATACAAGCTAAAAGATTGTGCCAAATCCTAATTGGTCATTAAGACAGACCTCAGTACATACCTCATCAAGACAGACCTCGTACGTTAGCTACGAGATATGCAAAGGTTAACAAAACCGCAGGTTCATGTTTTACATAGTTTTGTCTGCTGCAACATTCTCTAAGGTCATTTTGACCCTCTATTTACTTAACTCAGTACTTTTCCCCTTTATACATTCTGAACTCATGGCTTATGTTCCAGTATGTCAAGATCAAGCAACTGTACAGCACTAAAAGTCCTGCCATTCCCAACACAAGGGATTGGTTCTGCAGCTCTGAGAATATATTCTGAGCTACGTTCTTAATGTCCCCAAGTATTCAATATCTCACTGCAAAACAGAAAGCATAATTTCCAGTATATTTATTTCCAACAGCACTCAGGAAAAGAAACAAACAGGTCCCCAGGACTTGGTTTAGAGGGCCTGTACAGTAGCGTTGGGCTGATGTCATTTTTTACCTTAAAGATTCTATAAGGTTGTGATAGTTTTCATAAGGAAATAATTACTCTTTTATTTGTTTTGGAAGGTATAGCTGTGATTTATGGTAAAAGGCTATCAAAATCTCCACGCCTATTATGCATTTAAAAAAAACTGCTTATGATATCACCTAGGAAAAGATGAAATGAAGACAATAAGACTCAAAAAAATCCAGTGGTTATATCATGTCCTGCATTTCAGCAGCTGGTTTTGAACATACAGAGAGTTGTTGCAAGCACAGCTCAGGGAAACTTTGTCAGCCTGCATTTTGAATGATGTAACTGTTCTCTTGAACACAGGCAGTAAGAATTCAGGTCACCCTTCTGGTCTTGAAGCATCTAATGCAGAGTCTGCCTCACAGTCAGACCAAAGAGCTGTAAGAATTTGCTGCCTCCATCTGACCACCCATGTTTTTGTTGGCTATCACAGCTCCCATGGCAGAGCTGATTGAATCAGCCTCCTGCTCTTGCCACACCTCGTAACTTGCTGTGTTTGTAGAGACCATCAGTGAGTTCAGTTTATTTGCAGGCATCTGTAAATTTAGCACAGAAGTTGAAGGAACTTGACTCACTTACCTGATGGAGTTAGCAGAGGTGGTTGAATGGGTTATTTCCCCCTATTCCATTATAAGTAAACTCAGTAGAAAATATAAATCCATGTTAGGTGATATTTAGCCTGAAATATTTAAAAACAGCAAAATGAGCAAAAGAATGAAGCAGCTCACTTGAAATCTGGCCCCTAGAATGACAACAACTATTCCATCTAAAAGATCTAATTTTTATTTCAGCTGGGCACAGATTTAGCCAAAATCAGTACCTTGCCTTAAGACTTTAGCTATGGTCCAGGTGCACTGTGACACTCAGGCCCCTTACTGCTTGCATGTTTACAGACAACTAGTCAACTTGTTCAACCATTCCCAATTGCAAGAGGTGTTTGTGACTGAACTCATCTAATTTTTTATGCAAACACATGCTAACAGTGGTGCCTTGAAAATAATGCTTTCAGTTGTATCCAACAAATTGGACTGTGTATGGACCACGTTCCTGTGGAACGTCACACGTCTAGACAGAAGAAGGCTGTGAACTTTGCCATGGATGCGGTTTCTCTGTGTTTGTAGCTATGCTTTGTTAACTGCAATAATTAGCTCTGATTAATCAAATCTAGCACTCCAAGGTGCTTTATAGAAAAACAATTTCTATCAATTTGATATCACTGCAAATTGCACTCCAGGGTCCAGATTCAGCTGAAGTGGTTTGAGAGCCATCTAATTCAAGGGATTCTGTCAAAACTCAGTACTTCACTAGATTTAGCTTTCAGAGCTTCTCTTCACCTTGGTTCTCTTCACTTATCCTATTCAATCCCTTCTTTTTGCAACTTTTTATTAAGTTCTGTTCAAGCTATCAGCAGATTCCACAGCAGCTTTTGAGTGAAACCAGGCAGAAAATTATTTACTTTGGTGTCCTCCTTTTCTCATTCCAGGAATACACAGGAAAGAAAAAAATACTTCCCCCTGCTTACCATGCAGTACAAGAACGTCATATTGCAAGATGTGTATGCACTGATTGCAATAATGTGAAGATTAGTTGCTTGTTAAATTATGTACAGACCACAAACCATGAAATTTGAACAGTCATGTTTTCAGAGCATAAATAATTATTGATAACTTGTGCCGTTCTCACTGACTGAATCTTATCTGAGCAATAATAGATGTATCCTAAAGTTTGTCTCTTTTCTGGCTACAACTGTGAACATTATTACTCGTTGTATACTTCCACTTAGTGGCCTGAGACATGCAGTATCTAATTGTCAGCTGTGAGGAAAAACGAATATATGGAAGCTGAAAATACATAGGAGGCAGTTCTGTGCCTCCTGTGATGGAGTTGGCTTTACTTGGCATAGCACTTGAGCATGGCCAAGAGATTATCTTCATACACCACGTACAGCTAGACCTTATTCTAGCAGCCTGTATTATTGCCCCTAACATGGGCAAGATAATATTTAAATAACATATCACTTCTCTCTGATAGGAAAATACATCCTATGCCTGTAGTGTTAACCATAAGCAGTTGAACATTTTCTAATATGCAGTATTTTGCTCACACATAAAAGAAATTCCTACCATGTAGAACCTTATTGCTCCAGAGAAAATCATACCAGGGGCAATGGTTTTGACCATAAAATATTTGCAGCCTCGTTAATTAACACTGCTGAAAGAATTCTTTTAAACCACAGATCACCATCTGCTATGTGATGGAAAATATACTCAGCTACAACTATGATGCATGGTCATATAAAATCCCCAAACAGCTGAAGATAGCACTATAGCTGCAGTATGAATGAGAATACCTTTACAAAGGTGGAAATAGATCATGGCTGAGGACTGAGAAATAATTACTCTGTGTAATTCAAAAGAACTTGTGAGGTTGAAAGCAGATTGCAAGTTTAAAAACGTTTGGTGGACACACTTACAGTAGTGGATTCTTTGGGAAAACATGGATAAAGATATTGCAGTAAGCACCAATCTCAATTGAGAGAACAGTTTCATTAGTCAAAACAACTTACAGAAGAACATACAAGAACTGTCAATTTGAAATCTACGCTTTCTCTGCATGAGCATGTTTGACTATCTGCACAGGTCTGGGGGGTTACCTTTCATATATTTTTAGAACCTAATGATTCAAGCAGCAATCTTCATTTTAAGGTTGATAAATCAGAGAAGCCTCTTCCTAGAGCGTTAAACATTTCACTTTTTGAACATCCTACAGTGTTCCAAACAGTTTGTCATCAGGAGATCACTGAGCTATTTTTTGGTTCTACATGTGGGGAAGTAAGATCTTGCACAACTGCACAGTGCACAAGACAAGGCAAGAAGATAAATGTAGCTAAGCGAAAGTAGAACAGTTTTCTCACTAAATTTTGATTTGAAACATAGAATATTTGCTTAAAACCATGAAATTTGGGAAAAGATAACAGCATTAAAAAAAAACCAATTCAAAAAAATTAAACTTGAAAAAGTTACTGTAAAATTTGCTGCCTTGGAAGAAGGAGCAGATCAAAAATATCTAACACCTGAATGCACTCAGAGCACCACCTGAAAAAGGTCATTTCATATAAGCAGCCACTTGTACAAGAACTTAGGAAGGAGAACTTCTAAGTTGTGTGCAAGTCTTTTTCTCTTGATTTTGCACCCAGTATCAAACTGGAAGGAAACATTCCTTCAAAGCTTGCCCAGATGTGACAGTAGGAAACTTTACATAAAGCAATACTTCTCTTCTCAAGATGGAGCATATCCGTGAGCTCAACAACTCAACCTGAGTGAGAAGTTTTGCTCTGAGTTTCTAGCATAGGTGCTCTCTGGATCATCTCTACAGGTGACTAGAGGCAGCATCTGCCTTTCTGCATTAATTGAAGACCTTAGGCTTTTAAGGGCATGAGGCCAAAGGACTTTGTGTCTCATTTGTGTTTTCTTGTCTGGAAGGAGTAAATAAGATGTGATGTCCCAGCAACCCACAATGAGTTTCTTGTTATTCTTCCTTTTTTGAAGTAGGGGGAACAGGAACATGCTAGCCATCTGGAAAGGGACGGACATTTGAACATATATGAGTAGCATACCTGAAGCTCAGCTTCATTGGAACTACACAGGAGCAACAGGAGGTCTTCCACTGTTACCTTGAAAGGTGAAGTTCATGTCCCAACTTCCTATTCCTCCCTTGGGTAAAGGACAAATTCAGTTAACAGATGAGACAGATTTCTGAATAAAAGGCATGAAATAACCATTTATGTAAGTTTAAAATTTACCCAAGAAAAAGGCCCTGCTACTGCTCTATAAACTGTGTAATAAAATTTTAGTGGAACTTTTCAGCTCTCCAGAAGTTTTTTAAGCTCTTTGGGGTCTTCATTTTGGTAATCTGTCCATTTTTCTAGCAAAGGTTTCAATTTCTTTTGCCAAAGAAAGCAATGACATCACTCAGATCTGAAGAGGCAACTACTTTTGTTGGGTTTAAAGGAAACCAAAGGGTCATGTATACTAAAGATTAAAAAGAAGACAATGGTATGAAATTTCTGCATACAATTATCCTGCTGCACTGAGATAACCAAGATTTAATTGTGTGGAAAGAGCTGAAGAAGTGTTTTTATGTCAGTACTAATACCTAGGAAGTTTGGGAATAGGAGAGCAGGCACAATCTCTAATCTGCATTCTGTTGGTTTTCTGGGGTGCATATGTGCTTTACGGTTACTTTCCCTTTGTGTCAGTAACCAGTGCTTGCAAAGTCCATTTTGATGATTATTTTCAGTGGCTGTGCTTTCCTGGGTTTATTTTTGGTGTGTATTTTCATACTGCACGCCCTCAACACTGTTATCCATGCTGAGCTGATTTACCTGCTTAGAATAATGTTGCACATGGTGCTTGAGATGTTGAATATTTAATGACGTCTCTACTCAGATGCTTCTCTTTATAGAGCAGCAGAAGCTATAAAGCATATACTTTTCCAGTGTGGATTCTGACAGCAATAAACCTTTGCTTATTATATGCTGTGGTAGCTATTTCAAAGTGTCAGAAATCATTCCAGAGCTGTACTGCCATTCTAAAGCCAGGCCCATGATGGGTCTTGTTCCAGGAAGCAGACTTAATCCAAACTACGTCTGAAGAAGCAGATCTGAGGCAGCGACTCACTCTCAGTTCAAGATTTCTTTGGATTTTATTCTGCCAGCTAGGCAGCTTTTGTTTTCAATAGGAACTTTATAATTGGGGTTTATTTTGTTCAATTGAATTTAATTATTTTTAAATTATGTAATCCAAATAGTTTATGTAGCAGAAGAAAGGAGAGAGGAGAATCTTTTGGTATTCACATTCCTCTCCTTATAGGTTAATCAGGCTTTGGACTTCTGAATTACTGCAAAATCTGAGGAGCCCTTGAGATGACCATGTTGTATTTTGATTATCTAGCTTATTTGATTCTTGCTCTCCAACTGATGTCTCCATTACATGCCCAGCTTTCTATCTCATCTCTTTTTTTGTGATTCTAGAGCAGACCTCATCTTTGTTCCCCTCACAAATTTGTTTTAAAGAACTACATGGTATTACCCTTCTCCTCTGGGCTTTACTTCAATAAAATCAGTGAGAGAATAAAACCTAAGTGCCTAATCAGTATACTAATTTCTCTAAATATGAAACAGCACATCTTTGACAATACTTTTAAAATGATAGTTGAGAATTTAATTTATCCATAGTTGTAATTTTGACTATGGGCCTCACGATATGGCCTATTCAAATCCCCATATTTTTTAACCTCAGGGAAAAAAGCGAGTTTCCTTCTGCTTTGTAAAAAAAAATCAGATTCCTTTTCTGATCAGTAAAGAACATACATGAAGTAAGCAGTATGGCAGGAGGAAATTCAATACTTCCCCCATTAAGTTATTTTCAGTCAGATTTTTGACAATACCTTTTCTGATGCTGACAAAAGCCAGCTGGAATTAATAAGAACAAGGTGTCCATAGTTAAGGGTTCCTTCTGCCATTTCAGTTTTGTCAGGAAGGAAATAGAAGTATCATAGAATCAACCAGGCTGGAAGATACCCCCAAGACCATCCAGTCCAACCTAGCATCCAGCCCTGTCCAATCAACTAGACCATGGCACTGAGTGCCTCATCCAGTCATTTTTTGAATACCTCCAGGGTCAGTGACTCCACCACCTCGCTGGGCAGCCCATTCCAATGGCAATCACTCTCTCTGTGAAGAACTTCCTCCTAACATCCAGCCTAGACCTCCCCTGGCACAACTTGAGACTGTGTCCCCTTCTTCTATTGCTGGTTGACTGGAAGACACCAACCTCCACCTGGCTGCAGCTTCCCTTCAGGTAGTTGTAGACAGAAATGAGGTCAGCCCTGAGCCTCCTCTTCTCCAGGCTGCACACCCCCAGCTCCCTCAGCCTCTCCTCGTAGGCCTGAGGGAAATTCCATTTTCTTATCAGATAGACATCAGGAAGGTATAGTAACGACAAGGTCACGTTGCCTCCCAATGTCTAAAGAAGTTGCAATACATTCTGCATTCTTTCAGGTCAACTTGACAAGCCTTCATTCTAGATTGCATACATTACTAGTAGGCATTCATGGAACCAGCTTTTACTTTCACATTGTAAAATTCACATTTCCTAGCACATGGTTTGCCTGTAGCCTCTTTGTTCATTGCCATCAATATATCTGTTTTACATTTCTGCAGATAAACTCAATATTCCTGAAAGTCTGCATAATATAGTTTTTGCAGTTCTTTTAAATGTCTGCAGCTTAGAAATAAACAGCCTTCTAACAGACTCTGCTTGCTCCTCTGTATTCTGTGATATGCAACACCCTGCTAGGACCATGGCATGTGTCACTAATAAATTCAGTGGCAAACTACATTGCCTACATTTTCATCAGCTACAAAATTGTTGTGAAGCATATTGCTTTAATAAGAATCATAGAATCGTAGAATGTCAGGAGTTGGAAGGGACCTTGAAAGCTCATCCAGTCCAACCCCCCCTGCCAGAGCAGGACCACTAGACCAGATCACACATGAAAGCATACAGGTGGGTTTTGAATATCTCCAGAGAAGGAGACTCCACAGCTCTCCTGGGCAGCCTCTTCCAGTGTTCTGTCATCCGCACAGGGAAAAAAATTTCTTCTCATGTTTACATGAAACTTCTTATGCTTCAGCTTCCACCCATTGCTCCTTGTCCTGTCACTGGCATCACTGAGCCTAGCCTAGCTCCATCCTCTTGCCACTCACCCTTTACATGTTTATAGATACTGATGGGGTCACCTCTCAGTCTCCTCTTCTCCATGTTAAAAAGCCCCAGCTCCCTCAGTCTCTAATTGTAAAAGAGATGTTCCATTACTTTAATCATTGTGGCTCTGTGCTGATATCTCTCAAGCAGTTCTGTGTCCCTCTTGAACTGAGAGGTCCAGAATTGAACACAGTACTGCAGATGTGGCCTCACATCTGAAAATGTTTTCCAGTCATCACAAAGTTTTAATATCCTTCTAGTTGCAAGAGACCATCACCTGCCTTATCTGCTGTTGTGCTAGTTTGAAGCTAGCTAGAATGTTTTGGTGAGAAGAATTAGAACACAGGCTGTGAGACAAAAACAATGGTGATGTCTGCTTCACTTATAGGCTTGCTGAGATGTATAAGAGCAAGAATCCAAACATAGATAAGGGAGACACTCTCTGTCCAGGCTGTGGGTTGCATTTCTCTCTCTAACCTAACCTGCCATCTCTTTGATTAATTCACCTGCTTCTTAACTGCCCTGGCCAATCCTCCAGTCTTCATTGGCCACAAAGCATCTTTGCAGTAAGGTAGGAAGAGAAGGGGTGGGAGAAGGTGGAAGGGTAATTAGGAGCCCCTCAAGGGGACTCAGGTTTCTGGGAGGGCTGTTGTGCTTCTGCATTACCTTTTACCTTGTATTTTTCTGTGTGTAACTGTATATATTGTAAATATCTGCTTGTATATTGTGCTAAGCTGTAAATATAAAGCTTCATTCCATTTCCAGAGCCAGCTGAATCTAGTCTGATTTTACAAAGAGGGTTGGGGACGGGACACAACACTCAAACCATCACAGGTGTACAAAAGAAGCTATTCCTCTTTACCTTCCAAGGCAGAGCAGCAGGGGATGCAGAAAGTTTTCTTTGTCAACTCATTCCCAGCATCTGAAATGAAAATGATAGTTTTTTTACAACCCATTTACCAAAAAAGGAGTAACGCTAGAGAGAAAAAATATGAAACATTGATGTGCAACTCACATCAGGAAAAAAATGTATTATTGTCAGAACAGCAACATTGGGGAAAAAAAAAGAAGAGCAGCAATCATATTTATAAGATCACAGTAAAGCAGTAAAAACCTAGAAGATAAAAAAAAATCCCAACCAAAAAACCACACCACACAACCAGGTAACCCTTCTTGGAGAAATTCTCTTAAAGAGATAAAAAGAAAAAACTACAAACAGAGAGAAACTGAAAAGCTAATGGCTGTAAACAAATGTTTTTACAGCTCTAAGCACATAAATGCATTAATATTCTCCAGTTTTCCTTAACTATGTCTGCAGTGGTAACTATGTAGGAGACTGCAAGGAAATATGTGAGAAAGAAATATCCTGAATATGTGCAGAGAAATACCAGTGAAAGATCAGCGGTTTAATCAGATTTTGCTAACCTAGGTCACTTGGACCACAAATTATATTTGGGAAATATGTTCTCACAAGTCCATCTTTAATTACTTCCACTGGAAAAGCTGTTCTTAACCTGCTTCTGCCTTTCCTATGGTTCTGCCGCAATGCCATTTCCGCATCACCTTTTTAGAGCCTAGGAAGGTCAGCTTGTCACTTTACAGCAGTAGACACAGAGATTTAGGACTTCTAATCTCATTCCCAGTTTCTTCAGGAACTCACTTTCTCTTCCCATTCCCAGCAATCAGACCACCATGGAAAGAACATTTGTGCTCAACAGCTGTCATTTGATACAGATCAGCAGTTACCTGAGCTGCTTTCCCACTACCATTAATGCCTACATCCCCACATTGTCAGTATTTTGCAACTCCTCTGAAATCTCTTTTTAAACTCCAGCCCTCAATGACAGAATCATAGAATCAACCAGGTTGGAAGAGACCTCCAAGATCATCCAGTCCAACCTAGCACCCAGCCCTATCCAGTCAACTAGACCATGGCACTAAATGCCTCATCCAGTCTTTCTATCTCCTTTCAGCTCAGTTCTCCTTTAATTTATTCCTCTATGATGCATACCACTCAGCCTTGCAATATGATACATACACTGCAGAACAAAAGATGAAGTGGAGTTATCTCTGTTTTCAGGTGAGGCTGGATAAGATGCTTTGTAGTTCATCAGCTGCAACGTGTGTGGTGCTTTATCTGAGGTATAACTGGGTAAAGATCATATTGTTTCATTTTACCCATCTTTAGTCTCGGATACTCTAAAATTAGCAATACTCAGCAAGGACAGCTTGCTGGGATACCACTGGGATGGGAAGAGATCCATTAGGATGCATCCACATGCCTCTTTTTAACATGCACTAAGCATGACCTCTCTTAGTAGAACTAAACTACTGTGTTCCCTGATACATATCAATTTGCTTTCAGTCTCAGCTAACTTTTGCTTCTAGCTGTGGCAGAGCAAGTTCAAAATATGGGCTGGGTTTTTTTTTTTTGAGGAATTTGATACATTTTTCATTGGATCTCATCCAGGGGGAAAAAAAAACAAACAAAAACACCCTCAACTTTAGAATTTTCAAATTATGAAGTCAGTGAATGAGCATCCTGCCCTTTACTTGTTGAATACTGCATCTTGTCCTTTTCTTGTTGAATATTTATCTTTCTTTTAAAGCGTAACCTAAATTTCAGGGATATACTTAGAAACATTTCTGTTGACTTTCACTGGTTTTCACCTGTATTAAAAGTATCTGCCTAAAAGCTAAGCAACTAATACAATATCTTTTCAGGCTTATTCCATATTTAACAAGGCACCCTGATGTATATAGACAGCAGTTCATGAATGTCATCACCAATGTTACATCTGACTCAACATTTAAAGTTTTCCATCTCTCTCCCTTACTCAAGGGTCAAGGATTTGTTTCACTTCCTCTTGAATTAGTTCAGATTGCAGCATTTAACCCACGTCAACCTGTGTCACACTGACTGGCAGAGCACACCACAAAGAAAACTTGTGGGAAAATGTCTAAGCCTTACACAGAGTAATCAGTTTTCCATGGCGTACACACTATCAACCACTAACTGTCATTCAGATAGCAATGGGAATTGGGAGTAAGATTTCCACAGATGTTTATTCTCTTGAAGATTCAGTTCATGGATCAACACACAGAGGAGATGAGCATGTGAGGCATTTCCTGCCTCTCAGTGTAAATTCAGAGAATCCTTCAGAAGACATAGAAGTTACAGACACTGAATCTCATGTCAATCCCAAACACCTTCATCAGATGTCAGTATGTGCCAGGTGCATTATCCCTGATACAAAAGTGGACCATTTTACTCACAGCAAGCATAATGAGCTGAAATGAGAGTTAGACCACCTGTATTCTCTTCATTGCTGTGTGAGTACAGTCTATGGCTGCTGTGTCTTAGAAAATGATATGCAATTGCCATAATCAGCCTATTTGCCATCCTTTCAAGTTCAAGAAGTCCTCAGAACAGTGATTTCTGAGATACTCTCAGCAACTGGAGAGGAAAGTTGAATTACTTTTGCACTTACTGTTTGACATGAACAGGAGCAGTTTAGGACATGATGTACTCTGTTGCTAGCCCATTAGGGGTGCCCATTTAATAGGAAAACACATTTCAAAAAGGTGAGTTCTCAGATGAATGGAGTAGAACAGAAAACATTGCAGGCACAGTACCAGCAGGTGTTTCAGAGCTGCAGTATGAGCCGAAATACCTTGCTTTGTACCAGCCAAAAAGGTGGAATGTTGTGGAATAAAACTGCAGTCAGAGAAGACTGACAGAAATGGTGAAGGGCACAAAGCCATATAAATAACTTCTCTGAAGAAGGAATGAGAAGACTGGGATTCTTTTCTTTGAAAGAAAAAGTAACAAATACCTAAAACAGTAAAACATTTTGCAAGGCCACTCTCTCCCTATCTTTTTTCCCTCAGCACTAAAACAGGGTAAAAATACTCTAGATCATTTATCTGGAAATCCAGGATAACAAATAGAGCATGACTAAAACCATCAAAGCCCTCACAAATATGACTTCTAAAAAAGATTATAAATCCAGCAGAACACTTACACTCACAATGAAGTTTTGATAACCTTTGAAATAGCCCACTGGTACTCTGAGTTTAGTATATGTCTGAGTGACATCATAATGAAGATCAGAGAAGATATATTCATTTCTATCTACAGCATTTCCTTGCATTGTCATTTGCCCTGATTGCCTTGTTGCAGATTATCTTCGGCCAGTGAGGTGATTGTCCTTCAGAATTACACTCATATGCCACATTAGTTCCAAAGGACTTTGCTATTATTAATGTTGGTATCATGGGAACAAGGAAAATGCTGTTGTCAGTGAAGTGCAGCATGTATGCAGCAGTTGTATCAGTGATATTTCTGTTAGGAACGTGGTTTCCTACTGAAATATTTATGCTACTACCTTCCTCAGCATGAGCACAGCTGTAATACATCTGTGTGTGTGTGCTGGAGAATAGTATAGTGCCAGTCCCTGTGGAGAAGTAGATACACTGAGATCTTTGTATATCTACATCGCCACAAAAAATGTGGCTAAGCAGCGCAATTTTCCTGTGATGAGTTGTACATCAATATCTGGACTTACTACCTTCTGTAAAACTGGAAAGCTGTTGTTATGATTCAGGCTGGGTTGGACAGGGCTTTGTGCAATGTGGTCTAGTGAAAGATGACCCTGCCCATGTCAAGACTCACAAGATGATCACAAGATGTTAGCGGTTGGAAGGGACCCAAAGAAATCATCGAGTCCAAGCCCCTGACCAGAGCAGGACCATCCAATCTAGCTCAGGTCACAAAGGAATACATCCAGACTGGCCTTGAAAGTCTCCAGAGAAGGAGACTCCACAACCTCTCTGGGGTTGTTCTTTCCCAGGTGCAAGACTCTACATTTGCCCTTGTTGAATTTCATTACATTTCTTCCTGCCCAACCCTCCATCCTGTCCAAGTCTGGCTGAATGGCAGCACAGATTTCTGGTGTGTCAGCCACTGCAACCAGTTTGGTGTCATCAGCAAACTTGCTGACAGTGCACTCTGTGCCCTCAACCAGGTCACTGAAGCATTGATATATTAAAGAGAACTGGTCCCAGTATTGACCCCTGTGGGACCCTACTAGTCACAGGCCTAAAACTAGACTCCATCCTATTGACCACAACTCTCTGGCTTCTTTCCTTCAACCAGTTCCAAATCCACCTTCCCCCTTGATCATCCAGACCATGCTGCCTCAGTTTAGCTACAAGGATGCTGTGGGAGATGCTTTGTTCAAGATGTTGCCTCATCCTTCCATCTAACACATGCACTTACTTTGTAAAGATTATCTACCTCAAGTGTATAGGTGCTCTAGACTGATAATTAGCAGTGAATTTTGGTAAAGACACAGAAAGGAAAGAAAAAATCCAGCTTTTCAATGTAGCAGAAAAGTTTAAGAAGGGGAAAAGTTGGCCTATGATATCCACACCAAGACTGAAGACATTGGAGATCAGTTCCTAGGCTTGATACATTTGTTTTGCATAGCCTTGAGAAAACCATCAGATCAATCTTGTAGGTTAGTGGTCAACCTTAGTACTATTTCTCTATCAGTTACATGGTACAGACAACTACTGCACATATAGAATCCAATTATCTTAACCTGGAAGCATCCTGTGAGGATCATCAAGTCCAACCTATTGACACTTAGGATTAAATGCAGGTTAGACTGGTCATTAGTGAGAAACCCAATTCTTAAGCCCTGAAATGAGATGTGCCTATTCTGCCTGGAGGATGTGATGATCAATTTCCATTGTTCTGTCCTTTACCTATAAAATAAGACAAAATCAATTTTATCTTCCAACATTTACTTGCCATTCTTAGGCCCTATTTACAGGTTCAGAGGTTAATCCTCTGGTATGAGAGGTAAACTCATGGTAGACAAACTTGCCTGAATGTTTTGTCTGTATTTCACAGTGCTGCAAATTTTTATTTCCACAGTTTTCAGCATGAGGGAATCAATAACTAGTCATGCTTGTTAATGCACTTGCTAAGAGATTATATATGCATCCAGTTCTGGAGCCCCCATTACAAGAAGAATGTGGATGTGCTGGAGTGTGTCCAGAGAAGGGCCATAGGGATGATCAGAGGGCTGGAGCACCTCTCCTGTGAGGACAGACTCAAAGAGTTGGGGCTATTCAGTCTGCAGGAGGCTCCGAGGTGGCCTTCTTGTAGCCTTTCAGTATCTGACAGGGGCCTACAAAAAAGCTGGGGAGGGACTTTTCAGGATATCAGAGAGTGACAAGACTAGGGGGAACGGAGTGAAGCTGGAGATGGGGACAGGTTCAGGCTGGATATGAGGAAGTTGTTCAGCATGAGAGTGGTGAGAGCCTGGAATGGGTTGCCCAGGGAGGCGGTTGATGAGAATTTAAAGCCACAAAGCAGTGGGGGGGGGGGGGGGTTGGAACTAGACGATCCTTGTGGTCCCTTCCAACCCTGACTGATTCTATGATTCTAAGTGCAGTGCCCACCTGCACAGGGATTTTGAGGTTTGGATTTTCTGTACAAAGGCTATAGAGATAATCAGTTCTCACCTCTTCCAGAACTCATTTGCCTTTTTTGCTGCTTCCAGAAATAAAGCAAACAATCAGAAGTAAGTTAGGGAAACAAGATGAATCTGCTCAGCTCTGACTATTATCCTCCAGCCAATTACACTCCGTTGCTGACTGGTCATGCCAAGACTTTCCTGTTTTCTTACAGAAATAAGAAAGTACTGTACCTAATTTCACTCTTTTAGCAGATCATGCAGGACTGACCACTCACTTGTCTTCAACCTGCTTAAATTTACAGACAGAAGTACAGACTCTGACAAGTGAGGATCTAAAACAATAATGCAACGACACCAGTTTGGCAGCTCAGCTCCTTCCAAGATGCAGAGTTTCAAGAAGATAATTGGAAGTGGGTGACATATCACAGAATCTGAACTATGCAAAGCAAAAGTAGTGAGGACAACAGATCTCCATTTTGCAATAAACTTTCATTCTACAGTTACCTTTAAAGACCATTAAAAAAGATAAATATACCACTATCATAAGACTTAAATTCTGCAGCTTCAAGTCAGAATAAAAGAAAAATCTCAAGATGGTTCCTGGGACACAGAGCCACAAGCTGCTTCTCCCAACCCTGCCTTGTCCCTCTCCTGAGTTTGGACTCTCCAAATTGTTAACCTCCCTACTCTCCACATCAGAGAACTGTGTTTCATGATGTACCTTTAATGACTTACTGCTGCTGCCTGTTGTATTTAATGCCAGTCAGGAATTCTTTAGATATACAGGCAAATGCAGTGATCTGAACAGTACTGTGAAACCCCATAGTGATTTAATAGAAATATAATTGCACCCAAAAAAAATGTACTTGATTTAATGTTACAGTAAAAGGATTACCATAGCAATAAGGATCAAGGTCTAAGATATTTGCTGGGTAATTAGCAGTCTGGCTACATTAACTAAATTTTTCAGCTTGGTCATAAACCCATCAATCCCAAGTTATAATTGCTGCTTTCTCACAGGAAATGTCTCCAGATAATTTCCAATAAGTAGTAAAAATTTTTTTTAATCATCTGAAGACTTTGCCCACATAACACACTGCTTTGTGGCTTTAAATTCTCATCAACCATCTCCCTGGGCAACCCATTCCAGGGTCTCACCACTCTCATGCTGAACAACTTCCTCTTCACGTCCAACCTGAACCTACCCACCTCCAGATTCACTCCATTCCCTCCAGTCCTGTCACTCCCTGAAAACCTGAAAAGTCCTTCCCCAGCTTTTTTGTAGGCCCCTGTCAGATACTGAAAGGCCACAATAAGGCCACCTGAGAGCCTCCTGAGACTGAACAGCCCCAACTCTTTCAGTCTGTCCTCATAGGAGAGCTGCTCCAGCCCTCTGATCATCCTCGTGGCCCTTCTCTGGACACACTCCAGCACGTCCATACTCTTCCTGTAATGGAGGCTCCAGAACTGGACAGAGTACTCCAGGTGAGGCCTCACCAGAGTGGAGCATAGGGGAAGAATCACCTCCCTCAACCTGCTGGCCACACTTCTCAGGCTGTGTTTTACATCTGAATGTACAGATTGTTAATGTGAAATTGCTCATTCTACAATTACCAGCAACTACATAAGGTTCAGTCACAGTGTAGAGAATTTCATGTCCAAGAGCTGAAAATGTAGTCTGCCAGACGACTGGCAGAGACTTTCCTGTCCCTTGCAGACTAATTAATAGAGCCATCAATTACTTGAGAGTGTAACAGAAGACAAAAAAAATCCCTAGTGTTACAGAAGGGGGAGGGATTGAAAAAGCAATAGAAGACAAAACAAAATGAAAGATAAAATTAAATAATAAAAGAGAAAATAATTTTAAACTTAAATTAAATCTGTCATATGTCTGTTCTGGAGTATGATTTGGAGCAATTCAGTTCAGTATCTGAAAAACAAATAAACAAAGCTCCAGAAAGCTTGCCCAGAGGAACAAATACTTAACCAACTTTACATAATACTTCTCAAAATCTGCAGTAGGTAGGGTTTATTCATAGAACATTAACAAAGTGTTCTGTTACACTAAAGCAAGTTGGACAGATTCTTAGTCGAAACAGAAGTGGGAATTAGTCAATAGAAACTTTTTATAACAATGATTAAGAAATCAGTTCAACTGGCTGCAGCAAGAGAATGAAAAAGATTAGTCTGAAGAAAACAGAACTGCCCCTGCAGATATTTATGCACAGCCCAACTTTGATCATGGTAATAGTCAGCTGACTTAGAGTTCAACAGGTACTACACATCAGCCAAAAGTGGGACAGAAAGGTACAAACAGATGAGTGAGGGATTGCTTACACAAAGTGTATTCAAAGAACTAATAAAAAGCACAAAGGAGATCAGCTTGAAGAAAGGAAAGCATTTTTTGCATTGGACACTGTATTATAGAAGATGTCTTTTTCTATCTTATCTGTTCTCTCCTCAGTGCTTGGACTCAGGCTGCAAGTCCTGCCATCAGGTGACTCATCTTTTCATGTGCTTGCAAGACAGCAAATGTCATTTAGGCCACTGTGTAAATAACAGCAGCTGAAGGATTACTCAGCAGTGAAAAAACCAAATAATTCTGTTGTGGCTGCTCAGGTTCCCAGGGAAATTAAGCTGGTTCCAATCACAACAGCTTCAGTGCTGAACTCTCTGTGGAAGAGAGTTATTATTATTAAAATTAGCAAACACTTCTCCTTCACACTTTTGGGTGGTGTTGTTCTACCATATTTCCATATTTTTTTTCACTCTTTGTAAATGAAGGAAAAAAACCTCTAGTGTGCTGCTAAATAGCAGGGACAAACCCAGCCACTCACAGAGGGCATGTATACAGCTTGAGGAGTGTGCATGATAATCCATTTACAGAAATACCACATTCGCTGCACTTAAATGCCATTTCAAGGAGAGACAAAGTTCACACCATAGTTACAGTGTCTCTTTTCCTTGCTTTCCTTTCATGCCACTGATTTAGCTTCTTGGGTGTCTCTTGGGTTTTTATTGCTCCTTCTGCTATTGCAGGAGATTCTGGATAGAGATGAAACTAAACTATTTTTAGATAGCAAGTAGATCTGGGTAAAACTCAGTTACTTCATGTCACAAGGTTTCATGCAGTCTTTTGGCTTTTGATTTATTTGATCTTACACAATCTGAGATATGCTTTGAAAATTGTCTTCAGATAAATCCAAAAATTCAAAGCAAAATTCAACTGAAAGTATCAACACCTTCTTGCCATTGCAGACAAGCTTCATGAAAGAGGGAGTTGTAATTGATTTCAGTATCTGAACATAAAAGCGTAGTTCAGACCAAGTTTCCTATAGCATTTCACCAAGATTTCACCTTAATCTAACCCAAAAAAGTAATGGTTTGTCTCCAGGACATATTGTCCATTGGACTCAAGATATGACATGTAACTTCTTTGCTTGCTTTAAAACCTACTGAGTTTTTAAATTAAAATCCTACATCATTTGAATTTTCAAATGAGACAAGACAGAGATTAGTTTGCACATTTTAAGGGTAAGAAGATAATTTGCAGCACACTTTGGAGGAGACTCACATGACTTAATAAATGAATGATGAAAATTTTATGCTTGTGGAATCCAGAGAATTTTCTTTGTGCATTCTCCTTCCCCTTCCCCCTGTTGTCCTTTCCTTACTTTGTGAGATCTACTGAGAATCTGTGTGGCATTCAAACAAGGGAACAGCTTTTTCCTGGTTTATCACTGCACTGTTTAGCATAAATGCTTCAGTGTGAAGGCAGCCTTTAGCTTTCATACCACAGCACAAGAGACTCATCTCCAGAAAGGCAGTAGGACTGGACCTGCCATATGCACCACATTGAAAAGGATCCAAAGATGAACAGAATTCCCCAGTTTCCACTAGGATTTTGTACTTAACCAAGAAGTGGCAGAACTCTTATATGTGTCTTCTGTAATTGGCATTTCCACTCATTCACAGTACTGCATTAAATTCAAACTCAATATTCAGCCCTAAGAATAATCCTGAAGCAGCAAAATTATTCTGCTTGGTTTCTTTAGGCAGGGCTTCTGAGTGCCACATTTCTCTTCCAGACACCACAACTACTCTTTGTCTTTGGCCTTAAGTGAAGTACCTATTGATTTTCTCGTGCATGTTTGCAAGTGGGTCAGATCCACTCAGTCTAACATATCTCCCTGTCTCTTCCAGTGCCGCAGCTCCTACTTAGCTCTTCCCCATGCTGTGTGTGGGCTCTCCAGCCCTGTGGAGGATAAATATATGCTCAGTTGCCAGCTGTTTTGAAGGCTGACAAACACCTTCATTTGTTAAAGTGTGTGAGTGAAGACTCTTCATCTCTCTGAACAAGTTCAGTGGCAGACTGATGCCAGGGGTCCCAAATTCTTCTACAATTCACTCTTGGCCCTGGGGGTCATGTTTGCAACAAGATGCTCTGGGTCTCAGTAAGTCTGAGTATGCTGTCACAATAGAGCACTCAGTAAAGGGAATGCTGAACAGCAGCACCAGTCATTAAGTACCATTTTCAGAACAACCTCCATTTACCCGGTCAAGATCTCAACAAATATATAAAATAACGGATATGAAGTCAATGACTTTTGTTTGAAAGGGTGAGATAATGCTCAACCCAGATGTCTTCCTTACAGCAGATACCATAATTTAAGAGCATAATTCAATTTTACTTTGGAAGGATGCTCTGAACAAAGAATATTCTACAACAGAACTGCCTGGGAGGCTTGGAGAGTTTCACTGAATTTGACTCCATTCTGTTCCTGACAGCCAATGTTCTCTAGCTGCTGCACAGCAAATGTTTATTGTCTACAGCATGGTACACAGTGACTCCTAATGAAAATATCCAATGCACTTAGGCTCTACAAACTGCAAATTAAAGACAAAATCCTGCTAGGACAAGGATTGATAGTATTAAAATTTGCACAGAAAACAGTGAGTTTACAGAAAACTCTACACTCTTGAGAGGTCCAGACTTCAAGACCAGATGTATAAGCGCTCACCAGATGTATAACCCCAGGGAGCTGGGGTTGTTTAGCCTGGAGAAGAGGAGGCTCAGGAGTGACCTCATTGCTGTCTACAACTACCTGAAGGGAGGTTGTAGCCAGGTGAGAGTTGGTCTATTCTGCTAGGCAACCAGCAACAGAACAAGGGGACACAGTCTCAAGTTGTGCTGGGGGAAGTATAGGCTGGATGTTAGGAGGAAGTTCTTCCCAGAGAGAGTGATTGGCATTGGAATGGGCTGCCCAGGGAGGTGGTAGAGTCACCGTCCCTGGAGGTGTTTAAGAAAAGCCTGGATGAGGCACTTAGTGCCATGGCCTAGTTGATTGGATAGGACTGGGCAACAGGTTGGACTGGATGAGCTTGGAGGTCTCTTCCAACCTGGTTGATTCTATGATTCACTGTTCAGGAAAACAAAAAAGATGCAGTGGTCACCTGCTTCATTTGTCCTGCTGTAAATTCTTTCTGGTCAGCACAGACAGCTGTATGGAGTCCCATAAAAACACAGAAAATTCTAGGCTAAAATCAAAGCTGTGAATCCCTAACACTTCCCAAAAACATAGGAAAAGTGTGTTAGATTTGTCTAAAGATAGAGATATAGCAGCCAGATCTTTGAAAGTAAGCATGCTTATAGATAATGTGTCACTTCAACCTTACACTTAAAGACCAGTCTCCTGGTTTCTGCTTTTTGACAGGGGAAAAAGAAGTCCAATTCTCTTACACATGACTTAGCAGTCCTCTTGGCTTAGCATGAAATTTCAGGAGAAGCACCTTCAATAAAGTCTAAGCCTCATGTATCTTGTAGTAAATAATACTGCTATACCTATGTCTTTCTACGCACATATATTTAGGATTCTGGTCTTTTTCTGTTTTGATTGCTGTAAGTCTGAGTGAAAAACCCATCTGCCGAAGCCTCTATATTCTACATCTAACTGGAGATAACCATGGTTACAATGCCAAGTGCTAAGCATGAAATTGCAGGCTTTAAATGCAGCAAAAATGATATACTGGTGCTCTGGCACACACAGACACATCTGCAGCAGATTCAGCATTTGTGTATTAAGGACAGACTGTTTACAAGATAAGGTGACTGACATTCTTAATTACAGATGCATACCTCTAGATAAAAGATCATTATTTGCATAACCTGATTGCTTACTCGACTTTATGCAGTACTTAGAGCTAACAGGAAGCTTTAATAACTTTGAGATGAAGAGAGGGTTTTGGGTTTGTTTTGTTTGGGTTTTTTTTCTCTTTGGAGGGGTGAGGAGACAGAGGAAGTATGGGGGGTTTGCGTGTGTGTGACATGTTGTGTTTTTTGGTGTGTGGAAGGCACATGATATAATTTCTTACAAGACAGATCTCTCTCAGTCTCTACATATACAAATTCATACATGCACACCCACAGTCTGAGCAAGGAGAAAGTGCAAGACATATTCAGGCATAGGGTGTGAAGCAGAAAAGAGTGCCAGAATTCCTCTCGCCACTTGAGAGATTGTCATGCTGTAACTTAATGCAGACATGTTGTCCCAGCACTTAAAAATAAATTCTTTGGATATCATAATTCTAGGGGGGGAAAAAAAAAAAAAAAAGGGAAAAAAAAAAAAGTAGTAGAGAGATGATACCAGGTTCTTTCCCCTCATTTCTTCCCACAGCATTTTGTTAACGAGAGACACAGTAAAATGACATCACTCGTGCATTATTTAACAAATGCCCTCTGGAATTTCTATAGCTTGAGCTAAGATGACTCATGAGTTTGAAATCAGGGCAGCTCTAGGCATTTTAATTTTCAGAACATACAGAAACTGTGTGTATGTTTTTTCATGCCCATTATTTTTCAATATCTCTTTTTTTTTTTTTCTAAACTCAAACTAGTTGCAGAAAAATGATGTGGACATAATGAATGGTTTCCCACACTAGTGTGGTGGTTAGGTAACTTCCTGAAAGTCAAGGTGCAACAATTTCCACACTGGCAAAAATCACTACAATTTCATGGGTAAGAAGTGTCAGTTTAAGAGAGAAAATAAGTCTAGGAAAAGAAAACACCCAACCAACCAACGACAACAAAAAACAACCAACACCAAACAAACTTCCCAGCCCAGGCAAAAAAAGCCTAGAAAACAGCAGTGACAAATATGCATGCCATTGTGTAAGAACTTCACTTATCCACACCTGTCCTCCAAAGCACAGACATGTCGTTGCATTACTAGCAGCCAGCAGACAACCAGCAGTGAGCTTGCTACCACTAGCAGCTTCTGAGCTGTTGTTTTCCTATCAGTTGAGACTTTATCAACTAAACTATGAAGGACACATCTGAAGTAAATGGCAGAATTAGATTCCCCAGCTGGCAGCCTTTAAGTTTGGAATCTAACAGAACTGATGGTAAAATGCAGCATAACATTCTGTGAGATCTCTGCCTCATAATCACATCTCAGATGATTCACCCGCAAGCAGGAGGCCAGCTTGATAAAGATTAGTGACACATGAAGAAAGCAGAAAACAGTTTAAAAGCTGAGCACTGCAGATTGCCCTTGCTCAGTGCAGTGTCACCGTGCATTTTCAGGCTACACTTTCCTTCTACAAAATGGCCAGCAAAAAGATGGCTGATCCACTATGAGGCAATTTGCTTCTTGCAGTTCTGGCCATTGAGAAAGGCTTCTCAGGAAAACATCAAAATGCAGGCTGCCAGTAATTGCAAAGGGCAAAGACTCTCAAGCAAGCAGAGTCAGGTTCTGTGGGGTACAGCTTCTTTCTGCCTGAATGTGTAGTGAAGGCACTGTGTAGCCTGACTGTCTGTGTTAGCTGCTATTCATATTCACTAGGAGCTGCATAGGGCAGCAATAAGATTGTCACGGACTAGCTTGACAGTTTGCTCATTCTTCTGCTCAGCTGCAACCGTGAGTGTGTCCTTTGACTGTGTCCTGAATGTCAGCTGAAGTGGGGCATGACATTGTCATACAAATATATCTGCTTTGTAACATTGGCAAGCACAGATAATCATTTTGGTTGAACAAGATCTTTAAGTCCAACCATTAACTCTACTCCTCCAAGTCCATCAATAAGCCATATCCCACCACTAACTGTAAATATACCCAGGAATAGTGGCTCAGCCATCTCCCTGGGCAACTTGTCCAAATGCTTAACAACTCTTTCATTAAAAAAAAAAGTTGTTCCTAATGTCTAGCCCAAACCTCCCCTGGTGCAGTTTGAGGCCGTAATCATACTCACACAGTAACACCATTTGTGGCATCAGGTATTGAGTACCGCAGTTTGTTTTCAGAAACACTATTGTGATGTGTCCAGTTGATCAGCAGAGGAATCCAGTTACACAGATGACGGACTTGAGGTGGTTCAATCCAGAGATTGCTCCCTTGGCAGGTTCTTTCAACAGCTGCAGTATTACATAGGGAAGAAAAGGTGTCTTCTCAGATAACTACGACCTAAATCAGACAAACCTTTTCTCTTTACAGAAAAGCCTGAAGTGAAAAAGAAAACAGAGAAGCTATTATAACATGTTCCTTGTGCCCCAAAGCCCCACTGACACGACCAGCTCTAAGCTGTACACTCAGTTTTGGAGCAATCCTTCAGGTCATTGTACAGAAGGCTTCAAAAAGCACACATGCAGAACTTTCAAGGGAGTACTTTCCTTCTTGCAGAGATATAAAATAAAACATTAATTCCTCTCCAGTGATTCCATGCTATTTACAAAAAGATAGACCTCTCACACAGCCAAAGGGCTTACAGTGCCAAGGCTATCTTGACTGGGGCAGCAGGAAGACACAGCCAGGGACAGGACTCTGTGACACAGCCAATCTTTCGTAGCTCTATGCTCCTTTAATGAAGCAATGCTAAAATCTAGCTTGTTTTCTTTTCTAAAGTTCATTAAAATCATTATGTTAACCTCTCACCTCTTCACTATATCAGCATTGACTTTGTCTTTAATATAATAAAACCAATGGGACCTTATCCTGCCATGTGTTTGTGTAGGCCAGTTCACCCAATTTACCTGTTCTGACAGTTGTTTTTCTGGCAGACTTCCTTCAGCATTTATCCATCCAGCTGGACATTTGTCTGAGGTCCAGCTCTCTGACTGAATTGTCATCACCATGGGGCAGTATTGCCATGCAAGCTCCACATAATCACGCAGCCTACTCAAGGCCAGCATGTGACTGCAAGTACAAAATCAATATGATAAACAAAGAAGGAGCATCAGAGAGTAAAGTTGCAGAGATATGTGTAAATAATTGCCAGGCTCTTCAACCTCAGTGAGATGCCTTCTTATGAGGCACTGAGGTTGTGTGTGTATGGGATGACAGAAGGCTATAGACCCCAGAGTACTGGCAGATCAACAAGAAATAATTAGAGAAACATGTAAGTCAAATGAAAAAAAATCCATATTATTCCAAGCTATGCTGAAAGAGAGAACCATATATGCTTTCAGAATTTTAAATAGGAACATGAAAAGATCTGTTTCCCTACAGTGAATTACACTAAAATGGAAGCAGTTTCTCTTTTCTCAAGCTTCTGGACCCTTTGATAGGGTCAGTGACAGACTAGTGGCACAATGGAGCCGATTCAAAGATCTGGAATTGCCACCATCCTAGTCCAGCCTAATCTAACCCCAACACTAAGTACTGGGCAAGATTCCCACTGTGCCACCACCCTTCCCAAAGGCTAGAACAGTACAGTGAGATCACAGAGCAGAACAGATGAGCTTTTCATGTAATTATCACTAAGGAAGCCACATTCAGGCAGAGGTAGCACAGCCAATTCTGCAGTGCCTCTCAGGGAGCACTGCCTCAGGCATGTCAGATGCAAGCTGCAGGCAGGCAGGATTTGTGTCATGCAGTCTGTAGGTTAGGACCACATTCAAAAATTAGCACATGACCATTTGTCTTCTTTCCATTCCTCTCCTCTAGCCATAGTTTCTGTTAGGGTGACTTTCTGATATCTTTATTGACTTTTCAAGCCATTTTAATATGACATAATAGTTAGCCAGACTCTCATTTACCCAGGAATTAGGTTTTGGGAGTTTGGTTTGTTTCATAAGGACATTCACAGATTTTCTATTAGTGCAGAAGAAAATGCCTTTATTATTCAGCAGTATCTGCAAATACAAACACCTAGAAAACTTCAAAACTTCATTTGCTGAATACTACAGTCTCTGGGCTCTGCCACTGCCTGCTCCCCCTCTTCCTGCAATTCACAGCAGGGGGTGTAAATCAGAACCTGGCAACTCCGTGGTGCAAAAATACACCTTTCTCAGTGCAATTTAATAGGAATAAACACAGTCTTTATGATCAGAACCTTGTCTTCCCTTTTTCTCTTACCATTGCTGTCTTCCTCTGTCACCTCCACATCCTGTGTCTCCTCTGTCAGACAATCTGACTGGTAGTAGTCCAGAAATTTCTCTCCATTCCATCTTCAATACAATCGGTTTTAAAAGCCATCTCTCCTTCTCTGAATTCCTAATATGTGACCAGCTTACTCTTTGTCCAGCTTGTTCTTTGTGTTTCCTCTTTCAAGGCTTTTTTGCTTTTCAAGAAGCCAGCCACAGTCCCAAGCATCTGAGAATCTTATTTTACTTCCAATCTACCTGTATCATGCTGTTCACACGTGAATTCCAGACCACTTCTCAGGGCTGCTTGACTGTGCTCCTATCTTTTTCTTCCTACTCTGAGTGCTGTTAGAGCATTGCATGAGTTGCAGAGGTTGAGACTTGACTTTTTCACATACAGCTATAAATTACAAGCCCTGAGATAACATGAAGTTTCATCAATATAACACAGTGGATAAAGAAGTGCACGCCTAGTTTCTTGCTGTGGCAGAGGAAGTCTCAGGCTTTCCGAGGTTGTAAGAACAATATCACACCTTACTTTTCAGGTCAGCATTTACACTGGATGCATGTATTCATCCTGAATAACCAGACAAGGAGAGGATGTGGAGAAAACTGCAGGAAGATTGCATGCAATGAAAAAATATGACAAGAAGAAACTTTGGAAGAAAACCACACTCTGTAAGAGAGAATTTTAAGAACTATGTCATAGGACCACTACTGTGTGGGTTTCTTTCCTTAATCATTTTCCTCTTATTTTCCTTCTTCTACTTCACCCTTAAATTATAATGTAATTACTATATTTTATATTATTTTAATTAATTAAATTATAAATTAATTATGAGGTCTATTTATGCTTTTTTCTTTTCTTTGAACCAATTTCTAGACGTGGAACAAAACATTGCTGGGCAAACACGTAACAAAATTCTAGCGCCTGTCTTCAAAAGCTCAGCATCATCTGCAAGTTGTAAAGGAAAAGGCCAGCAGACACCAAAATAAATAAGACAAGGCATTTACTGTCAACATTGTAAGAACAAGTCTCAGCCCAAAAGCAGGCACATTTTTTTTTTTTAGAATGTTTTTCAGGACATCACTGTCAGGTAACTTTTAAGAGACATTTAAAGGAGAACTTCTTTACCTGTGCTTACAAGGAGCTGTTTCAAATGACAAATAAAATAAGAGGCAGCAGGAAAATGCTTGTCTGAAAAAGTAACTAGTCAATGACAGTAGCTAATATTCCAGGTCAGTGAAAGTAGGAGCTGACCTCCTAGTCCTGCCTAGAAGATGATAGATTGGATGTGGATAGGTCATGAAGGCTTTTCAATTTGAGAGACTGATGTCACATCCATCAACTGGTTTTAAAGCTCTGCTGTATATTTGATCATTTCCTGGAGGTGTTCAAGAAGAGACTGGCTGAGGCACTTAGTGCCATGGTCTAGTTGATTGGACAGGGCTGGGCAATAGGTTGGACTGGGTGAACTTGGAGGTCTCTTCCAACATGGTTGATGCTATGATTTACACTGTTACAGTTGTTTAAATTACTTTATTAGCTCCTACAGATCCTTCCACATTTGTAAAGCTTTATGGACACCTTTGATACCATATAAATTCTAAATAGTAAGAAAATACCAAGCTGTTTAATTTTTCATTAACTGTAAGTACTTCCTTAAGATCATATTATTACTGCTTCCATTCCAAATGTTTAATCCTGACTGCACAGGAAATCAAAAATAAAAATATTCCCTAGAATAATTTTCAGTTATCAACATTAAAAGCAATAGACTGAAAATTTATTTTGGCTTTCAGAGTTTTGAGATGTGTTTCTCTAGAGCTGATCTAAAAAAAAAAAAAGGCAAAAAAATTTAAAACACACCAAACAGACAAAAAAGCACAGCTCCATAAAACTTGTGCTGAATCCCAATTCTTGACCTCAATTACACACACATTTCATCAGGAAAAAATAGCTAGGTAAAAAAGGAATGATTTTCCTTCACTTAAAGAAAGCCAATATCTTCTTTGATGTATTCAATGATTATCCTCCATTTGTGAAGAGTTCTCTTGCAAGAAGCCCTTCAGAACAATTAAAAAAATATGCCTAGGATTTCCAATTTTTATGTGAATAAGGTTTTACCATTTTTGGTATTTCCATTCTTTAAGGGGATTAATTTTAACAGATTTTTTTTTTCTCTTTGGTCAGTGGCAGGCTATGGCCAAGTGCCAGATACAGATTTTGGCAGAAATTAGGTGAGCCAATTTATTGCTTCCTCCTGGTCAGCTCTGTTCTATTGAACTTTACAAACTCTACTGCAAAACCAGTTGATTCTGAAAGAAAGATTTCACTTCCTTCACTAAATGAATCAAAACTCTTTGAAGTAAAATGCTTTGACAAGGTTACTTTTTTTGCCCTCTCCTTAAAAGTGAGATTTTGCTTCTATAATCCTACCCTGTGCCTTGTCATGCGTACACTTACCTACTTTTCCTCTTCCACTTCACCCAGGAAAGCACGCACCATGCCCAAACAGCGTAAAGTCCTCATCCATAGTTCAACATATCAGACAAATGCTGGAAACCATCATCTTCTGTATGTTCAGTCTTCTAAATAAAACAAAAGACAATTTATATCAACTGCAATGGTTTAAAGCAAAAATCAGCAGACTAAACATAACTAGCAGGTCAACCCATTTTCCCAGCACAGATGTGAGGGAAAAACAACACACACAAAAACACTCTGTTGAGACAACAAGAGTGAGACAAGAGTATGCTGAGCAAAATCAGTTAAAATGGTACAAAATGCATAACTGCCTTAGCATATTTGCAGAAAAACCACAGTGCAAAGCTGCAGAAAACAGAAAGCAAGCAAGCCAAAACCCCAAGGCAGAAAACTACTTCCCCACTGCTCCCATCATAGCAGAAGAGCCAACACCCAAAACACCAGAACCCAAAAGCAGCAAGCATAATAGGAAGCCTCCTATGTTACAATCTGAACTTCAATCCCCATAACACTTTGCTTGAGCCAATAATTCCAATTTTATACTGGCTGCAGCACAGTATAAATAACAGCAACAAATTCAACTCAAGCCATGATGACAAATAAAAACTCTTAGAAAACTTAGGAATCTCCCACACTGCTTCTCTGGTTATGGAAAGAAAAATCAATAAAGAATAGGAGGGAAATTTTTTTTAAAATCCCAAACCCAAACATTTTGTCCAAGATTTTTTTTCCCCCATCCCCTTTTCACAGCAAGTAGCAGCTTGTACATCACAACAAAAGTTATGAAGCTAAGAGACATTTTGTCCCTTAAAATAGTGGACTGATTTTTTTTTCCTCCTTTCTTCTTTATAAACAAACCACAATACTTTTTATGGGAGAATCTTGCTAACCAATCAATACAGGCTTTCAGATTTATGATTCCATTTCAAACAGCAATAGAATCCTTAATGTTTGAGTCAGGTAGATTCCTCTGTTGGTACCACATATTGTGCATTGAAGTCAGTTAACAAGGAAAGTGTTGTTTTTTTCTTTTCAAATACAGAGACAAAAAGGCTCATGATGAATTGGAATTTAAAAAGTCAGCAATGTTTTTGTTTGTTTGTTTGTTTTCCCTTCAATCTGCTCTGGTCTGAAGACTCTCCTTCATAGCATTCAATCAATAGATTGGCCACAATATATTAGCAGAATATTCAGCTAGCATGTGTTATTCAAACTGGTATATAGTGAGACCCAGCTTGTCACAACAATAAAAAATCTTGGACTTTGAGTAACTCACTTTGCTGTGGTAGGCTTGATGAGCTAGAAATAGGCTTATACATGGACTGCCTTGCCCAGGCATGTTTTTCCTCCTGTGTTAAACAAGGTACACACACTTAACTTGTGCCTGCCTTGCACAAGGTCTACGATTTTACCAAATCTGGGTAAAGCAGGTCTATGGTTTCACCTAATACGGTCAGGCTTGGCTAAGTGCCATTCTGATTGGCTACTCCACATCCAAAGGGCAATTAATCTCAGGCCACATTGATAAAAAGAGATACACAGGTAAAGGCAGTGTGCTCTGCCGTTCTATTTGTGCCTTCTCTTGCCTGCTGCTATTGCTTACTGCCTTATCGTTTGCCTGGAAACTCCACCGTCGCTGAGTTTACCAGGAACAGACTCTAAATGCCTCCATGCAATCAGCCTGCATAGCCAGCGTGACATTGTGCTGAGACTGCGCATTGCAGGACATCCTGCCTACACCTGAAAGGCCAGAAGAGCCAGGAGACAAGGTCAAAGATTGTCTGCCTCCTTTCCCCAGCAGCCTGGGAAGAATCAAGTCTCAGCAGGCAAGACAGAGTTCCCTGAAAGTGCTTGGGTATTGTCTGGGACTGTGGCTAGCCCTGCGAGTCAGGTAATAATAATTTTGGGAGTAAATACTTAAAAGTCTCTTTGTAATTCACCACTGCCTTCTGCCATAAGCAGAAAAGAACTCCTTCAGCCTAGTGGGCAAGTAGTATATTGACTGCAAGCAGCATTTGGCCACAAGAACATTCTCTTCCAGTTCAATTAAAGTTTATCTATCTTGCTGGTTATTACTAGATCTAGTTATTATCTGTAAAATGTTTCCATGACAGTGCAAAGAACTGATTATTATTATAATTAGTGGTTGAGGGTAGTGAGAGTTCTGAATATCAAAATAAACAAACAATATTAATTTTGGAAAAAATATCATCTCTCATTAATTAATTTGCCCTTCACTACACACTTCAAAGCAATCTTGCCTACTTGGAATGTTGGGTTTTTTTTTGTATACACCAATTATCTAAGATTATTATACAGATGTGACTACAACACCACTCTTTGGTTTTTAAAAAAATACATTCTCTCCAGCATGCCTACATATTTTGAACTGTGCTACAACTGCACTTTAAGCCTCAATAACCTGATGTGTAATTTTCATCTCACAATGATGTAAGCCAAGAGAAAATGAAGTATAGTCAGAATGAAATTACACACAAGTCATTGTGGCAAGGTCACTGGCAAGCCTGAAAAAAAACAAACAAACCACCAAACCAAAAAAAACCAAAACCAAACCTCAAAGTGATTGTCCAAAATTATCTTAGGGAATAGAAATATTTCAAAGATGTATTCCTTTGGGTTTTTATCATCCTCTATATTTGTGTTACCCTCCGTGTGTGTGTGTTCACTTACTCTGAAAGAGCTTGGAATCTATTCTCCACTAAAAAAAAAAAAGAAAACAAGAAAACTAAACAATGAAAATGCTGTCTCTGTTCTTGTTTAGGCCATTAATGCCAAAGGTGAGCAAATCTGACAATCTAGGTTGTTTCCACTAAGCCACATGCTGCAAACATGAAACACAGCATAAAGACATGTGGGAAGCACACACAGAAAATTGGAATATCAGCAGAACCCTTACTGGTCTTCAGAATGTAAAGAATAGCAGCAGAGTAATCAAAAATCAGTGCAAGGATTGATTTGCCACATCACTTTTATCTGGCTACTCCACTATGAATTCCCAGGTGCTCCTTACTACATCCAAACCACTCATGCACACAACATGGACTTCTTTGCAGGTACAAGCTTTCAGCTTTCTGGGAAATCTCCCACAGTGCACTGTCCTGGTGGTGGAACAATGCTTTGTGAGGTGTGGTGTTAGCACACTGCTTGCATTTATAGCAGAGCCTTCTTGAAACCAATGGAATGAAATTATTTTGTCTCCAGGAGTCACTTCTTTCCAACCATGTGAAACAAAAGAGCTCCATTCTATAATGCTAGCAGTCATTGATCTGCGTAAGATACGTATCTGATGCTTCAGCACTGGCCAGTCTCCTTTCAGTGGCATGTTAAGGAACCTGAAAATCAAAAGCCCATTTCAATGAACATTTTGTAGGGCTAAAGGAAAAGAATGGCATGATGCAGAAGACCTTGCAGTGGACAGCTTAGCAATCGTCTTTATATCTCTGAAGGAAAATCAGTTCTTCAGTTGGATGACACGAGGCTGAGACAGGACTCCGGGAAGAAATGGAAAAGTAGCTCAAGACAGATCAGGAATTATGTGATGTGAGCACTGCAGTAAGCTGAAAGAACAGATATACTGTAATGACTGTATCCATCATTCTGTGTTGGGAAACCAACTTTATCTTTTTTTTTTTTTTTAGCATGGCTTTTATTTATCCCTCTCTGCAATAAATACATCTGGCTAGCATAAATCAGCTTGACTTCACTGGAGCAATACCAAACTACAAGAAGTGAGGATCTGGCCCCATGGAAATATTGCATGTCCCTTTTCCAGCACTCCACTGGTTCTGAAATCAATACTTCATCTATCTCCTGTCTCTGACACAACACCACTCCTGCAGTAATTGTGTTGCTTTGAGACTGCTGGATGTAGCAGTATTACGCAATGGAGTCATACTTTCATTTGCCAGAAAGCATCCTTTTTCAAAGCAGTTCTCCAAAAGCTTTCCTTTGTTCCTCTTAATACTCTTCCAGTTTCCTCTCACAAGCAATTTGGTACCACTAAAGGTAGCAGAGGTCTGAGACATGACCCAGTTGTATTTCCTAGTTGACACATCTTCAACTCTCCCACACACAGTGCCTAATTTCGAACAGCTGTTTATCCATTCCCATGTCCTGCCCTGTGTCACTGCTTCAATAGGCAAAGTCAAATGCTGTCACTTACCCTGCTCATTTATTCTGTACTAATCAGAAAGGAGATATCCACTGTATTCAGCTTGCCATAAATATAAAGCAAAGACAATCAGATACTAACAAAGAATGAATGTTTAAAGCCAGGAGCACATCTACTCTTTGGGATACACTGATACCACTGATGATGATACTGAGCAGAGAATTCAGTGAAGAGAACAGGGAAGATAAAAGACCTAAGTAAATATTAGTACAGTTAAAAGTGTAGCAGCAAATTAATACTAACAAAGGAACTGACAGCGTATACTAATGGAAGGATGGATAATGTATCATTCATCTCAGGAAAAGCATCCCCACCACCTCCTTTTGGAAGACATTTTAATGCTCAGTAAAGAACATCTAACAGCTCACTCACAAGCTCTGAGTCATCTCCCCTAATGCATCTACCTTCACCCACTGCATTTTTTTGAAGGATTTAAGGATTCTACCTTTTCCCTCAGAGCTGTACCTAAGTTTAGGTGCCAGGTAAATACCTCATTGCAGTGCTAAACTTTTTGCCATTAAGCATTTGTATATTCCTCTTCATTTACTGAATATTTTAATTCTTCTACCATGAATGCAAGGGTAGGAGGAATAAATAAGCCACAAAATGAAGAAAGTTGATTGGTACTAATAAAGAAAGAAAAAAAAAAAAAAGGACAATTGTTTAGGTAAATCAGGGAAGAATAGGAACTTTAGTTCATCTGCAAATCTACCAAACCACTAAATATTTTATTTCATATATCCCTGCAACCAGTAAATATAATTTTTCTAAATGCTATTTATACAAAAATCCCTAACACAGATACTCCCTCATAAAAGCAGCATTTTAAATATTCGTTCTTTGACTATGCACAAAATGTTCATGAGCAAAGTTATTTGAAGCACACTCTAAATTAAAAAAAAAAAGAATTAAAATGAAAAAAAAACACTAAAAATATAGTTTTAGAGCAATAAAGCTGTTGTTGCTCTTACTTGATTAATAGTCACAGAAAATAGAGGGACTACAAGTGGGAAAAAAAAAACCAACTTATTTCAGTTTTGACAAACAGAAATATGCATGCATTTTACAAAGAAAATAAGGATTGAATATGCTCAGCAAATCCCAAGAAATTTTATCTACATACATTTCTGAAACCAAAGCCACTGAATCGGAAGATCTCTTACTTGCACAAGTGTACTCATGAATACTAAGTGCCAAACCTTCCTTTTCATTTTGCTCTCTTTTTTTCCCTTCAAATGCTTGTAGTAAGATATCTTCTTGGGTGTGTCTATTTGTCAGTCTTTCTATATCAAAATAATTCTGCCTATATTCAAGCATCTGGTGTTTTTCTTGCTGTTATACACTGAGGATACAATAAACAGGACTTAAAGCAGACAAAAAATACTTTCATGGACATCAGATATCCTCATCTGTATTATGCAGTCAGGTAATGTTGGGGAATTTTCAACAATGTCACACAGCCTTTTGAAACACAGAACAAACAAATTGTGAAATCAGATTTGATAGATTTGTTGTCTGTGTGAGCTGTAAGTCAAATCTGATGTTCAAAAAGGCTGCAGAAACAGTTTTGCTCCACTAAAATGCCTAAAGGAAAATGCTTAAGGCTCGCTGGTTGGTAAAACATTGTCCCTGCTTTGTATTCAGCAGCTTTCCACTTTCCTCATCTCAAATGTGTTCAGTATTTCAGAACAAGGTAGTCAGCCACTAATTTAGATTTCATGGAATTATACATGTTTTGAGGACAGATCCAGGCAATCCCTGGTGGGACTCTGTTCCCCAGAAGAAGTGCAACATTCAGATGTGCATCACTGATAGCTGATTGTTTGTTCCATAGAAAGCAAATGTCCAAAACCACCCAAATTCTCTTAACATCTCATTGAAGTACTCATTTAATATAAGGTAACTCACATAAAGAATCATACAGAGACAATGCTTTCTTGGCTTTTGACAACTGAGAGTCCTTTGAGAGAGTCTACCGAATTGTAACGTGTTTGATATGTGTGGTTTTTTGATGTGGTTAGAATTTTGATGTTCAAAGGAATCTTCAACATTGAAATGTTATCTGCAATTATCCTAGTAACTTCAAATACTTTGCATTGCTAATATTCTCATGATTTGGAAAACAATACCAAAGGCCACCTATACCTACTGTTTTATGTCCCATCACAGAGACAACTAGGATTTTTTTTCTTTAAACCCTGCCCGTCAGATATTTCTTTGCCCTTAGAATTTTGTTTACCTGATGACACTAAACTGGGAGGTGCTGCTGACTCTCTTGAGGGATAGGAGGTGTTGCAGAGTGATTAAGACAGATTGCAGCACTGAGTAATGATTGAATAGGATGAAATTTTACAACTCAAAATGGTGACTACACACCAAGGACAGAGTTACACTAGGTACAAGTATAAACTGGGAGAGGAGTGGCTTGAAAGCAGCCTTGCTAAAAGACATCTGGGGGTGTCGCTTAAGAGCAGACTCATTATGACTCAGTATTTTACTCTGTCAGCCAAGAGGGCAAGCCACATGCTGAGGTGCATCAAACACAGTGTAACCAGTCAAAATAGGTGATTTTCCCACAGTATTCACAGTGTGTGCAGTTCTGGGCCACATAATTTAAGGACAGAAATGTTCTTAAATGCATCCAAAGGAAGGTGACAAAACTGATGACAGAGCTGGAAGGAATGTCCTGTGAGGAGCAAAGAAGGGCTTCGTGCTTGTCTAGTTTACAGAAAAGAGATGCTGAGTGGCAACCTTGTAACACCTCTTAAGAAGGACGAGAAATGGAGAGGCTGAGATCTTACCTCCAGTATTCACTAACAGGACGTCTGGGAACACTTCAAAGCTGTGTCATGAGAAGTTTAGACTAGACTTTAGGAAGCATTTCTTTACTGAGAGGGTTATCAAACACTGGAACAGGCTTCCTAGAGAAGTGGTTAACGCCCCAAACCTCACAATGTTTAGGAGGTGTTTGGACAATGGCTGTAATTACATCCTTTAACTTGGTCAGCCCTGAATTGCTCAGGCAGTTGCACTAGATGATTGTTGTAAAGCCCTTCCAGCTGATCTTTTCTATTCTACATAGTGAAAAGCAGTTCATAGAATATGACAAGAGAAGCCTTTTTCAGTTTACCTCTTTGTTTTTCTTGTTAACATACTGAATAAAAACAACATTCTTAATATTCACAGTAAATCCATCATAATCAAGCAAAAACCATGGAGTTCAAACAGAGTATTGAGTACTTCAAGTGTTCCATGCCATAATCAGAAAAACAGGTACATAGGAAATATCTGGCAACACACAAAAAGTAACGAGGTTAGCATCCTGAGAGCTGGCAGAGGCAAGCTGAATGTTTCTATTCCCTCATATATAACATGTTTGCCTGTGAGTTTCAGTTCAATGAATCAGGGAGAAATCTGAGACCTATTATCTAAGAATAAAAATCCTCAAGATTTCTGGGCTGCCTGATGCTTTTAGGTTGCCTGCACTTCAAGTGATTTCCATCGCCCCAGTGAATACGAATTTTCTCACCCCCCTCTTCAGGTCAGCACTGACTATTCAGAGGATCTCTGCTGTAAGCTATACAAAATCTTCACAATTCTATGGCAGGAGAGAGTTTGGAAAAGGATGTTAAGCTAAGAGGATATTCAAATTACTTGCTCAGAAAGGAAATCTCAGGTGAAGCAAAAGCTCAATCAGAAACAAATGTGAGCACAATTAAAATGGAAATGGAAAACAGAACCATTTTGAATTGCTAGTTAATTAGACAAGTCAAAAGAGTTTTCCTATTATTTGTTACAGAACACATGTTGTCCTGAGTAGTTTAGATAAGCCAGAATAACAACGTGTTTTCACTGTGCTTCACCACAGTCCAGGTGGCATTTGTGGACTGTTTAGAGCAGAAAAAAGGCAACCATCTGGGTGAGGATTGGGCATGTTTAACTTTGGAGACTTAAAGCACATGAGCAGTGTGGTCTTTTGCCTTGAGATATCAAACACAAACACAAAGCAGGGAAGGTAAGTAGAATGCTACAAGAGGTTTCCATTAAAGGGTTTTGCATGTGGCATATATGAACCTGCCCACTCTCCACATCATTAGGAATGAGAAGTGAGCAGAGTGACTAGCATTGTTATCTGCACCCTCTTCAGAGACCTGGGGGTTATTGTTAGGGTATGTGTTTGTGTGTGACTTAAGGTACTGAATAAAGGTATAGGTAAGGAAGTCTGGGCAGTAATCTCAGCTGGGGACACTGTCGGTGCCATTTTTACAGCCTGGCACTTGGGGACAGTCCCCTGTACTGCTTTTTGTGCACCTTGTGAGGCTGAGATTTTGTAAGAGGTTAGCATAACACTAGAGAAACTATCACATTTTAGAGTAAATCCCATACCTAAATTAACAGCCTCAATTTTGAAGGTTGCAGCAAAGAGCATGGTAAAGGAAGATGGCTGGCAGAAGCCAAACATGTAGACAGTGAGCCTACTAAACCTGCTTGTAATTGCAATGAGTGAGTGGGTGCAGCAGAGGATAAGGCTGAAGACAATCCCCTTGAAATAGGTTGTAAGGAGTGAAAAGGACATGATAACCTATAATGCACAAGTCAGTGCCAGATAGCTCCCAGATGAATGAAGTTAATAAACTTTTGGGCTAATTAAACCATATCCCCTGTGCTTTGTCGTTCTCTCACCATGTCCAGCACAAAGAGTAATTTAAAATGAGACTGCAAAATAGAGCTGTTTAGATAGACTTTTAATCCTTTCTCAAATTAGTAGCACAAACACCTTTTTCATTTCTCTTTATTTCATTTCTGGTGTTATTGAAAGCACATTTGTGGCTTTCAGGCAGGCTTGCAGTTGGCAACCAGGTGGGACCACCATTTCAGCTAGTATAGTATTAGTATCTCTTTCTAACAATCTCTTTGGATCTGTGTAGTCACCAGGATGATCATCAGAGACCATATGTGAATGAATACTGTTCCACTATATACATATACATCAAGGTATATTTATGCACGTTGATTTTTGTATCCTATTTGGAATTCCCACCACTCATTTCATATGCTTCTCTTTCTAATGGGACAGCTAGATGCACTAAATGAACATAAAGAAAGATCCATCTTACTGAAAATGCAGTATTGAAATGGAGATATTTAAGTAGATTTAATGTCCAGGAGGAAAAGCTGTGCATAGAAATCTTTTTATCTCGAGAACCTGCATGATTGCCGATAACAGCAATGGAAACTTCATGCCAGCAGAGAGAGGAGTAGGAAATTCTAGTGTCTAAACAATTGTTTTTAACCTGTGTTCCAGACACATCTACCATATTGTGAAAAAAAAATTAATGAGTTCAAGAGTAAGCAAATGAATGCAAGTTCCTCTTGGCAGAATGCTTCGAATCACTCAACATATATGTGCTTCTGCTACAAAGTATTTGAGGATCTGCAAACTCAGAAAAACAAGACCTACTGCAGGTCAGTATATGTCACTTGCCTGCCAGGATGATCAAGAAAGCTGGTGCTGATGACTGATACTGAAATATGGATGTATCCTCTGAGAAAGGCAGCTCACAGATTCCCCCCATCTGCAGCACCAAATTACCACTGGGCCTGAAAAATTCCTGTCATTGTTAATGGTCACTATCAATATGAGTGAATCTGAGACAGCGGAAACAATATTAGCTGCAAAATACAAACCACATAATCACAGAACTCTAGAGGCTGGAAGGGACCTTCAGAGATAATTATAGTCCAACCCACCTGCCAAAGCAGGATCTCTTAGGATAGTTTGCACAGGAATGCATCCAGGCAGGTTTTGAAAGTCTCCAGAGAAGGAGACTCCATAACCTCTCTGGGCAGCCTGTTCCAGTACTCCATCACCCTGAATGTAAAGAAGTTTCTCCTCATGTTGAGGTGAAAACACCTCTGTTCCAGTTTGTAGCCACTGCCCCTTGTCTTATTGCAGCTGATCAGATAAAACAGATTGGCCTCATCCACTTGACAACCACCCCTCAGCTATTTGTTGTATACATTGATAAGATCTCCTCTCAGTCCCAGGCTTCTCTTAGTAGGGGAGATGCTCAAGTTCCCCAGTCATTCTCATGGCTCTTTGCTGGACTCCCTCCAGCAGGTCCCTGTCTCTCCTGAACTGGGGAACTCAAATGAGAAAACATAACATAGAACAGCAGAATCCTAACAGTGAATTAGGTCATGACTTTTCAAAGCAATTTAATATTGTGTAGGATGTTTCAGTGTAAAGTGAATCCTGCATTTCACTTTACTTTCAGTTGCACTGGAGATATCTGGCACTTGTGCAGATCAGCTCTTGGGTTAGAGAGTCAAAAATCTAGAAACCAAAGACTATGCAGTAGATAAAATGAGAGAGATTTAAATCTCTTGTCTAAAAGTGTCAACTGGCAAAACTAGGAACAAAAATCCAATTTTCCAGAGCACTATTAAATTAATTTCACTAATTGGTACCCATCTTCTTTCTGTGGTATATTTTCTATTTTTGAAGGACCAAATGAGCCCAAAACATTAAAGGTGTAAAAGGACCACACAACAGTACATCATTAGGTTGTTGAATAATGCTCAAGCAATCAGAAGCTTTAGAATACTCGTTTACCAAGGGTTTTCTCCTTAATAATGTATCTTATTTTTACTGCAAAGAAGTTTTTAGGAAGAAAATTTCCCACTTGATCCATTTATAGGATTACTATTTTTTTACTTGGGAGGAGTGGGAATAAAACTACTTGTGTTATTTCCAGAAGTAAGGACAATAGAAACCATACAAAGAAGGGGGGAGGGGGGAGAACTTAAAAGAAATAGAGATGGGGGGGAAATAGTGCAAACTCACTGCTACAGAAAGGCAAACACATCACACAGCCTTATCAGCCTCTTCAAGACCTGGCAGATGCCAGAGTCAGGTTCTTTAAGTCAGTGCTGTTAACTGCCCTTCTGGTCATGGGTCACAGCACTGCTACAGAAGATGAAATCTTAGCTAGTTCGATCAGTCTCTGTATTTAAACAGGAGGTAAAAGAATAGCATAGGAAAGAGGAAAACAACCCTGAGAAGACTAAGGAAGAATAAGAGAAATGAGAAAAGAAAGAAAGAATAATAACAGTTAAAAAAATCTCTTTTTGTTCTTGTTCATAAGTAAGCCTCAGTAGACTCTTTCAACTGCTTTAGATCAATTTTCAGCCCCATCTTCATTTTGAACATCAGTTCTAATGTTACCTCAGACTTTGGGTGACACTAGAAGGCACTTTCACTGTTTGTCACATTAATTTGTTTGCACTGCAGAAAGATTGGATTGCACAACTCCTGTGGCATTTGTATTTACAACTTGTGCAAAATAATTCTTAAAGAAAATAAGGAGATTTGCACAGAGCAAACAAGACTTCCTCACTGACCAGACTTTCAGAATTTCATGCAGAGATGTCTTCTGCACCATGAAAAGCACTGGAATGCCATGGAAAAGTAATGGGTCATAACATACCTAAACCCTATGAGACAGTGCTGGAGCTGAATCCCAGCTCCATAATAACTCTCTCAGGACTCTTCAGGAGTTCCCATTTCAGGATTCTTGCCTACACACCCTACTTCTCCTAGCTCACTCTCTACAAACACTCACTTGGACAATCCTAGGTCTGTTTGTTTCTCCCTGATGTGCCACGTTTTGCCCTCTCTTTTCTTGGTCCAGTTTCACACATACATGGCTTGGCCTTTTTCTTGACAGCTCAGTATACCTTCCCAGGACTCCACCTTCCAAAATCTATGTCTCTGTCCTAAACTTTTGGTCCAGTAGATTTTTATGGTAAGCAAAAGACACATATTTCAGTCTTTCTGCTTCTTCCTCATCCCTTCCTGCTCCTCCAAATAAAACATACTGCAGTATTTCAAAGAAAAGCTTCTGAATCATACAGACAGAACAACCTCTTTTCCCCTAGCATCATTCTCAGAAAAGCTCACGATACAAAGATTCAGCTTGAGGCAGGAATTGGCACAGGAAAATTCATGATGAACAGCAAGAGTCTGGCTGCATTGAGTAAAGGCATGTATCAAGGAGAATGCCTGGCAACCTCAGGAATACACAGTGCTACTTAGTTTAGTTTAAAAGATGAACACTCCTGACAGAGAAAGTGGGGGGGAGGGAAATGGAAACAGATAACTGAGGAATTCTAAAGATGCTGTCATACAACTATGGAGGGGAAGAGAGACTGAAAACAGCAGCTGCTGTACATAAATCTGCAAAGCCATTTTACAATATTTGATTTACAGAATTAAAAACCTGCCTGTGGTCACTTACAAGCCTGCATACCAGAGCAACAAGTGTGTTCTAATGCAGATGGCCAGGGGCCTGTGGATCTTGGATGTCAGAGACGTGCCACTCAACATCCAGCCCCAGATGTATCCTCCTCTTCGGTCAGGATAAGAACTGCATACAGCAGTCTCCTCCTAGCAGGGAGAGAGGCTAAAGGCGCTCACTATCACTTTCCAGTCTAGATGAATATACCAAGACAGTAATCATTACCATGGGATACGTCTGCTCATCCTACTTTATTTTTTCATAGCTGTTGACCCCTAAACTATACTCAATTTCAAGATTAGGTATTATGACAAAGGAGTTTCAAGGGAAGGTGACAAGGGAGAGCATCAGAGCCATTACCTACCAATGACCCAGAGGTTTGCACACAGATATCCCCCTTTTCCAGGTGTTCAGTTCGCTGTGGTCCAAAGCCTACTTTGATGTGATTCTGCTGTGTGGCCTTGACTCTGACTTTTGAGAAAACAATTAAGTTCTCAGGGAGAGCTGTGGAGGTGCCTGACACAAGGGCCTGAGGCTGTCACAGCTGACCCTGTTTCAGCTGAGGCAGTGAGAGCTACAGGTCCCTACAGCACTGCAACAACCATAAGGACATACGAGTTAAAAAAGTGATGTGAACAGAGAAAATCTCAGAAGAAAAAAAAAAATCAAGGAATTGTAGATGGTGACTACAAAGACACTTCTGAAAGCAGCGAGCATGGACCCCTCCCCACTGTCATGACGACTCAGACAACAAAATTGCATCACACCCCTTTTGAAGGGTGGCAACGTGTAGCCTAACAGCTCAGTAACTTCGGCCCTCAGTCATGTCTGTTATATGCAACATTTTATTTATTCTCACAAGCTGTGCAGAATTTCTCTGTACATGACAAAAAATGCCCAGAAAAAGGATTCCAAGGTGATAGCACCAGTATGAAGGAAGTCACGCAAGCAAAAACTCCTAACTCTAAAAGCAGCAAAGAGTTCTGTTTAAATGTTTTGATGGTGCAGAGTAAACTTGTAATATTCATGTAAGCAAGGGTTAAAAGGCAAGAATTTGGAGTAGAATGTTAAGGTTACTCCTCTTTTCCCCAGTTTTACCCAGCATGAGTTATTAACCTGGTCCTTGAGAATTAACATCCCAAAGTAACCTTGACAAAACTGCATTGTAGTATTTGAGCTGGCAAAAATAGCGAGAACACAACGCAACGTAGAGGTCTAGAAAAATGCAGAGATAATCAATTCAGCCACATGATTTTTCCAGGTTAAATCAAATCAGCAGTCAGTTCATAGCACAGAGTACAGTAGCAATATCCAACAGTGTAGAGCTGTTTCAGCTCCAATTGTGTATTCTCTGCACATCCACCTGTACAGAAGTCATTAGACATTTTGGTGCATAAAGAAATCAGGATTAGGTTTCCTACAAACTCCTTAGGAGCAAGAGTAATTAAAATGTATGACTTCACAGTCTGGCCATGCAGACAGCTGATCCAAAGACTCACACTGCAATCAGAAACTTTTTGTTCAACCTCTGAACAAATTAATCTTGCCAATTCCTCTGTATCTCTGCAACAGCAATAACATATTTAGGGAATCAAAAATTGTACTGGATCCAAAAGCCATTATTTGCCCATTTCTTCATGTTTTAAATCCATGTTTAAACTAAGTTCACATACATATATATCCAGAAATTTCTCACTCGTCTGTTAACAGTTAGCCATAAACACTACAGGTACATGATTTATTACACAAAGACATGAGAACAAAAGGCAGAATAAATAAACCAAAGACTTGAACCTTTTAGGATCTCTATTTCATTCTACACTGAGCTTTATCTAAATTACTCCTATGCTACCTAAGCCAGATTAATTGCCAGATATCCAAGAATATCTTTCTCATTGGCAGAGCAATCTTTGCACCTTCTGTGGCAAAACACTGGGGAGCAATATTGTTCAAACATCAGCTGAGAAGAGCCTGAGCACCTCACATGCAATTACTTATCACTGCTTCCTTACTAGACATGGCAGTATGTCTGAATAAAGCCTTGCATTTCATCCTGGAAAAGAGGAAGACCAGGACTGTCATGAAATTCATAGCATTGTTATGGTGACTGACCCCATTTGCCTGTGGTGCAGGACTTGTTATACTACACATGCTTTGTGTACACATCACTCCTCAAATGCTTCTAATTCCAGTGTTGCTCCAGCAGCACACATGCACTGGCAAAACAAAGCCTTAAGAGCGAAACTAAAAGCTCTCTGAACTACACAAAGGAAACACTTTCAAACAACATCAGTAAAGACAAGACATTTCACAGTAGGTGAAGGTTTGATTCTTTGCATGTCGTTTTTTTCTAATGGGTCAGAATCTTTTTTTATCATTTAAATAATAATAACAATAATGCCATTCTGGTCTTTTATTTATGTACTACTCATTCAGTAATTTGTCTGCATTTCTAATATGCCCAGATTACCTACACTTTCTCCTTATACTTTGACATAAAACATACCTTCAACAGTCACTACCTTTGTGAATTAAAAGCAAGTCTCTGCTTGGGACAATCTGTTCCCTGAATTGCAGATTTGTGTTTTAGTTTTTATTAACATATTGCATTCTGACTGGTGTTATATAGCAAGCATCTGAATTCCAACAGAATATCAATGCCAAATCACAAGACAGACAGAAGAGAGCAAGGGAAACCTGAGCTTTCATCTTATATAAGGCAGAGAATAAAAACAAAGCAGCCTCTCAGAAATACTGCTGTGACAGAGAAGAAATATAAGTGCAGATGCATATCTTTATATCACACACACTTCATGATATGTCGTCATACATGTTCAAACAAGATACAAGCTGAAGACCCAAGCATTAGCAACAACTATAAGAACAGTGCCACCGATTCAGATGGATTCCTTTTCTATCACTGCTAAAAACTGCAAAGGACTGAAGAAAAAGAAAAAACCTCCAACCCCCTCCCCCCCCCTCCTAAAACAAAACCACATCCCAAAAAAGCCAGCCAGGCAGAATAACACAAACCAAAGTAGCAGCACAACATTATTTGTTGTCTGAGGTTAGAGAATTCATTAATTTTTTTAATTATTATTATTTTAAATACTGGGTTTGTTTGTTTGTTTGCTGTGGGTTTTTTTAGTAGTTTCTTTATCTTAAGATTTTCAATTGCCTACATTTAGTGCATTTTAAATAGAAAGGGGAATGCTGGTTTAAATCATAGCTGAAAGCTAAACGCTGAAATAAGTGTGCACCTTTCTTTACCAAACAGGTATTGGATTGTTATACTTTTTGTTATATTTGGTTACAGTAAAAGGAATGTTAATGTCAGCAACAGATTACAATAGGCTAAGTCCTCACATAGATGGAAATATCTAGAACTTGGCTGATAATTACTTTGAGGTTTTGGCTGAGGACAGTCCCACAGTGTTACAGACGTACCTGAAATTGCTTATTGTTACATCAGCTGTGGGATCTGCTTTATTTTCCTCAGCTTGACCTGAAACTGGCTTTACTGCTAATGGAGATAGGAGTAAATCCATTATCAGCACTGCTGAAAGAATTTCAATAGCTGCTGTTTTCCACTAAATCTCCAACGAATTTTCTATGATAGGGTTGAAAGTGGCATATTCCAGTTTCCACTGGAGCAAATCAATTTCAGTACTAGCTGACTTAACTCCAAAAGGAATTTCTGAGAATCATCACTCAGTGTATTTTTAGTATGCTGCCCCAATATTTTTCACTGTTGCTTTGTACTTTGCAATATCCTGGTACTAAAATCTCTGCAGTCCATCAGATTTGCCCTCATCATTTATGTTTTCTCTCTGCTCTGTTACATTTAGATACAGTTTGAAGATCCTGGATGCCCCAGACTCAATGGAAAAATGAGAATATTGATAGGATGCAGGAATAGGAATCGCAGAATGAGATTTAGAACCTGAATCTGCAGAGTATCAACCTTAATTTTCTGATTGCAGGAAAGGAAAACCTGGCAGGATTTTCAGCACTGCCAAAAGGGCAGCACTCAGTTCTAGGAATGGGGAAAGATGCTGGGGGAGATGCTATGAGGCTAATAACGACTGGAGTCCTCTGGGAAGTATGGGCTTCCAAAGCCAAGCCTAAGCAAACCTAGAAGGAAGAGTTATCCCCAGAGACACTACCAAAAATAACTCATAAATACATCATTTATTCCCAAAAGCTGCCCACAGCCACAGGGAACAGAACTTTCTGGTGGCAACTTTTAATGACTAAAGTGACAGCAAAGCAAAAAAAAAAACACCTGGTTTTATCATATAGCTTTGTCTAGGTCTCACTTTTAAAATGTTTATGAAAAAGAAACATGTCATAAATAGCAGTGTTCTATAAAGCTGCACCTCTTGACAATTTCACGTGACAGGAAACATAGCTGTAATGTTTTACTAGTACAGTTACGATTGACTTTCCCAAAGGTTTTCTTTCCTTAGTGGAAACTGCTCAAGCATCATTGTTCCCGTTTGGGCCACGAGCTCACCTGGTTCTGCAGAACAGAATCGACTCTTAGCCCTTTTCATAGAATCACAGAATCAGCCAGGGTTGGAAGGGCCCACTAGGATCATCTACTTCCAACCCCCCTGCCGTGGGCAGGACACCACACACTAGATCAGGCTGGCTACAGCCTCGTCCAGCCTGGCCTTAAACACCTCCAGGGATGGGGCTTCCACCACCTCCCTGGGCAACCCATTCCAAGCTCTCACCACTCTCATGCTGAAGAGCCTCTTCGTAGAACCCTAAAAAGTCCCTCCCCAGCTTTCTTGTAGACCCCCTCAAGGCAATGAAAAGTCACAGTTGGGTCACCTCAGAGCCCTCTCCTCTCCAAGGCGAGGAGCGAGAATGAGGATACCACACTCAAAGTTTTAAAGAGAAAGTCTACTTACCAGAGCATGCACACAGAAAGCAAGCAGGTGGAATAAGCACAAGACTCACCCGGCCCAAACTGGCCTTCTAGAATCTTCCGCCCCTTTCACCTTCAGTCAGCCTAAGGTAGGCTGAAGCCACACGGCCTGCCGCAGCCGGGCCTGTGTGGGGGAGGGCCGCACAGGCCCAAACAGGCCTCTTCACAGGCCTCTGCTTGCCTGGCCATGCTTTCCCGCCAAACATGTTTCTCTGTCTAAACCAGGGGAAGACACATTAATCCCAGGGGGCTGGGAGAGCCAATGGCGCCTTGGCCTGTATCAGGAACAGGGTGGCCAGTAGGACAAGAGAGGTTAGTCTGCCCCTGTACTCAGCACTGCTCAGGCCACAGCTTGAGAACAGAGGCCTGGAGCACAGCCCTGTGAGGAGAGGCTGAGGGAGCTGGGGGTGTTTAGTCTGGAGGAGGCTCCAGTGGGACCTCATTGCTGTCTACAACTACCTGAAGGGAGGCTGTAGCCAGGTGGGGTTGGTCTCTTCTGCCAGGCAACGAGCAACAGAACAAGGGGACACAGTCTCAAGTTGTGCCAGGGGAGGTCTAGGCTGGATGTTAGGAGGAAGTTGTTGTCAGAGAGAGTGATTGGCATTGGAATGGGCTGCCCAGGGAGGTGGTGGAGTCACCGTCCCTGGAGGTGTTCAAGCCTGAATGAGGCACTTAGTGCCACGGTGAGGTTGATTGCACAGGGCTGGGTGCTAGGTTGGACTGGATGATCTTGGAGGTCTCTTCCAAGCTGGCTGATTCTATGATTCTCCATTGCCAGCCTGCACCCATCCCTTAGATTCACCACTCCCTCTGTGATTCCTCTCCCTCCCCAAGCATTTCTATACAATCCCTTAATAAACAGTGCAGCCAGCCAAAGCTTGCTGCAAAACTGCAGACCTTCTCAGCTTGAGCTCTAATGCATATTTACCCAAAGAGCAAATTGCTGGGTTATACCACTTCCACCAACATACATCCAACAAATTCCTGAGGGACATCTATCCACCTGGCCTTTTAAAACCTTTAGTGGCAGAAGATTCCACAACCTTGCCACTTGAGTCATTTTAGAGTTCAGCTACCTTTGTCATTTCTAAGTTTATAACCTGGTTTATTTTCTGCAAACTGACTGTTATATATCCAACATCCCACATATGGAAACCAGTTCTTATCAGATTCATTTATTGTTCAACTATATCTGGAAATTCATTAATCTCCCTTCCTGACACCTTCTCTGAAATGAACAATTCCATTTCTTCTTATGATTCTTTACAGACATGTTGGATATAGTGATTGTTATTTTGTGTCATGCTTAAATGGTCCATACCTTGTAGAAATACATGCTGAAGCTGGACACAGTACTCCAGCCATACTTGTATTAAGGCTGTCAAAAGCAGAACAAATTATGGAGCTTTACACACAAATGCCTGACCCTGTACCTCCACATGCAGTAGAACGATTGATAATATGCATTTGCCAATGACAACAGAAAGGTTTTTCCTGTGAACTGTGGGAGTGATGCAAACTTAACCTTAAAATCATACATTCCTGCCTTACAGCCCTGGAGCCTTGACATGTGTGAATTTTTACCCAGTCAAGGTGTCAGTGCTGCAGGGTTCCAGAGGAGTTTGGAATTAACATGCACTAAGCCTGTGACAGAGCTGTAATTTTTTGAAGCTAAACACACAGTTACATGCTTTCCTAAATAAGGCACCTTGTATTTAACACAACAATAACTAGGGAAAAGTCTCTACAGCCACAGCTAATGTTGCTGCTAGGAGCAACTGACACAACTGAAGGCTGTGTTAGCATGCAGGGAGACCTGGGCAGGGGGAAATTCATTAAATACAACAAAGGCAAGTGTATCTAGGAAACCACAACCCCATGGATCAGTATGGGTTGAGGAGTGACCTGTTGGAGAGCATTAGGGAAAGGAACCTGGGGGACAGAAGGCTGGCCACAAGCCAGCAATGTGCCCTTGTGGCCAAGAAGGCAAATGGCATCCCGGGGTGTATTAGAAGGGCTGTAGTTAGGCAGAGGAAGGTTCTTCTCTGCCTCTTCTCTACCCTGATAAGGCCACATCTGGAATATTGTGTCCAGTTCTGGGTCCCTCAGTTAAAAAAGGGCCTGAAGGAATTGCTTGAAAGAGTCCAGTGCACAAGAATGATGAAGATAGTGGAGCATCTCCCTTGTGAAAAAAGGCTGAGGGAGCAGAGTCTCTTCAGCTTGGAAAAGAGGAGGCTGAGGGATAACCTTGTTCATGTTTATAAAGACGTGGAGGGTGAATGTTAGGAGGACAAAGCCAGGCTCTGCTCAATGATTTTCAGCAACAGAACAAGGAGCAAAGGATGCAAGCTGGAGCATGGGAGGTTCCATGTGCACATAAACAAAAACTTTTCATCTGTGAGGGTGACAGAGCACTGAAACAGGCTGCTCAGAGAGATTCTAATGTCTGGTGAAGGAGACTCCAAAAACTTGCCTAGATATGTTCCTGCATGACCTGTTCTAGGTGGTCCTGCTCCAGCACATGAGTTGGACTAGATGAAATTTTGAGGTCCCTTCCAACCTCTAACATTCTGTGATTTTATGCTAGTGGTCTGATACTAAGTATATGTAAAGAGCAATTCAGTATTTTCATCTCAGCAGTATTTGGTGACACATGAAATACAAATACTTTTAAAACCTTATTGTCATGGCTCCTCTCAGCAGATGCTACATACCTCACCTAATATGAAAAATCCTGATTTTGAACTTCACTTCCACTTCCCTTCAGTACAGTAGTTGGTCCTAGTGCTACTCAATAGCTTTGAAGTCAAAGACAAGTCCTGGATAACCTTTGTCACTGGGGAGTGCAATTTAGCTGTCTCAGCAAAAATCCTGAGATGCAGTTTCATTTGTCTTTCATTCAAATCCTCAAGATTACTACGGTAACAGTTTTCTGTCCCCTCTGTTTCAAGCTAGGACATCACACTGATACTTGAGCTCTAATTTTGTTCTGCCTATAGTGTAATTTTCTTTCATTAAGGTCACGTGCAGATGAGCTATAAATTATGTTTTTAAACTGTAACTACTTTTGAGGATAGGTTTACTGTCTGTAGGGTTATAATGTATATCTCATTTTCTGAATCTGTGCCCACGCTGCAGATTTTCATCATGTCTGAACATGGATTTGAGGAACAGGATAACTTGATGCAAGCCTGAATACTGTGGTCAGCACAAAGCATTTGCATCACAATTACAATAATTTTTTTGTGGTTTATACAAATTATCTTTTTCTCTTGTGTTGAGCACAATGAAACCACTCCATAATTCCATTTCGGTTTTACTTTATTCACAATATCTGCTATGTTTTGCTTTAAGTGTGGTAATAGGTAATCTCAGGAAAAGGCCAGCTTTTAGATCAAAACACTACCCATACTATCCTAATCCAGCTGCTCTCCGTAGGTCACATCACCCTTATGGCTCACAGCAGCTGAACAATGAATCCGGCCTCGGATGTCTGTGGTGTTGAGCAAGTGTCTTTCCACAGGTATCTAGGGGTGGTTCCAAAAGGCCCTAATCAAACTAGGTAAGATGTAGCACATACTAGTCTTAGTCTATGACCTAGACAGGCAAGACTCATGGGGCAAGGCTAAATTGTATGATGTTTTACAAGCCAAGTGCCAGGTCCTCCACCTGGGTCATAACAATCACATGGCAAACTACAGACCTGAGGATGTGTGGTTGGAAAGCTGAGAGGGAGCTGGGGGATCTGGTTGACAGACAATTAATTATGAGTCAGCAGTGTGCCCTGCTGGCCAAGAAAAACAGTGGCATCCTGGCTTGTATTAGAAACACTGTGGGCAGTAGGAGCAAGGAAGTGATCATCCCCCTCTACTCAGAACTGGTGAGGTCACACCTTGAGTTCTGTGTTCAGTTCTGGGCTCCATACTACAGGAAGGACACTGAGGGTCTGGAGTATGTTCAGAGGAGAAAAACGAGGCTGGAGAAGCACCCAGAGCACCTGGCCTGTGAGGAGGGGCTGAAGGAGCTGGGGTTATCCATTCTGGAGAAGAGGAAGCAGAGGGAAGTTCTCGATGCTCTCTACAACTGCCAGAAGTTGGAGCAAGAAGGGGGCAGACTCTTCTACTTGGTGACAAGTGACAGGACTAGAGGAAGTAGTTACACACTGCACCAGGGGAGGTTCAGGCTGGATGCTAGGAAATATTTCTTCACAGAGAAGATTACCAAAGACAGGAACAGTCTGCCCAGGACAGTGGCGGGGACACTGTCCCTGGAGGTGTTTAAGCAGGATATGGACCTGGCACCTAGGAACATGGTTTAGTATGGACCTTTCAATGCTGGGTCAAAGGTTGGACTGGATGATCTTTGAGGTCTCTTCCAACTGGTTGGACTGAAGTTCAAAAAGTTAACTTGGCATATATCTTGTTACTGAGAAACTCAAAAAAAAGCAGCTGTGGCCACCAGTTCTTTCCTTTGTGTTGAATTATGTATTGTCTCTGTAGGGTCAGAAACTGTATTAGAAACAGTAGAATCATAGAACCCTTCAGGTTGGAAAGACCATCCAGTTCCAAGCCCCTACCTCTCACTAGAACAGGCCACTCAAGGCCTTACCCAACCTGGCCTTGAACACCTCCAGAGAGGGAGTAGCCACAACCTCCCTGGGCAACCTGTTCCAGTGTCTCATCACCCTTACTGTGAAGAACCCTTTCTTAAAATCTACTTTGAATCTCCCCTCTTCCAGTTTAAACCCATTACCCCATGTCCTGTCATTACAAGACCTTCTCAATAGTCCCTCCCCAGCCTTCCTGTAGGCCCCTTTCAGATACTGGAAGGCTGCTACAAGGTCTCCTTGAAGCCTTCTCTTCTCCAGGCTGAAGAGTTCCAACTCTCATAGCAGAGGTGCTCCAGCCTTCTGATCATCCTCGTGGCTCTCCTCTGGATGTGCTCCAACAGTTTGATGTCCTTCTTGTGTTGGAGGCTCTAGAACTGCACACAGTACTCCAGGTGGGGTCTGATGAGAGCAGAGTAAAGGGAAAGAATCCCCTCCCTTGCCCTACTGGCCATGCTTCTCTTGATGCAGCCCAGGACAAGGCTGGCTGTCTGGGCTGCATGTGCATGCTGCCAGCTCATGTTGAGTTTTTTATCAACACAAATGAAAATAAGACTTCCCTTTAGTACTTTAAAAATCAGAGTGATGTGCTGGAGTTCTGTGTCTCCAAACAGTAAGAACAAAATGTTCTCACTCATAACCTCAATCTATTCAACATTCTTTTAAATAGGTCCTCAGGCTGGTCAGAATTGGTGAGAGGAAAAATGAAATATGAGATTTATTTTTAATTTCAAATGTTCCTAACAATCCTATGAAGTATGAGGCAGAAAAATCTTTAAAAGTGCTTTAAAAATATCAGTGAGGATTTCCTGTGTAGCTTCAAAGAAAATGCAAGAAAGTATAAGAAGCCAAATAAAAGCTGATGTGTACTGCACTGTAAATGCAGTAAGCATTTTAAATTTCATGTAATTAAATGTTCCAGGAAAAGATGAAAGGAAAAAAACTAAAAGAAGTTGAAGTTCAAAAGAATACAAACCAGAACTAATAGAGCTGATTGCTCTACAAAAATCCTAAGCTACCTGAAAAAACAAAACCCAACTGCTCTGCTTTAATAAATATGAAAGTCTGGTGCAGCTACACTTCCTCACTACATGAACTGAAACTTTCCAGACAGTGAGAGGAGATGTTTTCACTTCCCACATCAACATTAAATGATTTCTCTTAAAAAAACAAGTAATCAAATATTAGTATGGGAAGGCTCTTCCACAAGAGGATTCTTATTCAACACAATGTTGGAAATTCATAGCACATAGCTATGAAATGTGTAGACAATATATACACAAAGGGAAAGACTTGCTGTAGGATACCAAGAAAAAAATAATCATCTCCAGGCATAATAAGATCTTTTAGATTTAAGTAACTAAAGCTACCATACTATGCAACTTTTAAATTAGTAAACATTACAGGCTGAGTGCAGCCTGATCTAGTTGGAGGTGCCCCTGCTCACAAAATAACCTTTGAGGGTCCCTTCCAACCCAGTGCAATCTGTGAATATGTGAAAGTTCAGAAACACTGATCCTGAGGGCATTCCATCTTTCCTTTCAACACAAGTGCTGCTCTGTTCCTCGGTTTCAGCCTTTCCTATTACCTCAGCAATCTTTATGCACAACTGAGCTGCAGAGCTCTCAGGTTGATATGCACAAGTAAAGCATTACAGTATAATATTAACCACAATGTAATATAGAGCTGCACAAGAACTAATACTGTGACATGGATACTGTTGGAATGCATTCATAACATGATGTTGCCTCATGATACTGATGAAGAAAGAAGAAAAACCATCAACAGCCTTTGCATGAAAGGCAAATACAAAAATAATGAATATTTTGGAACTGTTTCTGTGGCAAAACAAACCTTTGGATTTAGACATTTTTGTAAGCAGTATATAAAAACCTTAATTTGCTCTTTCATTTTTAACACAATCCATGTAGCTTCTTTCACTGATGGCTGCTGGGTCAAAACTTCTTGTTTTCCATATAGAAAATTAATTACCAAAATCTCATTAATTTCATGGAGACTGAGATTGGCAGCATTCTGTGTCTACCATTAAATGATCTTCTTCAAAGCCTTTTTACTTGGCTGATCTATTGAAAAATACATGCAATAGTGCAAAGCTCTTTTAAGAGACAGACCAGATACAGCAAATTCATCATCAAGAAAGCAGTTTGTTGTTTGTTGTTTTTTTTTTTTCATGGAATTGCTGCAGAGAAAATTGATAAAGGGTAAAAAAAATCCAACGTGGAAGAAAAATATCCTGACACTTATTTTTGAAAGGAGCAGAATGGAAAGCAAATCAGAAAGTAAAATAGTGTCATTGATTGGCATTCCAAAAAAATCTACCAGAAGACTGATGGGAATAGTAATATTAAATGTAGTGATTCTATAGAAATGTCTGAATATTATACACTGCAACATAAGCCATGGAGAGGCGAGAGTGCACGAGCTCACTAAGTGCTGAGTTGAGATAAAGTGGAAGGTTGGAATGACCTTAGAGAATGGTGTAACAAATACAAACAAATGTAAAGCTGGAGCCTGTGGTTTTCACCTATCTCTGCTGACTTAGATTGCTTAGCCACGATGTATGTGTTGCTGAGAGAATATGATGAATGGCTACGCTAACTAGTATGTAATTTCTAATGCAAGTACATGTAACCAATTACAGTTTAATACAATTTGTAGCCTGCTGATGAAAGGTATAAAAACACATGTTTGGAATGCAATAAATGGATTGGAATTGCTTGCAGCAAGCTTCTTCCCATCTCTTCTGATGCCTATGGCATTGTAGCCCGTGGCAAAGACAAGAAAGTGAAAGAGCAATAAGAAACAATATAAATTCTGTCTACTATATATTTACTACCAAATAACCATCTTATGTAAAAATATCTGAGCAACATAGCATGCCAAGTTATTTTGCTCAGAGTAATTGTTCAGTCACTTACAAGACACTTCATTTGGCAATAGCAACATCATCTGTCTCTCTGGCAAGTATCTTCCCTGGAAATCTCATCTTGAGGACTCACATGCATCAAAAAACTCCCTTGCTCTATTTCCTTTGTCCTCCTTCGGTGTTATGTCTGGAAGGAATATACCATCTACTGAGCATCAGAGCAGGGCAGTGATAAAGGTGAGGGAAATCGGGTGAGAGAGAGACAAAAAAGTCTCCTGAGGAACAGGATGGAGAGAGTAGGATCATCAGGTGACAAAAAGCAGAATCTAATTATCCCTCACTAATTATGGGACCCTTGCTGTGGCAGGGGCAATCTACCATGGTCAGCAGCCAATGCTACTTCTCTCTCAAACAGGTGTGCCATTGTCCAAGGGCTACTAAACATTTCTTTAGTTTTAATACATTTGGTTCAATATCTTCATAAATGACCTGGATGAGGGAATGGAGTTTGCTGATGATACAAAGCTGAGGAGTGGTGGCTGATACACTATCAGACTGTGCTGCCATCCAAAGATAAAGACTTTGGAGTTGTAGTGGACAGTAAGTTCTCTGTGAAACAGCACAATGACATCCTGAGGTACATCAAAAGTGTCCAGGAGGTTCTCCTCCTCCCTCTCTGCTCTGCCCTGGTGAGACCATAACTGAAATATTCTGCCAAAATTTGGACTCACCAGATCAAGAAAGAGAGTGATCTACTGGGGAGGGTCCAGTGGAGAGTTATGAGGATGACTGGGGGACCTGAACACCTCTCCGATGAAGAAAGAGAACTGGAGCATTTAGTCTTGAGAAGGCTGACATTTATGAATACCTGAAGAGTTGGTGTGAGGACAGGGGGTGACAGTCTCTTTTTGGTGGTGCCCAGTGATATGCCATGGAACAACAGGTACAAGGTGGAACACAGGAAATTTCACCTCAACATAAGGAGAAACTACATTATGGTGAGAGGGGCAGAGCTCCAAAGATTTTCAAAACTCACCTGGATGCATTTCTGGGTAGCCTGCACTAGGTGATCTCTTTGGCTGGGGGAGGTGGGGGGTGGACTCAATCTCTGGAGGTCCTTTCCAACTCCAACATTCTATGATTCTGTGATTCCAGCTCATCAAACCCCGGTTTTTCAAGGCTACAAGTGACAGCTTTGTACCATTTCCAAGAAGAGGAATTGCTCCATTAAGAGGAAAAGATATACTACGAATTCAGGTTAATAAATTTCTTAATACTAGACCACACTAAAGTATATGAAACAGCCATAGAATAGATAATCAGAAATGACAAGTTTTGAAGCAGCACAGCTGCATTCACTCTGACAGCTTCATCTACTTTGTAATCATAGAATCCACCAGGTTGGAAGAGACCTCCAAAATCAGCCAGTTCAAACTGGTACCCAGCCCTGTCCAATCAACTAGACCATGGCACTAAGTGCCTCATCCAGTCTTTTCTTCAACACCTCCAGGAACGGCAATTCCACCACCTCCCTGGGCAGCCCATTCCAATGCCAATCACTCTCTCTGGGAAGAACTTCCTCCTAACATCCAGCCTATACTTCCCCCAGCACAACTTGACCTGGGTTAGATAACTAACATGGTTCGGTCACTTTAAAGTAAGGTAAATCTGCCACAAGATGGTCATCTTCCATGGCTCACCCACTAGTAATGCTGAAGACTGCAGTCAGTGTCAGGAAGAAAGAGTGAAAGCTAAGTTAGACATAAGTCACCCAGGAATGATGTTGCATGGGTTTTTGTAAGCTGTAAGTGCCGGTGGAAATAGCAACCTTTATTTTTTCAAGCTTACAGTCTCACACAAAATGTTTCTGTGTTCTCAGCAAGCTATTAGAGATAAAGGACTCATTTAAAATGAATGCACGTATTCCCATGAGCCCATTGTGGAAACCTTCAAGTATCTCTAGATCTTCAAGTACCCTGAAGTTATCAAAAGAGCTGATCTAGTCTACCTCATGTTCATTGTGCCCAGAGGGTATTTCTACAGCACTAACCAGAGCAGAGTACTTTTCCACATAGCCAGCATCTCTGTGCAGTTTATTTGAAACTTCTGAAAAGAATAAGGGTTGAGACTCAAAGTATGCTTATTGAATTATAATTTATGAGCAACGCATTACCCAGGTGTTTTGGGCAAGATAGTGAAAGAGTGAATCAGGAAATATGACACACTGCTTTCCATTAACCCCCTGGCACTCGCAATTTGAAGCTCCCCTTACTAAAGGCTAATCCATTTTGCCGTAGTGCTTTAGCATTTTAAAACCTCAGCTCCTCGTGTCAAAATATTTACGTGCATTTAGATATTAGAAAGGCAGGTAGCAGGTTTTGATCCCCTTACTACTTTGCACATTGTCATACCCTATCCAAACAAGCAGCGGCACAAAACATACCCACTGAAAAATACAGCTCTTCAGTCTGTAAGAATGAACTATTTCAACCTCTATTTTCAGACAAATGCTTTTGTCCAGTCTCCAGAACTCTGTAACCAGTAATAAGCTCTCACAACAAAGCTGAAGTTTAATACATCTAGGCTCTAGCTAACACTAATAATGATGCTATTTGTGAAAAGTGGGTTTTCATTGTTGTTTCGAAAGATTCAGTCACAGCAGGAGCAGCCTACCTATTCTTCAGTGCTGAAACTGGAATAGGAAACATTTTGCTATGATGTTTTGCAACATATGCTCTTTTCCTGGATGAAATCTAAGTGCTGTAAAGAAATTAAACAATCTGGTAGGAAAATGTCTATTAGTCCATTCTGTTCAGCAGGTCTTCTATTTCCATAACAGATTATTCTGAGAGAAACAAAGATAAGAGTTTGAGTATCGTTTGAATCTTATATCCATTTACTCCTTAATGATCAGAATAAGGGGGCCCTACTGTTGCTACCATTAGGAAAATAAAGACAATCTTTCAAAAAACATCCTCCATAATTTAGAGTAAAATTACCCTTGCTTCCAAAGTATCCTCACTCTTTCCCATGCAAGCAGGAAGCAGATAAGCATCTGGAACTGATGTACATTTTCTCTAGAGCAGTTAGCTTAGCAACCTATGCTGTGATGATGTTCATTTGTTTCCCTTGGATTGGATATTTTGACATTTCTCATTTAAGCTTTAGAAAAATCTCATAGCACTGAAAATACCCCAGTTAATGTGGATGACAATCACTTGCTTAGGATGGGGATGTTCTTATGATGAGTTTATACTGGAGCCTACAGAAATGACATTAATTATTAGAAAATTGAAGTGTCATTGTAGTCACTGATGTAGAGAGCAGATGCTGCCTTCAAGTGACTGCACTCAGACACAAAAAAGAGCTTAGTGGTATTTGTCTGTTTTCCCTTGGAAAAGTGTCCTATGTTTAATGCTGTAAACTCCCTTCTGTCAGTTAACATCTGTGTGACTTCCAGGTAGAGCAGAGAGAAACAGGAACTTCTGATTGTCTACATAAAGCATATCACTTTCAAGCTCACTTTTGCCAGAAGGAATACTACACTGGTATCAACCACTAAGTATACTGCATGTATCATTATCTAACTGCCTGTCCTGCAAAATATCATAGAATGGGTTGAGTCGGAAGAGATCTTAAAGAACGTCTAGTCCCAACCTGTCACCTCCCACGAGACCAGGTTGTCAAAAGCCTCATTAAACCTAGTCCCAAACACTAAACTCTTTCTGAGAAGCATTTAAAAGCTTGCATATTTATTGTCAGCTTTCTTAAACACTACACAATTCAAATGAAATTTTGGACAAGCATGCACTTCTCATTTCTGTTTTCTTCTGGGGTTTATATCACACACTGGCACTGCTAAAGATAAACACTGCATAGCAACTTGGATCTTCAAGGTGCATTTTCTTCACTTGGTCTTTCTCAATACATTTGCACAACAGCATACAAAGAATGGAAAATTAAATACAGCCAATTGTCTGACTACAGGTAACTTCTCTGCCAAGAGAACACAGGGAAAATAGCTCATTTTCATATCTTCAGCTCTGTCCTCTGAGGACAGAGCTAGGAGTCTGCCTACTAGAAACCCCATATCAAGATTCCTAACACCTGCTCTATGACACAGAGAGCACATCTAATGCTCCAAACACAAATTTTAAACATGCTACCAAGTTTTCATAGTGTACTTTGGAGTTTCAAAGCCAAATGAACTTAATGAGAACAGAGAGGACAACTGGGAAAAGTGGAAAGCATCAGAGAATAAAATTACTGATGATGACACGTAGTGAAAAAGGTCTCTGAAACATTTATGACAGACCAGAATAAAGAGCATGCACAAATAGTGCATATGCAGACACACACACACATATATACACTATTACACCTAGACATACGAGCCAATGTAATCATGAGTACAATGTTACAAACCCCCAAAATAAAATGCAATATATCATCTATATCTACTAACAAATAAGTTGCTTCTGTGGGTATATGTTGTGGTCTCATATATTCAATTAAGACAATCAGGAGAGAGTAATATATCTAGTAAACACCCAAGGAAAATAAAGACAGGCCAAATGTAATTACTCAGGCTAGAATTCACTTTTTTTTTCTTTACACAGAGTAGAAGTGCATATGCAAAAGTTAGATACTGTGCTAGAAGTAGTTCTTTAAGACATTTAAATTCAAGAGTAGCACTGGGAAATCAGTAGAATATTAAGAGAAGATTTCCCAACTAGACAATTTTCATAGAAGTCTAGAAATTATTTTTATTTGATCACTGACTGGATTTGAACGTATAGTTCTGAGTCTATACCAGAGTAGGAACTTGGCTCCTTTAAATAAATGAGTAGTCTATCGCTAAAGATATAAACCTCTTAAACCTCCAGTGTAAAATAGTGTCCCCTGTCATGAGTCAAGTGGTTAAAAAACCCCAAACATATGAATGCATGGCTTTACTTGCAAGTTTGAGGGTTTAAAATGTTTAAACTCTGACTGCTTTTTTAGCTCTTCTCTTGTTTCACTCTTACCCTTGAATATGAACACGAAGGTAAGCACAAGTGCCAAGAGAGCACCTGAGAGATTCACGATGGCCAATGTATAAGCCAAATTTTCTACACAGAACTTCCAGTCCATGGAGTTTTTCTCCAAAAGAAACAGCTTGCATCCTGCCAGTGGACAACCTCAGCATTAGCTTTGGAAAAAAAATCTTGTAACTGCTTTCTTAAAAAATAGAATCTTGCTTTCACAAAGACAGGAAACAAAAAATAGATCAGTGGAAGACATTTTTCTTCTCTTGTGCCTGGATTTTGCAAGTATGCAGAGAACGGAAATTTTCCTCTGTGTTCAAAATGGTCACCAGAAACTGTCAGGGATTCTGATCCTCCATCACCTTCTGGAATTAGTTCTAAAATCAAACCTAGAATTCAAGATCTCTCTGCAGTGGGTGACATCCATCATTAACTAAAGCTGTTTTAACCCCTCAGATGTATTGAAAAATACATGATGATATTTTCTTGACTAATATAAACCCACTTAACCAAATAATTATAAGAGTATTTCAGTAGTTTTGTTTTAAAGTAACAAAAATTAAAGAAAAAACATGAGAGTTCTGGTCCATTTTCAAAGGAACTTAGTTTATATCATTTCACTGAACTGCCTTACCCCTTTTTCCTGGCTGTATTTTCAGCTTTTAATCATGCATCTGTACATTTGTGCATAGGTGTATATATATATATGTCAATTAAATATAAATTAATCCTTTTAAAACCACTGGAAATAAAAAAAGGTCCATTTGCAAGCATTTAACTGTAGCTAGTCTAAATCCTTATTAGCCAATCTTATTTTCCTCCAGCCCTTTGCAAAATTAGCTATAGTCAGAAAAGAAATAATTGCAAGCTTGATCTAATCCTCCCTCTATTTTATTGCAGTGCTTTTACCCACATTAAGCATCTGTTTTGTTCCTTAGTGCATATAACATCCCATTAATATAAATCCCTTAGAATAAGGCCTCTAGTGCTAGCATTTATGAAGAGGTCTCATGTAAGCAATTTCTTTTTCCCTTCTCTGACTCTTACCATTAAGCTACCACTTATTTCACCAGCAAACAACCTTTATTTCCCAAACCAAAGAACAAACAAACCCCCTTAATTTATATCCTGCTTAAGTAAAATGTTTGGGACAATATGTGATATGGTAGGGATATGGCATATCTCATTAAGAAGTTATTAAACCTTAATTTCTTGCTAAGAAAAAATCTTTTCTGGAGGCAGAGCTAAGCAGCAGTGGGGTTTGGGGGATTTTTTTTTAAGTATATAGTACTGGCATCAATTGCAAAACAAATGCATAGGTGATAAAGACTGATAAGTTTAGCATTATAATAGTTTCTTTTTTCTTCCATTAAACCTTTTTTTTTATTCCAAGAAATCAAGAATTTCTTACAAACTTTCTCCCAGTGGTGTTTAGTCAGAAACTTCACAGAAGAAAACTACAGAATGTATCACAACCAGTTAGCTTCTCTGTAAGAGTACTACAGAAATGTTGGAATCACACTGACTTGGAACACCTTTGCAAGGTCTACACTTCATCAGACAATGTTTAATTGCAGACTTCCTTGGAAAATTGTTGTCTTTGTTTCAGAGTTGCCATAAATGAGCTCAGGTTTACAGCTGAGGCATAAAACATTCACTTTTGGAACACTAGAAGTAGCTTGGCCAGACCTGAGTGTTCTCTTCAGAAACTCTCCTTTCATTGATTTCTCACTGATTTGTGTGACTGTAAAGGACTCTGACTTATTCAGTTCTGGGGGAAAAATACTGTATTGAAGTCACCAAAATATGTGCTTGAAACGTGGAGGCACATCTGCAGCGACACAAACCAAACTAGTGCAGCACAACAGCTTCCCAGGCAATCAGAAGCACAGTCCTGATATTGCTGGCTCTAAGGCCCCTGCAGCTCTTGAAGCAAGGCAAAGCGGAAGGAATTAATAGACAGGGTCCAAATGACTTGGGAATGCACAAAGAGGTTGGCAGAGGGACAAATCAGGCTAAAAGTGTGGAATTTTGGTTTAGAGAGATAGAACAAACCAAGGGTCTCACTTGCTAGAAAATGAGGCACTGTTCCATTGAGTTTACTACCTATACAACCAAGACAGAAAAACAAATAGAAAGAGTAGCCAAGGAGTGAGCAAAAAGAACAGCAGGACTCATCAGAGACTATAGCTTTTGCAAGCACTTACTCAAAGCTCAGTTTACCAAACACATCATCTCTCTGATGAAAGCATGTTAACAGACATCAGCTGCCAGACTGCTGTTTAGCAGTAAGCTTGTAATTACTTTTAATGTTTTCCACCTTTATCAAAGAATTCAAACCAAATTCTCCTTGTCCAAAAAAATGTAATACCCACTTTGGCAACAGTCCATTTAGCTTGCTTGCTCCATGTATCAACTTTGCTTCAGTATAGTTAAAATTTAGATTTTCCTGCCTTCTTTTTATTCTTTTAGGATATTGCTTTTTCTCCACTTCATTTCTAGTAGTTTTAAGTTCTGCCATTTCTTTGGAAACAATGAGAAAGAGATAATTCCTCTACCAATGCATGCTTCAGCAACTTCAAAGGTCAAAGCCAAATCAAAACCAGAAGAACTTCTAAGTACAGTAAGACTACTGTAAGAGACCCAAGAAATACCATGATGGCTTCAAATGGAAACGAAGAGCATTCCTGTACTTAATTGCTACTGGATTTCACCTTAGTTGCAGGTCAAATTGCTGGAGTTATTCAACAAAGAAGAGGTGTGGGACTCTACATCCTGCTGTAAATACAGTATGGAACTTTTCCCCATTAATATTTTCTTAAATTCCTTGTGAATACAGCAGCTACCTAAATTAAGTCTATTTTGCAGTACAGTGTAGCTCCTTGTAAGTCCAGCCAAGCTGACTCTACAGGCTTTGCACTAGTACAGATAATCCCAGCCCATGCCCAGCCATGGTGCAACGCTAATGTAACCATATCAGTCTCAGAACTGAGTTACACAGCGCAAGGAAATATTGCAACACATTAAACTCTCTCTCAGATAGCTTTGCATGGCACTGTGGTTTATTCATGCGTATTCTACGATGTCCCCAGCTCAGGTAACAGAACCTCAAGATACAGATTTGCTCTTAGCACCCTATCATATTCTGGAAATGTCTGTACGTAAGGACAGATGCTGTTTGCTCTCCTCACAATTTGATATCACTTACAAGCATACATAATCTCTTTGAAGAATCACTCTTTTCAGTGTACTTTTGGTGTTTAGTACATAACCCATTCCATGCACTCTTCATCAGCCAGAAATAATTCTGTCAAAGTCCTTGGATCTAGCACAGTGGGGGTCTTAGGTCTGATTGTTAGCTCAGGTGCTCTCACCATACATAACAGACTACAAGAGTCTACAGATACACTGAGCTGGAATGTCAGATTGTCTTTGAAAATTGAAAGCACAACTAAACTTTCTGAAGTTAGGGGTTTGGAGGAAAACTGCATTCTTAGTCAAACACCTAGCATACACTTTTGTTAACTGTTGATTCTGAAATTTAAAACTCAGTCATTCAAAAGCAAAGAGGAATCACATTTTTAAAGGCAAAGGACCAGAGCTTATCATAAAAGCAAAGTGTGGTGGCAGAGAGCAACTCACATGGAAAACAAGTTCAAATTTTTCAATTCAAACCACATTAAGAATAGAAAGAAGACATAAAATTTCAAATGTGATGTTGATTTAACCTGGCAGCATCCTTTAATCTAAAGAAATCACATAGCATTTTAAGACAGCAATGTAAATTCCACAGCATGCAATCCACATGACAGCTTCCCTAAGAGATAACCAGCTGACATCTGAGTAACAGCTACTCCCATGTTTAAACACTGAATAAGGATATATGCCTGTGCTGCCTACTGTCATGCAGCATGTACATCCTCAGGCCAGCCATAAATACACAAGCGTGGGTGCCAAAAGCTGCCAAGCAGCCTCAAAGCAAGATAAATTGAATCACATACTGTTCAATTCTACTGCAGCTATGGGAGTACAAACAAGTTCTCTTACAGCTAGCCTCACCTGCCTTAGCATATGTGAAACAGGTACATGTTATTCCCATACACATAAACATTTGCTTGCTCAAGTAAGACGTTCCTTTTCAAGTGTTTGTAAGAGTGAAATTCGTAGTCCTTTTCAAAACAGGCAAAGGGAACATTGGCTATTTCAGTACTTGAAGATGAACAGAACATGGGCTTGAGAAGTCTAGACTTGATCACTGTCATCTCATGTCAACATTTTGACATGAAAGACTGTTTTACTTGGATTTATCTAACACACTTCAAATATTCATGCAAAACTTAAGACCATCATTTCATTTCCAAACATCAGATCAAAATTAAGCCATTGGGGTTTACATTTCTTGTTGAAACAATCTGTATTTTCATTAGATTTGGCATATTTCTACAAGACTTCCAGTTTCAGCAAAATACTTCCGTGCAGTGGAATTTTTTTAGCATGCAAATTCGACCAAACATCTACAGCAATAGCAACAAGACCACCTCTGCTCTGAGGATCCACTAATGTGATTTGCTATTAAATGGCTCCACCTTTGAATTAGATTTTGTCAATAGCTCAGGTCATTATAAGGCCTTTCCACTTCTGATAATTAGTCAGCCAATGTTACATAGAGAAAAATGTATGAAATTCATTCTGCTCATAACTTAATCGCAAGCTTATTCTGCCTAGAATAATAAAAGGAGTTAAGGCTAGAGAATAACTCTTATAAGGAGCAGCTGAGGAAACTGGAATTGTTTAATCTGGAGAGAGGAAAACTGAAGGGAGACCTCACTGCTCTCCAGAACTCCAAGAAAGGAGGTTGTAGTAAGGTGACGGTCAGGCTCTACTCCCTAGTATCAGAAGTGTCTTGAATTTGTGCTAGGAGATGCCTAGGATGGACATTAGGAAAAAGTACTTTACTGCAAGAGTGGTCAGGCACTGAAAGAGACTGGCCAGGAAGGTGGAGTCACCGTCCACAGAGATGTTCAAGAGACATGTGGATGTGGCCCTTCACTACATGGTTTAATGGCCACAGTGGCATTACAGCAAAGATCTTAAATGTCTCATCCAGCCAAGACAATTCTATGATTCTACTATTCTATGATTCAGTATGAATGCTGAGGACCTCAATCTAAATATGCTTGCAAACACCACTGCCTTCTGAAATACCATTTAACTAGAGAATATAATGATGACTAATAGGTATGAAAGAGAAATCTCACTGCTTCGTTTTCTGACTGCAGAACACACAGGAAAAGGAGGAATGTGGCGGATATATTAACATTCAGAAAACCACTTGGGGATGTAATTGGTACTTACTGAATCAATTAGTATCAAGTAATCAAGTGTCAGTGAATATATCTAATTTACTGTTGCCACTTTAAGTGGCCAAACTCTTTGTTCTTCTCAGTAAAAGTGTACAAACAACAGCAGGCAAACACTCTGGTGTTTAGGATACTGTTGCCTCGAAATGGTTCATTACTTGACAAAGTTTTGTCTGTATGAAGTCTGTTGGCAGTCAACAAATGTCCACGTAGAGTTTCAGCTTGTCTTAGCTCTTAAATTGCTTTTTTCTGTTACCAGCCATATATGCACTCTTCAAGCAGATGTTCAGTTTTGCTTTGAACATGGACTTGGCACAGCTGGCTATGAAGTTTAAAGCAGAAGCTGCTCCACTCAGGTTGGAAATTGCCCACTTTCCAAGGGGCACAATTTGGTCTACAAATGCACAGGTGTGAGCATCTATATATAACAGAACTTCAGAAGTTGTTTTGCTGATCTCCTGAAAAAGGACTGAATTTTACTTCATAAAACACCAATTCTGTGGAGTCACCAGCCTCCAAACTAGCAGACATGAGCATCTTTTGTGGCAGGAATGCTGTGGACAGTGTGTCATAGAACCAACCAGGTTGGAAGAGAACTCCAAGATCAGCCAGGCCAATCTAGAACCCAGCCCTATCCAGTCAACTAGACCATGGCACTAAGTGCCTCATCCAGGCTTTTCCTGAAGACTTCCAGGGATGGCAACCCCACCACCTCCCTGGGCACCCCATTCCAATGGCAAATCACTCGCTCTGTGAAGAACTTCCTCCCAACATCCAACCTATACCTACCCCAGAACAACTTGAGGTTGTGTCCCCTCATTCTATTGCTGCTTGCCTGGCAGAAGAGACCAAACCTCACCATTTTCAGGACTCTATTAGGTAAACAAGGTCTAAAAGCTTCAAAAGCAGTTCACATGAAAGATATCTATTCCTCCATTTGCTCATTCAAGCAAAAAAATTCCTTGCAGGTTTAGTAATCTGACAGGAATTGAAAAATTTACTTTTAATATATTTTTTTAAAGCCTCAAGTGTCTTTCATATAGGAGTTAAGTGATGGTTACAGATGTCTTACATGAATTGAAACACTGGTTTTGCCTTCTTCAGCCACACAAAGTACAAAACTTGTAAAGGAGAATACTAGAGAACAGGAGGGTTACTTCTGTTTCTGAAGCTGAACATCAGATACTGGGAAGCATAGGTAATTCCCACAGTTAGCATGTAGGGGCAGCAAGTAATTACTGCACATTGCTCAGAGAGGACAGATGCAGATTGCATCTGTGAAAGGCTTTCTCATCTGCAGGTAGCACTACCTGAATATAAACCACAGATAGGGTCCCGAAAACAGACACCAAAAACTCAGAATACTGCTTTCCTGGGAGGCAGCACAACAGTACACATGCCTCTCTCCTTCTTCTTGTTCTTCTGAGTCCCATCTGACCCTTCACAGTACAAGGACAAGCGTCAGGGAAGGGACACAGCTGCCAGCGACACTGGTTAATGATTTCACAATCTGCAGGAGACTTTAGAAACAGTTCCAGGCTTCAGATGTTTTGAACTGTTGGTTTTTAGCTTCTAAGCATTAAATATCTTAATGATTTGGAAGCACAGGCTTAAATTGTGTCTTCCTTTCTCTTTCAAGTCTCTTAGCCACAAATATTTAATTCTTTCCTGGACTCAGGCATCTGTGAAATGTGGCAATTGCAATTTATCATGATGGTAAGCTTCACAAGATAGTCATTTGAAGAAATTCTAAACTGTGAAGAACTATAATATCCTGGCATCTTCAACTATGTCTTTTGAAGCATTTCTATTCAGACAAGACTTATTGTAGAAGAGTCTGGCCTTGTATTTTAACTAAGGATTGAAGTTCTCCCTGGAAAGGTAGCACACCTTACTCTTCGAGTTCTTTCTCTGGCCACCCTAGAGCTCTCCACAGTTTGGGCAGAAGCAGTAAAATCTGTTCTTTCGAGTTATTCATACCTCTTAAAAAGTAATAAGGATGGTCTATGCTTAAGGGAACCACAGAATAGAAGTAGATTATATTTAGTCTGAAATCATTCATCTACCACAGGCATTCTGGGCAATTAAGTGTCTGCTTATTGGGAGCACTGCCAAAAGAAGAGATTCAATTAAATGAATTGCAATGACTCCTAATAACAGTTAACTGGCCCACCTAATCCATTTAGAGAGCACAGCTGGTCTTGCCTGCTCATGGTTCACTCATACAGCATTTACTAAGATAAATGGCCTGCAGTGAAATGCCTTTCTTTTTTCTTTTCTTCTGCTGGGTTATTGCTGAATTCTGACCACTGAATGAGTAAATATAACTTGGACTGGTGGCATCTTTTGATATTTCACTTCCTCCACTTTCATCTTCTATTGATAGACAGTTTGGGGGAAAAGAAAAGTGGAGGAACAGAATAAAATCAGTAGCTGTAAAAACTGAGTAGTCTATTTCAAGAAACACGTGTCAGAACTGAATGAATAGTCCCTAAGGGGACAGGGAATCTTTCACCACATTATATGAAGTGGCATCAACCAGTTCCTAAAATGTGCTGAGGGGGCATCACGGTGTGCTGAGAGTGCATCATGGTTTAACCCAGCAGGCAGCTAAATAGCACAAAGACTTTCACTCACTACCCTTAGTGGGACATGAGAGAAGTGGAAATAAGATAAAACTCAGAGGCCGAAGTAAACACCGTTTAGCAGGACAGAAAAATTAAGGGGAAATTATAATAGTGGTCAAAGCATATACAAAGCAGTGATGCACAATGCAACTGTTCACCACTCACTGCCTGATGCCCAGACAGTCCAGCCAACGCCTCCAGTTTAATTGTGCAATATGACAATGTTATGACCTATCCTCTTGGCAAGTATAGGTCAGCTCTGCTGGCTGTGTCCCCTCTCAGCTTCTCTACACTCTTGGTCTGCTTCCTGCGGCAGGGCAGTAAGAGAAGCTGAAAAGACTTGACTGAGTAAGCACCACTCAGCAACCAAAACATCCCTGTGTTAACAAAAGTATTCCCATCCTAAACCCAAAACAGCACTGGACCAGGTATTGGGAAGAAAATTAACTCTGTCCCACCTATACCCAGGACAGAGTAGCTGATTTGATCAGTTTGTCTTCGTTTCATACATATGAACAAAAACATCAAGAAAAAAATCCAAATACTGTCATCTACCAAAAAGAAAGAACTCTGAGAATCCCTTAGCACTTACAGTGATGAAGCAAAAAAGGGAGCCCATAATTTATCAAAGTTAATTTAAAAAAATCCATAAGCACAACACTTCTTTTGGGGCATTCAAAGTGTTTTTGAAAAGTGACTTAGTTTTGTAGTTCTTCTAGTCAAGGGAATGAGTTGTTAAACACACAGACTGAAAAAGGCTAATTCTAAAATTAACACTGCACACAATAAACTACTTTGCTTCCCTTGCCTTAGTGCTTGGACAAAATTATATTTCATATGTCAGAATTTATAGAAGGAGCCTGGAATTTAGGTCATTGTGTGCAGACAGACCATATTTACCTATATATTCTAAAGGATCTCTTTCAAGAGCCTCGAGATGCTCTAGCAACACAAATCATTCAGAACACTACCAAAAGCACCTAAATGGAAGAGGCTTATAGGAAGGTTCTCTCCTGAACACAGTTAAGAGCAGCAGAGGGGTAGATGGTGTCCACTCCATGCCAAAGTCCCTGCTGCTGTATGGTGCCTCAGAAAATGCCCCTACGCCTGCTGCAGCTGGCCCTGGCTCTGCTTTTAAGCTGAGTTTCTGCCTGGAAAACAAATATCAGTGGAACCTGATTATCTTGTAAAAGATGTCTCATTAGTGAGAATGCCCATGAGAAATTGCACAGGGGAACAAGCAGAAACAATGTGAAAACCTCCAGAGCTCCTCAATCATGACACAGCCACCACTCTCTCAGCTTTTCTTTGGCAGAGGAAACTGAAGTTAAAAGTTATAAATCATTAAAGCTCTACATCACATAGTATTGATATATCACACAATGCCTACAAACAAGGTGCTAGTGATTATCTGAATCTTGTTTCATGAATGTGAATTTCCTAATCAGGTGATGCCTGCTTAATTGAGTACATTCAAATCAAAGTAATTGTCTCCAATATTAAGTGGTTATGTTAAATCTTCAGGTGGTGAAAAACAGATCCACTACCCAGGTCTTTTCTGTTACTATGTGCATAAGAGTTAATAGAAGGCAATACTTAAATACAACAAGAAAATTAGACCTCTAAAGAAGAATGTTCTCTGTAAACATGAAGGTTGCTGTATTCCTCCTGCTTAAAAAAAGCTAAATAGCTGTAAGCAACTGTCATTTATCAGTGAAACATGTTAGAAAAATGGTAATTGAACAACAGGAAATGCTTGTAAGCAAAGACAAAGTAATGTTTCAAAATCAGTTTTGATTTCATGGAGTATCTAATAGTTGCACCCTTCTTTCCTTTCTTTCTTTCCCAACTGATGGATATATAGACATACAACACTTCAGAGCACCTCTGTCCTCTGACATTAGTAAGTGCACTCTCATTAGTGGTCGCAACAGATAACCACTTCAGAGAACAAAATCTATTGCTGAACTGCTACAATAACGTCACTGTGGTAGTTGTGAGAGAGAAAACCAGCCACACAAGTATACATGAACATCGTAGTCCTCCTTTGCTCTTAGCAACAGCCTATTTACGTGCCAATCTACAAATTGTGGTAACTCTCCAAGTTGTGGAATACAACGATTGGATAACATTGTTCTGAACATTCTTATTGGATAACAGTGAGGTGTTATCTATCTTGCCACAGACTTTCAGCTCTTTGTTCTAAGTTTGCTGTGCTTCTGTATGAATGTTACACAAAGCAAGCGTAGAAGTTTATTGTGTTTCTAATTCTAACCTTTCTGCATCAGGGGTACATAGGGATGTTCTCCAGCTGACTCCCTTGATTCCCACACAATAAGCTACTTCTTCAAAGAAATAACAAGTCTTTTGTCACTACACAACCTTTTACATTTTTACTTTCTATGGTGCATGATCAAAATATGTGGAACTCAAGCTGAGCACAGGGAACATCTAACGATCTAAATGGGTTATATGAAGAGGAGCATTTTCAGAAGGCTAAGGATCATCTTTTTTTCTGAAAGGTACACCTGAAGTGCAGCAAAGTCAACCACAAAACCTATAAAGACCTCTTTTAGGGTCAGTGGGACAAAGGAGAGCATCTCAGTCTGCAGACCTAAGCATCCATCCTTCCAATGTGTAGGAGGAAGATCAAGCAACATGTGTAGTTTACACACAAAAAAAGAGAGCCATTAGGTTGTTAATGTCATGGACAAATACCAAATTTTAAGAGTCCACATTTGAAAAAAAAAAAAAGCCTTGCTAATTTGAAGTAACACCTGGCAGAACAAAGCTCCCCTCACTTTGAAGGTGTTAAGTTGCTAAACAACACTTAAGATAAAAGGAAGCAACGCAGTTACCATTGGTAATGTTTGGATTGTAGAAGACTGCTATATTTGTGGGACAACACAGGCAGACAAGAAAATCTCATTAAGAACTATCACTTAAATTATATGGAAGCCAGAATTTGAATCCACTGCATTGACAGGCTACCAAAACTGCAGGTAGCAACAGGTTCTGACTACTGCAGAATCTGGTGTTTGTTTGGGGTTTTTTAATAAATAGTATTTAATAAATCAGTTTCTGGCATATACAGGAAGCAGGTGAAGGAATAGAATGACTAAATGGAGACTGAAGCTTAGCACATTCAAGGAAGAAATAAAGCTGCTCATTCTCAGCTGAGGGTAAATAACCTCAGTTAATGGAAATAATTTACAAAGGGCTGTTGTAGACTCCTTGTCACTTGGAGTCAGTTAATAAAGATTGAGAATCCTTCTCAAAGAAATGCTGAAGCCAAAGCAGAGAGAACAGGCTATGGTGGAGGCACAGCTTGGGTTATTACAGTGATATTGTCTGAGCTGCACATCTGTGAATTTACAAAAGCTAAAGAACAGTACACCCATGATTTATTCCAGAAATGCATAACAACGAAAAGCTACCCAAAAATTGAAGAAAACGATCCAGCAACTTCAAAACAGAAAACTTCATTTCTCTGGTTTGTGCTAATGACTGAAGAAATAAGATTCACCTTTTCTCCTGCCACCCAGTGACATTTAATCTGGTCAGTACTGGATGATTAGTTAAGCACTCTTCATTTGGGAACTGTCTCCATGATTTATCACTGTTATCATTGTGTTTTACGTGGTCTTAATACCTCAAAAGAAAAGTATATGTGTCAGCTGAATACAGTAAATTGCAGATATCCAGTGAATTAAAAGATCTCGGATAGATCTGAGCAATTTTTCCCCCCCCAATTCACAATCAATGCTCTACAGAAAACTTCAGGAAGATTAAAACTCTTTTAACTGTTAAACAAGTGTAACCAGTATTTGGGGTTATAAAAAAATGGGAAAGGGATCAAAAGCATGAAAATATTACCCATTCCATCTGCCGTGGAGGGCCCATTGGCCCAAAGTAGGCTTACGCATGTTCTGCCTTGCCTGGACACGTTTACCTATCTGCCATACCAAAGGTAAGCACACAGAGGGACACAAAGGACCTGGTGCCAAGTCTGGGCTGCCCAGGGCCCAGGCTGTGTAACGCTGTTGTATAAGCCCATGCACCTAGCTTATGGCTCCCTCACATTTGGGGGAGCCAGGCCTGTGGACTCTGCCTAACTTGGTATGTTTTGGCCAACTGCCAAAGCCAATTGGATTAATATCGTGGCCAAAGGACCATTATTCTTGGCCCACATCTGCTAAACAGGAGAATCCAGGTAAACAAGGTGCTCACTCTCCCTGCTTGCTCACTGCCTGCTGCTGTTGTTGCCTTTGTTTGCCGCTGCTATCGCTTTACGTCTCTGTGCTACCACACTGTGCATTGTCACTGGGCTGCACCCTGCTTTTGCCCAGCCAGCTGACTGTCCGATGACCTCCTGAGAGCCACGGCAGACCCCTCTCGTGCCGGTGAACCATCCTCAGACTGCATGCTCAGTTTGGACTGAACTGGCAACAAGCCACATGGCAGCAGTCACACATGTGAAGCCTCAGCCCCACGGCTTTCACCATACACACACACATCTATCTTCCTGCACATGCTCTTGGAACGCAGACATTAAGACTTCCGAGCAGTGAGTATCTGCACTCTCTTTACTCAAGTTGCTCAAAGAATTTGATTAACCTTACCAGTGGCAGTTTATGCTGTAAGAGCCTCTAACTAGAAACATTTCCAAAACCCTCTTCCAAATGGCATCCTTTGATTGTACAAAGGCATTCTGCAAAAATAGTTCTACCAACTGCATCGTGGAATTTGTGTGGGTTAGTTGTAAATAAGTTTGGGGAAGTTTTCTCTGTATATATTAATAAATTCTTCAATAACTTTTACATCAGCCTCATTGCATTTCATCCCAAACCCAGGTTCAAACCTAATCCATCCCTTAACACCATCATCTTTGAAATATATATGCCCAGTGGTATTTTACGTAGTGATAGTTTGGCCCTGGCTGGGGGTGAGATGCAGTTCTATCCCTCCCCTTCTTAGACGGACAGGGTAGAGGGGAAAATGTAACATAGGGTATGTGAATCAAGATAGAAGCAATTTAATAGGATGAAAAAACAAAAGTAAAAAGCCATGCATGGAAGCAAGAGCAAACAAAGATGTTTTTCCTCTACTTCCCTTCAGCAGACAATGTGCAGTCTCTCCCTAGGAAGCAGGGCTTCAATATGCACAGCTGTTGCTCAGAAGGACAGACAGCATAAACAAATGTCCCCAACACTTCTTTCACTTCACTTTCATATCTGAGCTGACATCACATGGCATGGAATACCCCTTCAGTCTGTCTGGGTCAGCTGATCCAGCTGGGTCTCCTCCCAAGAACTTGTCCATCCCTCAGCCTACCATTTGGGGGGAAGTGCTAGAAACACACAGCCTCAGTGCTTGGCTTAGCAGTAGCCAAAACACTGCTGTGTAACCAACACCCAGCTACAGCACTGCAGAACACAGCACCAGAAAGACGCTCTGTGGAGTATTAACTCCAGCTCAGCCAAACCCAGTACATACAGTGCCAGCAGTTTTCAGCTCTTGATTTAGAACTAGAATTATTCTACAGTTTAACTAAGCTAAGAAAGTGTTCATGTAACGAGGGTTAAAATTTGAAGGTCAAAACACTGAATATGAAGTCATTTTGAATAAAGCAGTTCCCCCAAAGCAAGGCACATGTTTCTCACAGTCTACCCAGGGTGGATATATATCTGCTCCCTTCACAGAATGGTGAGATCCTTGTCTAGATTCTTGGGGCCCACTGCAGCTGGGTCTGAAACCAAAAAGCCAACAACAGTGACACCAAAATTCATGCACTGTTTTTCTTAAGCAGTATATCCAAACATAAAAGACATCTTCAGTCCCTCCCAAAGAGCAGTAGCCAGAGAGCGTTTTAGCACAAACTTGACTGTTAAGAGAGAAACTCTGTGGACTACAAGTTTTCACAAACACAGTACCTTCATTTTCTGGGAGATTTACCAATTCCTCACCAGAAATATCTACAGGCTACACTTGGGCTGTACTATTTTCCTTAAGGAAAACAGAATATCCAACATTTTTCTTTGCTGCAGATAAGACTGATGTCTCTCTTTACAGATATTGAGAAACTCCTGGTACCAGAAGGTGCTCAGGACAGGATGGCATTTGGACCAATTTGATCAGTCTGATGTGGAGTCCTAACTGCTCAATACTGCACTTTATAGGTATTCCACTTTTTAATTGAGCAGTGAGGCTGCATAATACACTGTCCCAGGTTGAGATTATAGGGTTAAAAAAAAAATCTTCTGAGGTCTAGAAGATTGTTATTCAAGGTCATAATTATGCTATCTCTCTATAAACTCACAACAAGGTCAGCTCGTTCTCCTTTCCTCCTCCTGCCCTGTGTCTGGCAGGAGCCACTTTATTGGGAAGAACAGGTAAGCAGTAGGCCTGTTTTGGGGGCTCCAGAGGCATTGGGGGGGGAAGATTGGAGCACTGGGAAGTATTAGATTTAGGGGTTTTGGGTTGGGGGTAAATCCAAGGAGGTTTGCCAGGGATGTGGTAATTGCTTTATAATCATAGAATCAACCAGGTTGGAAGAGACCTCCAAGATCATCCAGTCTTTCTCTGTATCTCTCTCCAAATATAGTTCTGTATTTTCTCTCCAATTTCATTTGAGAGCTTAATTTCTGTCGGTAAAAACCACAACATAGACATATGTAGAATGTATCTATTAAAAGAAAGACAAAGATAATACTGAGAAGTCTTCTAAGTCTTCCCTCTCCTAGTCTTCCTGCCTATGCTGAGTCTTGGCAAGAGGAATCAGCCTTGCACATGTCAATTAAGAGGCTATTCATACAGTGAAACATGATGATTGAGAATAAATATGATGTAAAATGCTATCATGTTCACAGCAGCCATTCTGAGTTTAATCACAACGTAAGCCTCACGCTGAAGCACTCTTGAAATGCAGATTATGCTGACCATTAAAAAACCCACAGAACTATAGCATTCACTTTTAAAATTCACAATGTGCATTTCCACTTTGTGGAAAAAATGATATGAATAATTTTCAGCCTGGTATATATCAGCCTGTGTGAATTGCTTGTTAGCCAGCAAATTCTGGGACAAGGCAACACTAACATTTCCAGCAGAGGTACAATCAGACAATTGCCGTTCAAAATCGCTGCGTGAAATACTCATAGATAAAAATCACAACCCCCCCAAAAATTACCATACAATTACAACAGGAAAACGTGCCAAGTACAGATACAATCACAAAGGCAAGTACAGCAGATAACAAATCTAGAAGCAATTACACAAAGCCTTCAAAGAATGACACACATTTCTCTAAAACTGATAAATGTGTGTATGCCTTAGCAGCACCCATAATTGAGCAGGATGCTCATGGCCAGTGAAATGGGGCAACTTCATTTGCTTAAGTAGTTTGGTAAATGCCTGATATTTACAATTTGATTTTAAAATTAACTTGCTGATTATTAGCATTTGCGTTATTCATTTTCAGGGTTAATCAAAACTGAGTACTGTGTTGAGTTCCTGGCCCCTCAGTTTAAGGCAGATGTTGAGGTGCTTGAATGTGTCCAGAGAAGAGCAACAAGGCTGGTAGGGGGCTGGAGCCTCCTACATAGAGAGGCTGAGGGAGCTGGTGGTGTTCAGCTTCGAGAAGAGGAGGCTCAAGGGTGACCTTATTGCTCTATACAACTACCTGAAAGGGAAGTTGTAGCCAGGCGGGGTTTGGCCTCTTCTCCCAGGCAAGTAGCAACAGAACAAGAGGGCACAGTCTCAAACTGCACCAGGGCAGGTTCAGGCTGGATGTTAGGAAGAAGTTCTTCACAGGAGGAGTAATTGGCATGGGCATGGGTTGCCTAGGGAGGTGGAGTCACCATTCCTGGAGGTGTTTACAAAGGAGACTGGATGAGGCACTCAGTGCCATTTAATTAGAAGGTGTTAGATTTGACTCAATCTTAAAGGTCTTTTCCAACCTGGTTGTTTCTGTGATTATTTTTTGGGTTAACCATTATTTCAGAACAAAGAGAAATCTGGAAAATGCTTCACATATGAGAAACTGTAATTCCTCCACAATAGCTCTTAATCATTTCAGCCACAATTTGCCATCAAGAGGTATGAAGGCAGGAGGCAAAACGACAGGGGGTGGTAGAATTTGTTAGGTTCTTGAGTCTGCACACTTACACCATGATCCAAAATTCTGCAATTCAAAAGAAGCTTGCAATAACTAGAAAGGATTTTGGATCAAGTCCTTTCCTATTTTGCTGCTCAGTCTCCATTCAAAAAAAAAAAATTAAAGCTTGTCTCATACTCTGCAGTGCTGGAGTGGAAATAAATCTGAGTCTGATTTGAATGACAAGAGGGTAATCATGAAGTTTATTTCTCAGGAAGCTAGTAAGCACAATAAACCTAAGTTTGTTCAAAGTGATACACCGAGAAATTCAATCAGAACAGCCAGCAGCTCATCTTGAAATATGTCATTAACAATAAGGCATCTCTGAAGTCATAATGATAAGTACTTTAAATTGCTAGAAACAGCATCACAGAGAGAAGAAAGGTAAACCAAGATAATGAAACACCAGTATTGTCAAAGGGGACATGCTGAAACATATGATTTTACTTGTACTTGACAAGGACTTGACAGTCTTTGGCACAGATGTCAGAGCAAAGATCATCTGTGGCATTGAAATCAAATCAAAGACTCCTAGATAATTTTAGTCTACAGACTCCCAGCTATATTTGACATACTCTTTTCATGGATCCTGCTCCCAGGTCAAGGGCACTGCTCTATACAACCTCTGCAACATTCTTCAAGCCAATCAAGTCAGCCTCTCAAGTTATTGATTCACTAAGTATCAAATTGCTTAAAATTAAACATCTCAAATGCTTCTTTCACCTTATGTATTGCCCAGCAAAACTTCTGCTGCCCAATCTTGCTTTTGATGAAGTCAGGGGAAAAAAGCATTTTGCTACTCTATACAAAAAGGGATGGAAAATTAATTTATCAATGTTATTGATAATCTGTAAGCTTATAATGACATGCACTTTCATGTCTTCACTTGAATTTGTCTTCTAGGAATCTTTTTCCCATGCCAACTACAAGATGTGGGCTTCTTCACTTTTTAAGCATCAAAATGTTCTAAATATCCAGCTTAAACCTGTGGTTTGTGTGCTCTACTTGGTCTTTTCAGCTTTTAAATAAGGTCTAAAGGGTCACATCCTGTTATACTTCACCACTATAGGTTATGGTTGATAGTTCACTGTTAACATGGCTCTGTTCTGCCTGATTCCTTTCTGGGGTTGGTGAAACTGTATATGATCAAGGGAGGTTCTCCTCCTCCTCTACTCTGTCCTGCTGAGCCACATCTGGAGCACTGTGTCCAGTTCTGGGCTCCCCGCTTCAAGAAGGACCTCAGGGAACTGCTGGAGAGGGTACAGCAAAGGGCACTATGATGACTAGAGGACTAGAATATCCCTCTTATGAAGAAAGATTGAGAAACTTGGGGAGTTTTAGCCTAGAGAAGACCTGAGGGAGGGGTGGTTATTTTAGCAATGCTTACAAACACTTAGAGGGCAGGTGTCAGGAGGATGAAGCCATTTTTTTCAGTGGTGCTTGGGGACAAGAAGTAATGAGCACAAACTTGAACACAGGAAGTTTCATCAAAACATTAATAGAAGCTTCTTTACTGTGAGTGTGCTGGAGCACTGGAACAGGCTGCCATTCTCTAGAGACTTTCAAGATCCAACTGGAAGTGTTCCTGTGTGACCTGCTCTAGGTAATCCTGCATTGGCAAGGGTGTTGAACTTCATCTGCAGATGTTTCTTACAACCCCTAACATTCTATCATTCTTTATAATGAGGATGGTAGAGCACTGTAACAGGCTTTCCAGAGGTGGAGTCTCCATCTCTGGAGTCATTCAAAACCTGCCTGGATGTCATCCTGTGCAGCCTTCTCTAGGTGAATCTCTGGCAGGAGGGTAGAGGCAAATGATTTCCAGAGGTCCTTTGCAACTCCTATAATTCTCTAATTCTGTGAACTTAACACTAAATTGGTGTGTACAGGGTTAACACTCCAGGGGGAGTAACCTTGAACCTGACCCTAGGTGGTCTTGACCCCTCCCCAGGGGTGGGTCTGAACACTACCAGGTGATGGTTAGCCCACTCCCCCTTCCTCTCTAAAGAACCATAAAAGCAGGGGGACCTCCTGTTTCACTCTCTCTGCACTTCCTGCCTCCCAGCTTATCAGCATCACCATCCTGTCCCTGGTTCTCTTTATTCTACCACGTGGCCATCACCCACAAGATGGACAAAGCCATCACCAGGATAATCTGGTTGTATTTACACATTTTGTATTTGTTTTTCCCTTCCCTATACCTTTGGAACTTCCCTACCTCAGATACCTTTTTAATTTATTCTTAAACTTTTCTTTTTTAACTTCCAAATCAATTGAGATTTATTTATTTGGGTGTGCTTACCTTTACCTCTCTCTACAACTAATTCCTTTCTTTTGGGAAAGAAGGGGGAAGAGGGAAGGGCACTCTATAAAATTGTTATTGGTTCTATCAAATTTATTTGAGTCTCTGGGAACTTAAATTCGAACCAAAACATGGTGGGATTAAGCTTTAAACACACTAAGGGTCACTGTGCCTGGAGGTGTTGAAGAGAAGACTGGATGAGGCATTTAGTGCCATGGTCTAGATGATTGTCTAGGGCTGGGTGCTAGGTTGGACTGGATGATCTTGGAGGTCTCTTCTAACCTGGTTGATTCTATGATTCTAAGTATACCTATTGCTGCTCAGAAGCCAAACAAGAGGTGGCAAAAAAAATTCTAGCTCAAAACAGTACAATTTGTATTTTGAGGGTTGTCATCAATCTCTAGCCTCTAGGGGCAAAATTGAGGCCCTTAGTTAGGCCAAATTCTAAATGTGTAAATATTTCCTGGTAAACATGATTTCTTCCAGAGTTACACTGTTATTTGTACCATTACCTAGTAGGAGTTTAATCATGCAACTATGAACCTTGTTGAATCATCTTGTTCTCATGTCAATCTTTTCATTACAGCTTACCTGCATCTGCAAGATGGAATTCTGATCAATTAATTTATCCTTCCACTGCTGCAAATGACAACCTTAACTTTATGGAATTAGCAAACAGCAGGTTTCCTCAGCATGCAATTGTACTTATTCCACTCTCAGTATAGTTTGCAAAATAAACAACATAATGAAACAAAACTAGCAGCTCAACAGTTGGTTAATCTACATAATAGACTCTGCTTGGTATGCACACTACAGCAGTAGAACGGGGAGAAAAGGAACTGAAGCAAAATTGCTTGACCTATTTTAATATTTGATGAAGAAATGCTAAGCCTAGAAATATCATGTCTTCAGGGACCTTGTAGTTGATACTACTGAAAAACATTTTAAAAAGAGGCTCCATAGTCTATCATAATAAGCTTTGGGTAATACTTTAAGAGTCTATTAACTTATGCTCAACTAATCTTGAATTACAATAGAAATCCTTTGAAAGCATGTCTGATAATCACACAAATACCACATAAATTAATTTCCATCCTTTTGTGAATGTTTTCCCCTAGACACACTACAGTTTTTAATCCCTTTGTGCAACAGGCCAAAACTTGTTATTTTAACACTAATGGAAGGAAGTCTGACCAGTTCCAATTCCAAAAGAAACCACATTCTCTGCACTCTTGAAGGATCCAAACCTAAACTGCTTGTGAAACAAACCCAGTGATACTTTTAACAGGCTCAAGTTGTGCAAAACCAATAAGGCTGGGAGCTCCAGACAGAATTATTCAATGTGTTAAGTAAAAGATAATATAAGAATTGATAGTGGTCTAAGGATTTAATCTGACAACATGCTGTCTACAACTACCTGGAGGGAGGTTGTAGCCAGGTGGGGGTTGGTCTCTTCTCCCAGGCAACCAGCAACAGAACAAGGGGACACAGCATCAAGATGTGCCAGGGAAGGTCTAGGTTGGATGTCAGGAGGAAGTTCTTCACAGAGAGAGTGATTTGCCATTGGAATGGGAGGTGGTGGAGCCACCATCCCTGGAGGTGTTCAAGAAAAGAGTGGATGAGGCACTTAGTGCCATGGTCTAGTTGACTGGATAGGGCTGGGTGCTATGTTGGACTGGATGATCTTAAGAGCGCTCTTCCAACCTGGTTGATTTTATGATTTATCTGAAACTACAGTAAATGTTTTTGACTGAATAGTATAATTGTATTATTATTATTTGTAATTAATAATTGTGGTTTAAATTATCTGTCTTATAGATACAAGCTAAAAAACTTCCAATCACTATCACACACTGCAACACAGCAGTGCCTTTCAAACTTGTGTGAATGAAGAAAACTGTCATGAAAAAAAGAAAAATCAGCCATGCAAGGCTGAACTATTGAACTGTGAAAAGAGAAATACTGAAATGGAAAACATCTTTGTTAGAGAATAAGACTTCTGGGCTGAAATTTAGGAGACTGCAGTTCCAATTCTGCAGTTCTCCCAATGGCATTCCAAAGAATTGCTGCACATCAAGTTTCTTTAGGGGATATATTATTTTCCATCAAAAGAATGCATTTCCATAAAATCTAAATATCTGAAGTGGCATCTTGCTATTGACAAGGTCCAGTTACTTCAAAGGAAAGACCTGAGAAGCTGGACTGTTTCAATATCAAATTAAACATTTCTGAAGTATTCCTTCTGTGCCTGAATAAGCTTGAATGCAAAGGAATGCTGAAGCCACAGTTAGGAGAAAACAGAACTCTTTTTCTTCAGGGGCTCTAACCCCTCTGTGATACTGAAGAGATTCTAAGGTTTTTGAAGGGAGAGGTTCCCATCATATGTTAACTCACAGAATGGTGGAATTGGTCCTGTTGTAAAAGACCTCTAAATTCATTGAGTCCAACCACTGACCTAACACCACCACACCCATTAAACCATGTCCTGAAATGTCACGTCTGCATCTTTTTTGAATACCTCCAGGGACAGCTACTCCACCCACCTCCACTGCAGCCTGTTTCAGTGCTTGATAACCCTTTCTGTGAAGGAAATTTTCATAATAACCAACCTAAAGCTGCCCTGGTTAAATTTGAGGCCATTTCCGCTCATCCTATCACTTATTACAAGGGAAGAGAGACCAACACCCACCTCACTACAACCATTTTTCAGAGCTGTAGACAGCAATGAGGTCTCCTCTCAGCCTCCTTTTCTCCAGGCTAAACGACACCAGTTCCCTCAGTCACTGCTCACCAGACCTGTTCTCCACACCCTTCACCAGCTTCATCACCCATCTCTGGACCTATTCCAGCACCTCTATGTCCCTTTTGTAGCGAGGGGCTCAAAACTGAGCCAGTATTTGAGGTGTAGCCTCACCAGTGCTGAGTACAGGGACAAGATCCCTTTCCTCATCCTGATGGCCACATTAATCATAATGCAGGCCAGGATGCTATTGACATCAACTTGCTGAGCATAACCACACACCAAAAAAAGAAGACCCACATCAGCCTGGTGATGTGACTACCCAAAATACACTCTGCAGAGGATACTAGACAGAGTAACTGGAAGGACTGGACATGTCCCTAAGTGGCCAGGATATTTGCCACATGGACACTTGCTCCCAGTAAGCACATGCATTAATGCTCCTGTTGCCATCACTGCTTTGGTAATTGACCGTTTCATTTTTCTTTCCAGTGTTTGAGAATTCCATCATCACTTCTGTTTGGTAGAATGAACCACCGCACACACATCAAGGAGTAGAGATCATCACACCCTCTCATCAGCCTGTAATTAGCTCTGAACAATTTGAGCTACCCTCTGTGTAGCAGGCAGGCCAGAACCTTGACTTATCCATGTAGTAAAAGGTCATGATGACATCGCTAATTTGGAAATAAATAGCTTCCTGTAATGTTATAGAATTACTGTAGCAATCAGGCACATAAAGATAAAAGCTCATATAGATAAAGGCATATTAATAAGCTCATAAAGCCTTATTAATCAGGCTTGTAATGGTAGCAGTTTGAAACCATAAAAGAAATGAGTAAGATATTTGTCTGCAGGCGTAACACAGAAAAGAATGAAAACCTACCCACAGAGCATGATATGCCATTAGCACCCTGCTACTGGGGAAAGCAAGATACAGTCTAAGAGCAGCATCTTCTTTACAGTACATGAATATTTAATACATTTGCTTTGGTTTAGCTGAGGAATACCAGCAAAGAGTACTTTGGGCATACCCAAAATCATTAATCCACTCCTCGAGTTTAGTAACCTTAATTCATTGCTCAGGGAAGTCAGTGGAACTCAAAGTAGGATCCTGAGAGATCCATTTGTAAAACACTATCCAGGACCCTATCCAATGGCTACAGACTCCAGAAATCACAGGATGCCACCTATTACCAAGTCCCAGATCATCTTCAGGCAAATTTTCTTGTTCAGATTGAGATCAAATGAAAATCATCAATTCTAAACCATAAAATAGAGCGTTTCTGTGAAAAATATCTCCATCCTTATTTAGCTTTTCCTACTTCCAAGCAAAGGCAGCCACATCAGTACACTGAATTATCAACAAAACCTAAAGATCAGAGACATTCAGAAAATTGTACACTTTATTTCTGTCATACACCACTAGGTCAGCAAGTTTGACAAAGCTTCCTTGTTCCAAGGAAGGCTTCCCATACACACTGCAGGCAGGCATCCTATTTTGTTGTGAATAACTGGGGCAACTGCAGCAATTTGATTCTAAAAATACCCTCCATAATCACTAAATCTCCATTAATTTTAGATGTATTTCCAGAAGGCAGACCTGCTTTCTGTGCAAGAGATGGTAAAAGAGGGTAAGTATGATTTTTTTCCCCCTTTCCTTCTTTTTGCTCTCAATTTTGTAACAAATACATAAGATTTACTCAGGAAAACAGCTCCACTACTCTGCTCAGCAACTGTGGTAGTGCATGGTCCTCGTCACTTAGTCACCTCCTCACCATACATTTAGAATCCTATTATTGTTTTGGTTGGAAAAACCCCTCCAAGATCAAGTCTAAATGTCAACCCAACACCACCATGACTCTTAAAACATATTCCAACAGTACTGCATCTACACCTCCAGGGACAGTGAGGCAACCACCCCATGGCAGCCTATTGTAATGCCTGACCACTCCTCAAGTAAATAATTTTTTACTAATATCCACTTATTTCACCATTGCATCAGACTCAAACCAATATTTACCCTTGACACAACCTGACAGGGCCACATCAGGGCAATGAAAGCTCATATTCCATTTAAGTCCTTCCAAAGGAGTGCATTTTGGTAGAGTAGAGAAACTGATTTTCATCTAGGCTTTTTTTAACCTTTTCATGCATGGCTTTTTTTAACCTTTTCACCTAATATTAGACCAAAAAAAGTCTTATTTTACACATTCTGCTGTTCATCCCTTACAGTGTAATAACTGTATCTTAGATTGCCAGTGCATTCAACCTTATATTAAAACACAAGATGGTGACAATTATACCATTTGCATTTGTTGCTTTGTCATATAACATTGTTTATGTGATTGCAAAACAACAGTGACATCCAGAGGCACAAAAGCCTAACCAGAAGCATTCATTATCCAGGACAATCTGTTCAAAATCTGAGATACTCAGGATCTCAGTGGCTTTGGTTCTTTACAAGTGCATAAGGAACTTGTGAAATTTTGTTATTTTAAATCTGCCCCCACCCAATCTTACTCTGGTCAGCATTTGTTGGAATATGATTGACTGAGACAGTAGTGAGATACTGCCATACAGGACCATTATGACCTGTCATGGGTAGTTGTCATAAGGTTCAGTGAGAAACTTTCAACCTCAGGTATGTTTTTGTAGTCTTTTTGTTGAAAAGGGAAAAGTCAAAATCAAAAGAAATTCAGACACATCCAACTGAAGCACAAGAACACTTAAAAATTGCATGCAGTTAGACTTTTTTCTTGACCAATGCTGCAAATGTACCGTAGGCTTTTCACAGCCCCAACAAACCTGGGGCTCCCACCCACAAATATACACAAGGAGGTGAAGTGAAAATATCCAGAGAGCTTCCCTCAGGGAAGGTTCCAGCACTGAATGCTGTTGCTGGTCCTCACCTTTCCTTGGCAGCTACTTCACTGCTCCATCAAACCTGGGGCTCCTACCTTCATGTTCTGAAGGCCTACTAACCTACACAACATGTTGTATTCATGCCCAACAGTGACCCAACTCTAAAATAAAAACAAGATGGGTTGCAGAAGATACAAATAGATACAAGGTCCTGAGAGAAAACTCATCCACAGCACTTAAAAATATCCCAATCTTAGAAACTTTTGAGTCTCAAAGCAGTGCATTTACTGACTAGATTCTCTGCTGGTGTGAGTCACAATGGCACCATTTATTTCAGTGGAGATTTGTCAAGTTACCTCAGCTGAAGACTAAGTCCTATCAGCCTCCTTTTCAACATTCCTGTCACTCCCAAACAGATGTGTTGCATCATTTGTCATCTCTTTAGACCTCACCTATGCTGAGCCTGTTCTTGCAATAGGAAGATAATTGCATATAGTTACCATTTCTGTCTATGGCAGGAAAATGCAGGTCTATTTAACTCTGCTCAGTCCTTTCTTTATCAAGAAAGAGTATTTTAAGAGCTGCCTTTTAAGCTCTCTCTTTACACACTGAAGGAAACAGCTATTGTAATAACCATGGTACTATTTTAGCTTTCAACAGACATTTTCTCTTGGAGTGGCTTCTGGCTGTATATAATGTCTCTGAGTAGTCCATTTTAAGGGGTTATCTTCCTTTCCAGATAACATTTTGCTGAGGATTTGATTCAAAGAAATAAGGTGTGGGGGGGAGGCAGTTAGGAAACTACAGCTCACTTCTTTCCATGTCAGGCCAGCAATCAACATACCAGTGAGCTGTTTACAAAAAAGAATGCTGCATCCCCTATCTACCTGACAGTCTCTTGCAGCTGGTGATCAATTAGTTATTCTTGCTATGAAAGAATGCACATAGAACCTCTTTGTTAGATTCATTTTTGCATAAGACAGAATAAATGTAATTCTTTTCTAAGTGATCACACAACTGACATAGTTCTGTTCATATAGACAATGTACTTGCATGAAATGCTACTGTGTAAATGACATATTTTCCTTTTGACTACTGCATGACAATCAAGTGACTTAAATTACTCTTTATAATTCATGTTAATATCTCTGGTTCTGAATTTGGAAGCACTATAATTAGCAGAAAAAATAAACCTAAAAAAACAGACTAAACAGTCCATATGTTAGTTATAGAGGATGGTTAAAGAGGGGCAGAAAACTGGAGTATAAAAAGCCTTGAATACATTTACCAGTGATAGAGAAAGTGATTTGTAGATAAATAGTTTCTGCTTCAGAAAACAGATGTTCAGGTAGCACAAATCAGAAATGGCACATCCCTTATTTTCTGCTGCTAAGGACCTAGCTCAGAAAAAAATATTTTCATTTCAATACAAGAAACAAACAAAATCCACACTTATTCCATTAATCCAAACAATAGGGGGAGGAAAAAGGATAAAGCATGGCCCAAGTTGCAGAAAGTATGTACTCAGGGACAAATTGTCAGCACAGTTTGTCTCTGCAACAGTATTGCTCTCAAAGCATTCAAATGTTCAAAGTAGGATGAACTTGGATTAGGCATCAGACTAACCTCTTAGTATCATGGTTAAGTGCCCTCCTCCCAGTAATTATTCCATGTACCTGGCACTCAAAACTGAAGGAAATCTCTCCACTGTATTTGGAGTTATTGAAAAGGTTTCCTTGAAAAGTACTGAGTGGAATTCATCCTCAGATTACCATATGGCACAGAAGGGCAGAGGGTGCACAACAGTAAAGGATGGTTTAATAAAAACTGTACAATAGGTTACTTAGCTTCATGGTCTTTTCTGGCTCAAGATCTGCATTCCTGTAAATGCATGGCAACCACATGCTACTTTGACTTTTTATAGAATCAGCCAGGTTGGAAGAGACCTCCAAGATCAGCCAGTCCAACCTAGCACCCAGCCCTATCCAGTCAAATAGACCATGGCACTAAATGCCTCATCCAGGCTTTGCACGAACACCTCCAGGGACGGTGCCTCCACCACCTCCCTGGGCAGCCCATTCCAATGCAAATCACTCCCTCTGGCAAGAACTTCCTCCTAACATCCAGCCTAGACCTCCCCCAGCACAACTTGAGACTGTCCCCTTGTTCTGTTGCTGGTTCCCTGGCAGAAGAGACCAACCCCCACCTGGCTACAACCTCCCTTCAGGTAGTTGTAGACAGCAATGAGGTCACCCCTGAGCCTCCTCCTCTCCAGGCTAAACAACCCCAGCTCCCTCAGCCTCTCCTCACAGGGCTGTGTTTCTGCCCCCTCACCAGCTTCATCCCCCTTCTCTGGACATGTTCCAGTATCTCAACATCTCTCTTGAATTGAGGAACCCAGAACTGGATGCAAGACTCAAGGTGTGCCCTGACCCACGTTGAGTACAGGGGCAGACTAACCTCCCTTGTCCTATTGGCCACACTGTTCCTGACAGAGGCCAGGATGCCACTGGCTCTTGTCTGCCAGGGAAGCACAACTCATCAGTAAAGATCAAGTAGTGCTTGGCAAGTGTGTGACAACCCAACTACACCAGAGTTTCAGACCAGCATGGCCTAAGCAGCTGGATGCACTGTACATGCCACTTCAGTTGTGGCACTCAGACATTGCAATCCCTTCAGGATTACACTGGGCAAGCCCTCTTTGGGAATACTTTAACCTCTTGATTTAATTAGCAAATAATTCAAGGCTTACTTGATTTCTCTTCCCAATTCTGAGGTTATCTTTTCAAGAATGATTCAAATAAAGAGATTAATAGGGAAGTTGAAGATACGTGAAGGCTTTACCCCATACTTCCCAAGCACACTGGAATCAGTTGTAATCTGTTAATCTCCTATTTGCATGTGATTAAGCTTCAGCAGTGTTCTTTGCCCTCCTATGCTGTATCTCTTTCTCCAGTGCTCATTAACAGGCATTTTTCAGAACAGATAGTACCTTATCACTACCAAAAAGCAGCTTCAAGTCCTTAGGAAAAGCTTCATCTTAACATCTATATTTTCAATACTGTACATCATAACTGTTTTCCTGCATCTTTATAGCTATTAATAGACATATTTTTCATGACAACAGGATTTGTTGGTAGGGTTATGAGAGATCATCTGCTCCTTTTTTCTCCTCTCTTAAGCTGCAATTTTCTGTCATATCATAACAGGTTGTCCTGGAAATAGCTTGTCACAAAAGGAAAGATTTGTTGCTACTGAAAGAGCAGAAACAGCTGTAAAAGAGCAAAAGTGAGATCTCAGGTAGATAAATGTTCTTTAAATACACAAACAGGAGAAAAAGGAGGCCCTAAACAAAGCTTACTTCAGCTGTTTTGTTTCACCAGTCTTTGCAAAGTCAAGGGAGATAAGTCTTACAAATGGTTGTAGCTTTAAGTAGATTGTGTGGGTGGTTAAATATGGAGGAGTAGAGCGAGTGATTGAAATAGGATGGGCTAGGGTCTGTACTCTGAAGGAAAACAGATTCATTTTCTAGCAGAAAGCAATTTCCATAAATAAACAGGATGGCTAATCATTACCTGCTTTAAGCATGATTAGGCTAAATATCCTTCCAGCAGTCAAAACAACGCAAAAAAAGAGATCTAAGCTTTCCTGCTCTCTAGAAAGGCTCTGCTGAGCTCAGTTGGTGTCAGACATGAGCACAGGAAGGGCCAAGAGTCTAGCTACCACACTCAGATACCCAGACTGCCTTTGGTCCAGGGTGAAGCAGAGAGAAACTTGACAGCCTTTTTGCTAAGTGCTCTAGTACCCAGGGTTGCTCTGAAATCAAGACATGCCAGAAAGCTCCATGCTATGTGGTCAAATATCCTAACGTGTGCCTTCTACAGTTATCAGCATGAGGAGTAGGCAGACCTATAGCCCAGCAGCTCTGTGTTCATGCATGTGAATGTCTGTACACAGGGACAGGGATATCCAGTGCCAGGGACATCCACAAACAATAGGTAAAAAAGATACTTTTACTACATAAGCAGAGCAATGGGCCAAAACTCAGGTTTGGTGTACACAATTGAGCACATCAAAGGGTAAATGAACCCATTTTTCTCAGTTATTCAAGAGTCAAATGATTATAGCCAGTGAGGTTAGAAATATAGTCAAACCCTTCTAGCAGAAAGCAGGCTGCAAACAGTGCCAGGAAGGTCAATATACTGTGTACAGCAGTATTTGGTTTTGCTGTAGTATTTAATCAGCCTTACACATGAAACTTAACTTGATCAACATAATAAATAGTTGATGTTTCAGTTATACTTAGTATGCATAAACACAAACAAGCTTCTGATGTTGTCTCTAGACTAAGAACCTGGTCTTATTACCTTCAGAAGAGGTTACACTTTCTATCCTCTGAATTATTAGTATTGTGGCTATGTTGATGACTTTCAGTAGCAGCCTGCTGTCCCACCCACAAAAGCCATTGTTATGCAATGCAAATATATGCTAAAACACTCTGCCAGATGATGAGAAGAAGATTATCATTTTGATTTACTTGTTCTAAGGCAAACATCTGTAAACTGATTATAAGATACACCTTTTTTTATGGATTCTGTGAATGAGAGAGAGTCACTGATTACTGGTTTTTGTCTTCAGTTCTATTTGATGAATTGCATGTAATTACAACATAATTAGGTACCACCTTGGAAAAAAATATGCCATGAAATAGTTATAAAGAGTGAAAAGTGATCAGCCTGTAATTTTGAAATACATTCTAGCAATTCTTTTAATCAAAGTTGTGCAAAGGATGTCACTTACCTTAATTGTCAGTGTCAATATCATAGCCCAATATTGTAGTTTCCAAAAAAACTGATTTCAATCCCAAAGTAAAGTCTGTTTACTTAAAAAATTATCCCAGACCCATTTAACTGCAAGCACTCAAAGGATCTCAGAAGACTACCAAATATAAGACTACAGAATTATCTTTTTAGAAGCTTTAGACAATGTTGGAGTCATCTAGCATAATTTTGATTTAAAACAACACATTATGTGGGTTTGCACATATGTTTTAGCCTCTGGCAAATAGGAATATTGCTAAAAACACACCTGCATTATTCCAGCTTCCAGTGAATTGAGGCAGGATTAGAGCCTCACATAATTGAAATGTATCAGCATTTAAAGTAAAACAAAAAAGTCCTTGCTAGATTTAGGTAAAAAGGAAACAAGTTGGATGAGGGAGTTTATTCTTCCCCTGTACTCAACACTGGTCAGGCCACACCTTGAGTACTGTGTCCAGTTCTGGGCCCCTCAATTCAAGAGAGATGTTGAGGTGCTGGAACATGTCCAAAGAAGGGCAACAAAGCTGGTGAGGGGCCTGGAACACAGCCCTGTGAGGAGAGGCTGAGGGAGCTGGGGGTGTGCAGCCTGGAGAAGACGAGGCTCAGGGGTGACCTCATTGCTGTCTACAACTACCTGAAGGGAGGTTGTAGCCAGGTGGGGGTTGGTCTCTTCTGCCAGACAACCAGTAACAGAACAAGGGGACACAGTCTCAAGTTGTGCCAGGGTAGGTCTAGGCTGGATGTTAGGAGGAAGTTCTTCACAGAGAGAGTGATTGGCATTGGAATGGGCTGCCCAGGGAGGTGGTGGAGGCACCGTCCCTGGAGGTGTTCGAGAAAAGCCTGGATGAGGCACTTAGTGCCATGGTCTAGTTGACTGGATAGGGCTGGGTGCTTGGCTGGACTGGCTGATCTTGGAGGTCTCTTCCAACCTGCTTGATTCTATGATCTAATGTGGATTTACAAGGCAGAAATCTCAACACAACCTTTCTACTTGACCTGATGAGTATGCAGTGAACATAGCAACCTGTAGATAGTTCAGTAGCCTCATCTTCAGAGGAGCAACCTTCTCTACAACAGCTAGGCTTACCCCTATGCTAACGTCCTGCATATTGGCACTGCATATCTTCTGTTGACAGATAAGCTACCTTTTTGTTGTCAGGCCATGGTCAGCCTGGCAATGCAAGCTGAGATCTACTGTAGGGACCCACAGGTTGTTTGGAGCATTACAGTCAGTTGAAGAAATCTAGACACAGGCCCAAGTCATCATTTTGTTACTCAGACTTGAACCAGTTTTATTTTACAAGGTGGTGACAAGCCAGTTCTAAACAAACATAAATCCATGGCTTGGCTTAACCAGGGATTCTTAAAATTGCACACTGAGCATCTGTTTATTTACCCACTGGATTTTTAACCTATGAAGTTTTCAGCTTTGTTTCCCTAGATCAAAAGGCTAAGTCTAAACAGATAGAAAGTTTTTATATCTGCTTTATTTAATAAAAGCTTCATTTCTCCTATACTGCAAGGTACCCTGAGGTACCTTTCCAGGTGAAGACACCAGATACTTGGAGGTACAGTAGCAGTCATGGAGGTTCCCAATGTTTCAGACTGAACAGTAAGAAAGAAAATCAAGCTGGCATGAAATATTTTTTCTGTGATGTTTTCAATACAGAGAGCAGTTAGACTATTACAGGAGCTACCAGTGCAGCTATTGGCACAGCTGAAAACTTTCCAGACAGGTCCTGTGCCAAAAGTATCCTGACCTTTCCCTCCTCACAGTTCTAGAAGATAAAGACTCAGAAGCAGGGCTTTGAACTAATGGCTGCTGCCAGGTTTCCAGGATACTTTGGACAGAGGTAAAGGAAGTTTTTAAGCCCAAAGGGCTTAAAACAGGTACTGAGATTTCAGTGCAATTAGTTGAGAAAACAAAGTTAGAGCCACATATTCCATCCAAAAGTGAAGCTGCCCTTTAAGATGTAACCTAAAAGAAAACTAGGTTGTGAAATGCAAGCATTACTGTTTTGTTTTTTTCCATCACCATGCAATTCACAGCACAAACCAGTGCCAGGAGATCACCCAGAACTAAGGACCACAACCAGGCCTCTGAAAACTGAGCTGTGTTTCTCTTAGGGCAGTGCACAGTATTTTCCATAAATTCCCAAGTCCCCAAAAAATGCCTAAAGAGTGCCCTTAAGTCACAAAGGGTGTAAACTAATTTTATCAACTTAGGATAGTTTCAAACATTCTAATTATAAAGGCTCTTAGACACAAAACCAATAAGAATAAACTCAGGTATGTGCAACACTAAAACATTTACTACATCACAAGGAACTCAGCAGTAGGTTGACTTTAAGTACCTTTGGCTCAAGTGAGCATAAACGTAGTTTATCTTCTGCAATTACCTGTGCTGTTAGAACTCTTTTGTTTAAAACATTACACTACTGTCTGAGAACTACTACCCAAACATGTTAACAGTAGGGGTGATGTTCAACACAGCATAGAATCAACCAGGTTGGAAGAGACCTCCAAGCTCAGCCAGTCCAACCTAGCACCCAGCCCTATCCAATCAACTAGACCATGGCACTAAGTGCCTCATCCAGGCTTTTCTTGAACACCTCCAGGGATGGTAACTCCACCACCCCCCTGTGCAGCCCATTCCAATGCAAATCACTCTCTCTGAGAAGAACTTCCTCCTAACATCCAGCCTATACTTCCCCTGGCACAACTTGAGACTGTGTCCCTTTGTTCTGTCCCCACCTGGCTACAGCCTCCCTTCAGGTAGTTGTAGACAGCAATGAGGTCACCCCTGAGCCTCCTCTTCTCCAGGCTAAACACCCCCAGCTCCCTCAGCCTCTCCTCATAGGGTTTGTGTTCCAGGCCCCTCACCAGCTTTGTTGCCCTTCTCTGGACACATTCCAGCATCTCAACATCTCTCTTGAATTGAGGAGCTCAGAACTGGACACAGTACTCAAGGTGTGGCCTGAGTCAGTTGTGAATGTGACGTTGTATTGTTCAAATTGTTAACTGGCCTAAATGATAGAATAGCTTGAGTTGGAAAAGACCTTTAAGATCATCTAGTTCCAATGCCCCTGCCACAGGCAGGGATGCCTTCCACAAGATCAGCTCATTCAAGGCTTCATCCAACTTGGCCTTGAACAATTCTGTGATGGTTTGGGTGTTTCCCCCTCTCACCCCCCCCCCCCCGCCCCCCCCACTTTGGAAACCACCCAGAGTAGACTCAGCTGGCTCTGGAAATTGAATCAAACTTATATTTACAGCTAGCACAATATACAAGCAGATATTTACAGTATATACAGTATACGCAGTAATATACAGAAGTATACAAGGTAAAAGCTAATATAGAAACCTGAGTCCCCAGGAGGGGCTTCCAATTGCTCCTTCACCTTCCCCCTACCCCTCTCAACCTTACCCCAGTCCCAAGGAAGAATGGAGGTTTGGGCAGGGGGGTAGGAAACAAAGTGGATTAGTCAAAGAAGCTAAAGAGAGATGCAGCTTGGAGCTCCCCAGCAGGAGAAGTTGTGCCTTATCTGCTTTGATTCTTATTCTTATACATCTCAGCAAGCCAATGAGCGAGGTAAACATCAGCCTCATTTTCCTTCCACAGCCTATAATCTAGTTGTTCTCACCAAAACATTCTAGCTAGGCTCAAACTAGCACAACTTCCAAGGAGATGTCATCCACAACTTCCCTAGGCAACCTTTTCCAGTGTCTCACTACCCTTATGGGTAAGAATTTCTTCCTAATATAACAGAAAGACTGGATAAGTCTACCCTCTTCCAGCTTAAAGCCATTTCCCCTTGTCCTATCTCTACAAGCTCTGGTAAAAAGTCCCTCCAGAGCTTTCTTGCAGACCCCCTTCAAGCACCAGTACAAGTAATGTTAACAAGGAAGAGAGAATACACAATTGTTAATTTTAATTCAAGTTACTGTTTCTTTCTCACACTCCAAGTTAACCAAAATGTCATTATATGGTCACAGAAATTCTTCTAGAAAGAAAGAAATTATTCTGAAGGGTTACTTCAAGATAAAATGCTGAGATGTATATAGCATGGAACATCATTATGGTAGAGAAAGGGAATGATCACAGCCATGAAAAAGAAATATAAGCTGCTTTGGAGATCATATATCTTCATCCCCAGTAAGCTTAGTACATTTCTCATCAGCATTAACAAGAGTTATACCTGCTCACTGTAAAGTAAATTGAAATAAGTTAATTTTATTCTTCCCAGTCCAGGAAGATGACTTTAAGGGAATGAATGATGAAGGCTGCCAATATATCTGTCTTAAGATAAAGATGGCTACCTTGACCCACTGCAAAACCCTTCAATTCCCCTTCTCATGTTAGCTTTATGCTAAGCCAAGTATTTGTGAACAGCTACTCCTTGTTTCACCATAATGATAAGAGAATTATCATACACTATAGATTTGGGTCTAAATCAGAAAAGAAGTTTTAAGCTTCCAAACCTGTCTGAAAAAATTTGGTCTGAAAAAGCCCCAATCTTTGAATGAACAGAATTTTAGAAGGTAATATACCATAATTTTAGAAACACCAGTTCCACTGAACTTATGAGGTGGGCCTGAGGTGGTACCATCTATTTCACATTTTTGCACCACCTCCAGGTCTATATTCAGTAGACTTCTGTCCTTCATTACCAGCTTCTCACTATCAGCCTGAATTCTTCTGCTGGTTATCATTGCACGCAAGTCTAGTCAGATTTACTGCAGCTGGAAAAACAGCAGCTATTCAGAGTTCATAATTGTACTGGTGGCACCTACCATATTCCATTTAAATAGCATTTGCCTTTCTCATGATTACTTCTGCAAATAGCTTAAAAAAATAATCACCCAACTTATTGGAAACACCTCCCCAAAACACAGGCATTTCAATTTTCATTACAACAGATTCCTGTTATTTGGCTTTAGCAATCTTAGCATCACACAGACACACTTGGAAAACACCACACACACCACCAGCAACATTCAAGAAAGCATCATACACACAGTATCTGAGAACTCAGAAATAAATGTGGAGTTCAGGGGCAGATTTCTTCCAGGTGCAAAAAAAACCACAGTGGCAGTGTTTTAGCTTTGTAGCTGTGTTCTTCAAACACTCTCTTTGCTGAAATGCTAGCTCTTTATGAACCACATGAATCCCTGCTGCAACTTCTATTTTGATACAGAGAAAAATCTTGCTTTACATCACATATAAAATTAAACCACAGCAAGATTATATTCTGTGGATGCTAAATGTATATATGACATAAACCAGTGGTGATCTATGTAAAACAATACATGCTTCCAGGGTAAGAATTTAAAAAGAAAGATATCTTGGTTTAGGTTCAGCTAAGGAGCAAGTTTAACAGGCAATAAAATAGCCAGGTAGGGCTATCTCTAAAGAATTGCTTACAATTTAGAATGAAACTTTAAGTAAAGGTTAATCAGAAAACACACTTTTTTCTATCTCACCTTCCAAATTTAATTATCAGAAAACCAGCACAGATTCTATAATCTTTGTTAAAGCAACACGAGTGTGATGCAAATGAATAGTTCTTAAGATCTCACTTCTCTGAAGTGACCCTTCTGTAGCCAGTTATTCTCTCACTACCAATAAAATCTCCTTCTGAAAGCTCCTGGTTCTATCACCCAACTTGTCTTTACAAGAATTGAGACTGCTCTGAGCAGGCAGTAGAAACCTGTCCATTTGCATTTGGAAGTCAGCTGAAACAGTCTTTGCAGTGTGCCTTGGGTCACAGAATCACAGAATGTTAGGGGCTGGAAGGGACCTTGAAAGATCATCTAGTCCAACCCCTGAGTAAGTTCATCTAGTAAGTCACACAGGAATAAAAAAAAAATAGTCTTTTTCACCATCAAAATGTCACTTTTCCTGCTCAAACTGACCTTTTGAAAATATTATTAAAGCACATCATAATCATAGAACACCAGGTGGGAAGGGACACCAAGTGTCACCTGGTTCAACATTTGCTGGCAAAAAAGCACAGGCCAGACAAGATGACACATCAACTTGTCCAGCTGCACCTTAAGTTTCCAGTCTTGGGGAATCCACTACTTCCCTGGGGAGATTGCTTCGATTGGTTATTGTTATCATCATGAAAATTTCTCCTCATGTCCAACTGGAATTTCCCCAGGAGTAACTTCTACCCACCACCCCTCTTTCCCATCTGACTCCTTGTAAGAGGAGTCACCATCTGTTTTGTAGCCACCCTTTCAGTGCTGAGATATGGTGATAAGGTTTTCCCTAAACCACCTTTTCTCAAGCAAATCCAGCTCCTTCAGCCTTTCCTCACATAGCTTTGATCATCTCTGTGGCCCTTCTCTGGACTCTGTTCAGCCTGCCCACATTTCTTTTACATAGCAGAGACCAAAACTGAACATACAATTCCAGCTGTGACCCCACAGAGTAGAGAGCTGATGATTATGCCCTTGATGTAACCCAGTATCCTGTTTCTTTGCTGTGCCACTGCAACACACTGTTCCCTCATACTGAGCTTGTTGTTTAGCAAGGACTCCCAGGTCCCTTTACACAAATCTGCTTTCCAGCCAGGTAGATCCCAGGCTGTGCTGCACTCCTGAATGACACTTTACAAGGTGTAAGATCTAACACTCATTCTTGTTAGGCTTCATTAGGTCCACATGACTCCTCTCTTCCAGCTGAACCAGTACTTCCTTCTATTTCCCCACTCAGAATGGTATCATCAGCAAATTTCATCAGGTTACACTTAATCCCATCACACAGATCATATATGAAGATACTAAACAACATTGGGTTCATTATTGACCCCTATATTATATAATAATACAACACAGAATGAAGCTGAAACAGTGACCAAAAGTCTAATATTTCAAATATTTAAATTCTCCAAACCCCAAATTCTATTAAGAATTTTAGTGTGTTCCACAGCAAATTGTAATCTGCTTTAACTTTTTAAAGAAGTGATTAAGTTTTGGGCTTTCACAAACAAGGTTCCTTCAAAGTACTTACTGCCCAGTTACAGCATTGTATTGAAGGAAAGTTATGATTCTTTTATGACCAAAGTAAGTACATCAGGATTTTTACTTGTCTGTACCATGAAACCTGCACATACTTCTGTGGAGCTTCCACAGTGTCTGTGTTTAGCCCATATCTGAGGCTAAACTCCAGCAGTGCCTCTATCACCCAATGATCCCTCCCTGTATGAGAAGGGAGACAAGGGAAAGCAGAGAAAACCCACAGGGTCGAATAAAAGCAGATTTAATGAAATAGTCAAAGTAGTACTCACCTCAATGCAAGGCAAATCAAGTTACACTCAACCCAGCCGAAGTACAGAAGGCAACACTCAGGAAAGCAGTCCTAAAAGTCCAGGAGAAAGGAGCAGGATCAGAAGAGAAGCACATAGAATGCTCTAGCAAATGGCTTCCCTCCCCTCAAACTTCCCCCTTTATACTGAATGTGATATATAATGAGCTACACCTGTGGTCAACTGGCGTCAGCTGTGCTGGCTGACTCAGAACTGTAATGACCTGCAGCTGGTGGCTGTACTGGCACTCTGGCCCAGCAAAACCAGAACATTCAGGCACATTCCACTTTCCAATGCAGTTCTATTCAAAGCCCTGCAGAAGTAACTTACAGCAACCATTTACACCAGGGCAGAATGATGTCTGTATTGGTGTGATGATTGTGAGGTTAGAGGAAGAACTGAGCCAGAGCTTCACTCCAGGCCACTTTAGGTACTCCTGGTTAACAGACTTGCAGAGTAACCATGCAGCAGAACCTGCCATCACCAGGCAATTATAAAACAGAGCCCATGTCTTCTATTTCTCTATCTGTTCCTCTGAGTGGGAAAAGGAGTCACACTTTGATCTCCAAAGCTGTGGAGGAGAAACTGAAGGAGTCAGAGCAGAATCTTACCAATAGCTATTGAAAATCTTAGTACCTACAGAAAGGTAAGTTAAACATGGTAGTACCATCCTGTGATGCCAAAACCAGATGTCATGGACCAGCTCATGCCTATGCCACTAAATTCTCTTCCCCTCTCACCAAGGATGGCCTTATCCAGACTGACTTTTAGGACTGGTCTCTCTCTTGTTAAAACCTAAGCAAAACTGAAACATGGGCTGAGACATGGCTGGCGAGATACAAACCACCCCAGGGACCTCTATGATAAGTCACTGCTGTAGTTGGTCACATTCCAGGCCCCAGGAACACCTTCTGTCACTACTGGATGTGCTTGTATGGATACAGTGCCTCCCAGCGAAGACAGAGCCAGGCACTTGTTTTGACAAAACATTAAGCAAAATGCAATAGCAAGGAAGCTCTGGAACCATTAAGCCATTGCAGGTTTGCAGCCAAGTTATGGCATACGACAGACACGTTGTAAGCTGTCCACAAAAGGAGGCTAAGCTGAATTCATCCTGTTCTGGTTTTCCCCATGCTCAGTGTAAGTTACATAAATGTACATGTATCCTTTAAATAATTCAGGCACTATCTTTTTTCACTTAAAAAATAAATTGTTATGCTTTGCTGCTCCCTCATTTCATTAAACTCCTCACCGGTTAAACGCTAGCGCTGTAGGGAATTCTTTTTAAAAGCACTTTCAGCACAAGCAGTCTTGGAAGCATGTCTGAGCTTTTCCCTCTGCCATCTCATCTCTATTCATGATTTTAACCATCTACTTAATGAGACTGAAATTCACCTCGAAAATCCTCCTCTCAGCTGTCAAGCATTCCTTGCTCCTTTTCCTTAAGCTCACGTGAGTTCTCTCAGCAGCACCACTTCTTCAGTGCAGCTCCTTCATGACATGCTGCCTCGGTGACTGACAGGCAGCACACACACACCCCCAGCAGAATGTCAAAGAACACAACACGATAAAACCAAACACAGCTTAATACCCTTATGATAACGCCAAACTGCTTAACATTCTCCTTCCCTTTGACAGACTAGCTGTGTGTTTTCTCTTTCACAGCTGCATGTCTGCTTAAAAAAGCTTGGTTCTCTGGCCCTTGGAGCAGATAAACACCATTTGTATTTTAGACCAGGTTTAAATTAAAGCTAAGCAAATTGATTTTTGTCAACGAGAGTAAGATGTTTATTGTGATCTTTCAGAATTACAAGCTTGTATTTTATTGCATGTCTGTGTGATGTGAAGGCTACCTGATTTAAATGGCACTCTTTTTAAAGCTTGTTAAATAGCAAAGACCTGAGTTATAAATATTGCCACAGCTGAAATTTGCAAGATAAGGTTACCTGCAAATTATGGAGTTGTATTTGCAGACAATAAATGGGGGGGGGGGAATTAATTGCTCCATAGAAGATTATTCTTCAAAACTTGATTGTAAATATTCTAGACTTTCCTGCCATTTGAGCAAAGGGAAGGCAGCTGAAACATAACTGCAGCAGGGAGAACAAAACACTAAGAGTAGCTAAGCAAATAATTCCTAAGCAGCTCATAGACTAAAAATTATTCACTCAAGCAAGTATATTTTTTTTCCCAATGATGGGCATGTTGAGAAAGTTCAGGAGTCATTCATAGACTCAGCTCTGAATCCTGCTATATAAATGGTTTTCCTACATAGAGAAGCCATTGTGAAGCCCAAAGGGCATGATTCTAAAGCACGCTTGTTACTCCTGCCACTCTTCTGTGGACATACTTGAGTTGACATTAAAGTCACACAGCATACTACTAAATGAAACAGGGTTACAGCCCCATTCCATACCCTTCTGGCTCTAAGATGCACCTAACATGGCATTAGAAGAGCTTTCTCATTGTAAAAGTGTTTGAAATAGAGGCTGTGCTACAGGCCATCAAAGAGATGCTGTGCAGCATGAAACTATGCGGCATGACTGGCAGCGTGCCGCAAATATGTGAGCAACTTGGGAAGGCAAAGGCTGCTGAGAGAGCACTGAAGGTGCACATGCTGGAAGCCAAACCATATGCTGGGCATAGTGTCTCCTGTCCTCTCAGCCATACTCCCAGAAAAAAAAAAAATCTCAAAAAGTGCCAGCAAGCCCAGAATATTATGGGGTATGCAGTATGTGTCTAGTTAAACACTCTGGCTGGGCAGTAGAGCAGTATTTGAAGTAACTCCCCATTTATCTTTCACTGAGCAGTACAGACAGAAGCTGAGAATTCAAAAGCTCTTTGGCCTTTGCAGAGAAAGCAAGGGAGCAAATCCCAAAAGCTGCCTCTGCCACCTGTGCACAGCAGCTACAGCAGGGGAAACCAGCCTCCTATCAGCACCTGGAAAGGCTTTGGGTTTTAACTGCTTATGTCTTTTAAAACACTCCATCAACACCACCTTCTTTTAAGCTATAAACTTAACTTAGTCTGCTTCCTTTTAAAGATCTGAGGAAGAGTTCATGTGTCCAAACCTTTTAAAATCTAACCAGATGCATGAACTACTGAATAACCTAAATCACTTCCATCCACATTCTGGCTCTGGCTTTTATCCATAGATTATCATGGCTACAACAAAATATCAAATCCAGCTAATATGGTGCCACTGCTCAAGCGCTCTCATGCACTTGTATTAAATGCTGCATGTTGAGCAGATGACAGTAAAAGAACATCTTTTCTGAGCCAAAAAAAATAAAAATCAACCAACAAATCCCACAGCATACTATCTTAAGATTGTAATCCAAAAATCAGATTTTTTTTCACTTAGAAAGTAGAACACAGTAAGATTCAGTTAAGCCAAACTGAGCTTCCTTATATTATCCAACCACGAGTAAAGCTCTACTTAAGAAACAGTCCATGGTTCTGCTGTTTTATTTATGATGTCTCGAGGGAATCTGAAGTCTCCAAAATTCTCAGTCATTCAAGCTGCCTGGTAAGTCAACATATTTTATGTGGGAGCACAGCACTGGCCTTCATTGTCTTCTCACAGCATCCAATAACAAGTCTGAGAGAAGCCAAAAGGAGATAACCTACTTGGAAATGAAAATAAAACATATCATACCCTTGATATATCAAAACACCTGTTTATCTAGACTTCTCTAGATGAAATACATCTTTTTCTAGCAGCAAATCACACATACATTTTGCAGCCTGATGGAATTCCTTTGCTTGTTTTACTAAATGTGACTTTTACTAAGCATGACATTACTAATTCTTCCCCTGAAAAATCCTGTTCAGTCAAAACAGCAAAAGCCTTCACTGCTAGTGCTGTATGAAAAATTGGGCACCTCAATGCACAGTGGTTTGCAGTGTTCAGACATAATCTGTTTCCCTACCCCTGAGTCTAGGGTTAGTTTTTCATTCCTCCCATCATGCTCACTGATTGTTGCTGCTTTTACCCAAGAAACATTAAGAAACTTCACTTTTTTTTTTTCTTTCCAAGGCTGAGACAGTTACTCAGAGCACAGCAGCTTCCAGAGCTATTCCTCAATTACACTCATTATAAATACAATGGTTTCATTTCATAAATATCAGTTATTTGAAACTTCCATGATTCAACATCTGGACCAAGGGTAAAATTTCCACTAATAAACACGGGAAGAAAAGAAACACATCTTAGCAATTACTCTATACAATGTTCTTTGTTCATTACTGCTATTTCATTTTCTACATTGAGATCTGCTGCTACTTCTCAGGTGCAAAAAAAAAGGGCAAAAGAATCATAGAATTGTTTGGGCTGGAAAAGATCTTCAAGATCACTGAATCCAACCATTCTCTAACTCTAACAAGGCTGGTGATACACCATGTTGCCTCAGAACATAGAATCATAGAATCAAGCAGGTTGGAAGAAACCTCCAAGATCATCCAGGCCAACCTAGCACCCAGCCCTATCCAGTCAACTAGACCATGGCACTAAGTGCCTCATCCAGGCTTTTCTTGAACATCTCCAGGGATGGTGACTCCATCACCTCCCTGGGCATTCCAATGGAAAATCACTCTCTCTGTGAAGAACTTCCTCCTAACATCCAGCCTATACTTCCCCTGGCACAACTTGAGACTGTGTCCCCCTTGTTCTGTTGCTGGTTGTCTGGCAGAAGAGACCAACCCCCACCTGGCTACAACCTCCCTTCAGGTGAAAGATCTTTTCAACACCTCCAGGAATGGGGATTCCACCCCCTCCATAGGGACCCTATTCCAGCATTTCCTTTCACCCAGGAAAGTTCTTCTAATAGCCAACCTAAACTTCCCTTAATGCAACTTGAGGCCATTTCCTTTTGTCCTGTAACTTGTTACTAGACAGAAGAGACCAATCCCCATCTGACTCCAGCTTCCTTGCAGAAAGAGATGCAATAGGCACAGTATGAAGTCACCAACTGTGATTGCTGTAAACCAGGAAACTTTCAAGATGAAATAGCAGAACTATGGGGACAATGATTACAGATTCATTGTGGAAACAGCAGCCACCACCTAATTTGAATGAAGACTGGGTTCAGCCACCATCTAATTTGAATGAAGACCGGGTTCAGCTCCAGGAACCTGCTGCCTATGAGAGCTAGTGAAGATTAGAGCAGATCAGCTAACACCAGCTGAAACTGCAGTATTTTGAATTCAGTTGGGTTATTCTCGACTTGCACCTTTAGTGGGTTATGTTCACATTTGTTCTCCCTTGCAATCTGAGCTGCATAAATTGCTATGCAAGCACAAGATAATGTTTGCAAACAGACTCATTGGCACATTAATCTATAGCACTCTAATCGGCCCGAGGATCAGATGATTTTTTGTCATTAAGCAGTGAGTGTCAGCTCCTTTGGGCATACAAAGTGTCATCAACTTTATGCTAGCTTTGCTGACTCATACAAACACCTACGCTTGTAAGCATTAATTTTCTTAGAGCTACAGCACATTATATACTAAAGGAGATCAGAAGTAAGCAAAATCATCTGGAAAATACAGTCTAAATTGATATTGCTTCTGCTGAGAGGATTAATTTAACTGGTTGGAGATGGGATATATATTAAGCCATTAATGTTTATAAATCCAGAGACAGAAAATAACTCGTTTTACACCAGCTATGATTACCACGCTTGTTTTGTTTCTATGTGCTCAAAATGCTCTATTACCTGAGTGTTGAGAGCACACTGAAATTATGAAGTAGCTCTACATTAGTGGGCAAATGCATTTGGTGAGTTTGAACTTTTTGACGATCTGAAAAAACCTTTTTTATTTGTTTGCCAGCTGAACAGCACCCAGTGACTGAAAACTGCAGCTTCCTTTTCTAAGGAGCTGTGCTCCTGCCATTTCACAGACAGCAATAGCTGAACTTGAGCTACTATTTCAGACTCTCATTTGTTCAAGTGCTATTTCAGCAAATCCTAAGCGTCTCCCTCAGTGGCTGAATGCCTCCCAGGGGTGTCACAGAAGGACAATTCCCCTGTCTCTGCAGTGCAACACCAAGGGCAGAGAGTATGGGTCTGTAACAGAGGGGTATTAACTGATTGCAAGATGATTTTGTTTTCAACATTAATGTTGTTTACTAATTTTGGTATTCAAAACTCTCAGCACTAATTTTAATAATAATTGGTTCTTTTGCAATGGTCATGGAAACATTATACAGAGGAATAATTAGATCTAGAAATAACTACCTATAACATATTAATTGAACTGGAAGAGAAGGTTCTTGCAGTCACTGTACCACTTGCCCACTAGATGGATGTGGGAAGCTCCTTTCTTCTGATGGCAGAAGGCAACTGGTGAATTACAAGAGATTTTAGGTATTTACTCACAAATAATTTTTCCTGACTTGTTGGGGCCAGCTACAGACAGTACCCAAAACAACTTGCAAGGGGTTCTGTCAACATCTTATTAGCTACTGAGGCTTCTGATTCTTCCCAAGCTTCACAGTGCACTGGGGGAAAAGGCAGACAATGTCTGACCTTATCCTGGTTTTTCTGGATAATCTGTGTGTCCCTTCCAGGACTCCTTGGACTCCTTGACTCCTGCAGGTGTAGGCAGGATGTCTTGCAAGTGCAGTCTTGGCATAATGTCACGCTGGCTATGCAGACCTATCGTGTGAAGGTATTTGGTGCCTACTCCTGATAAACTCAAGGCAGGTAGCTTCTAGGCAGGCCATGTCCAAAGCATCAGGGCTTCTTATTATGCAGAAGAGCTAGCTTATAGCTCAGCATAGCATAATGCTGCAGAAAGCAATGGCAGAACCACTGCCAGAAGCAGAGAGCAATGGCAGCAGGCAGCAGTAAGCAAGCACAAACACAATGGCAGAACACATTGTATTACCTGCTCATCTCTTTTTATCTATACAGCCCAAGACTTATGGGCCTTTGGACACAGAATAACCAATCATAGAATAGAATCATAGAATCGACCAGGTTGGAAGAGACCTCCAAGATCATCCAATCCAACCTATAAATCAGAATGGTAGTTAGCTAAGCTTGACCTTATTAGGTGAAGTCATAGGCTTGTGTCACCCAAATTTGGGAAAAATGCAAGTCTTGCATGAGGCAGGCACAAGCTAAGTGTATGTACCTTGTTTACCACAGGGTGCAAACAGGAGTAAAAGAAGTCTGGGCAAGACAGCTTCTTTGTCCTCTTTCCCACAGTTGCTTCTCCCATCAGCAGAAGGAGGGAGAGCAGAAAAACATGTCTGAGCAAGCTAGGACATGTTCAGACCTATTTTAGCCTATTCAGGCCTACCACAACAGGGTCACATTGGCAGCCTTCTTCCCAAGGCGTGGACAGTGAAGAACGATTAGGAGAGACGGCAAGGATCGGGGGGGAGGGGGAGGAGAAAGAAAGATTAAATCTTGAGTAGAGCTTTAAAACGCTGAAATGCAATATTAGTATAATATTTTATAAAGACAATCACCCTTGATAAATAACTATTCCATTTCTTTATTTGTCATAATGCTCCTAGATAAAATTAAATAGACAGATTTGTCTCTCTGTGGGTGAGGAGAAAGGCTCCATTCCATGTACATGCTTTAGCATGTAAGTGTCAATCACAGAATCATAGAATCTGCCAGGTTTGGAAGGGACCACGAGGGCCATCTAGTTCCGCCCCCCCCCGGCATGGGCAGGGACACCCTACCCTAGATCAAGCTGGCCACAGCTTCATGCAGCCTGCCCTTAAACACCTTCCAGGATGGGGCCTCAACCACCTCCCTGGGCAACCCATTCCAGGCTCTCACCACTCTCATGGTGAAGAACTTGATTTATTGGTGTGAGTTTATGGTGTTTTTCACTGATTCTGAAATCAAATTTGAACAAGTCTTTAAAGTAAAGGTTTTGGATTGCATATTGTCTCCTGCTTCACCAAAGCCAAACAGCAGACCTGTTAGTTAAGTACTGCAGATGAGGAGTTACTCAGCTCACCCTGTCACACTCACAATAGGCCCAGGTTTTATCTGTCCTTGTTATTGAATTGGCCTCATCCATATTTGTCATTTAAAATTATGTTAGAAAAATTCTAAGTGCATTTAGGTTGTTCAGGGAAATGGTAACAGAATACTGAGCCATCTCTTTTTAAGGTTGTGAGAACAAAATTGGCACGAGCTAGCATTTATTCCTCACAGCTATACAAATTAAGCTGACAGCCTCCATATTTCACAAGTGGACTCCCTTCTGTGAGCATCAGTAGTGAATAGAAACACCTGGTAGGCAGGAACACAGTCTCACCTCAACTCCAGCTTTTCTGGTATCATTCCAATAGTTCTTCATTGGGTGTAATCTTTTATATTTTTGTAGCTTTATGATTATAAAAGAATAAAAATACCTAAACTCTCACCACCAAGAATGTTTAATCCCACATCAATAGCTGTGTTCTCTGCACACTCCTAATGATAACCCTACCACAGAATCGTTCTATGATTCCACTCTGCCTGGGACAGCAACCAGCATATCTAAGTCTCTTCCTAAAAACAGCTATTTTAGCAGAACACAACCATCTATCAAGGATCTATTAAGCTGGTAATATGCTAGTTCAAATATTTCCTGGAAAAAGGTTCTGAAGACTACACAAGTTCAATTAAGTGTCAGAAATTATGAGGAGTTTTAAACTTCGGCACTGTGTTAAAGAATCCAACGCACAGACAGTAAATCCCACCGTGCCTGTACACCAAGCAAACAAAAGGGAAGCTAGAAACAATTCAGAAGCAGCTCTGCAATTTTCTCATTTGAAACAGGACCTTAAAGAATTTTTGAGCCTATCTGGTGTTTGTACCATTTTGTACCTGTGTTTGTAAATCTGTACAGTGAGGAAGATACTACAGGAACATCAGAGTCTAAATGTGTGCTCTGAGAAAAGTTAACTTAGCCTTGGAAAGTCTGGACTAGGCATTTGGCTAAACATTACAGGGGGATTCAGTGAATAACAGGAATGTCACTCCCCCACCAGCACCCTGAAACACAGGTGTTCCTCCATTCCGTCACTGATCACACCTGTGCTGCTCTCAGTGAAGCAGGGACCCAATGGACACCTGAGTCGCACAGAGAACAGAGCTTAAGCTGAACTGCCTTCCCATCTCACTTTTAAAAGGGTGAATGTCATCTTGAGATCCAGTAATCCACTGCTGAGGGGCAGAGAATCCAGCCCCACTGCTGGCTTCTGGCCTAAGCAGTCCGCCTGGAAGTCAGAAGAAAACCGCTCAGTGTGAATTCCTGTGGCCACATTAAATGTTGCCTTCCAAAGATGAGGCACACAGAGGAACCTGAGAGTTACAGTTTCACGTTGCAATGTTCACAGCTAAAATGCCGTGACAAGTGCAATCCCATGCAGGACATTCAAACAACCTGCTCTGAAGCCTGCAAAATAAGGGGAACAAAAATGCAAAAGGCTGATGCCTAACAATTTGTGAATACATTCACCCAGAGACATCACAGATCAGAGCACATCAAAGGACTTCAGCTGTTGGGACGTCCAAGTCTTCACTTACCAGAGAGCATTTTATGTGGGTAAAGCATCACCATCACATTCAGTTTCTCAAAGTGTTGGGCTATGGAGTGAGGAGAGAAAGCACCACTTCCTTGTTCTTCAGGCTTAAAAGTCATGCTGCCATGGCAGCTTGTCAGATCACACCAAGACAGGAGAGCAAATGCATAGTTAGTGAGCCCCACTACAAAGACGCCAAGGTAAAAACATGAAATTCTCAACGTGTAAGATTTAAGGTCTGGGGAACACTGCTGGCAGAAATGCAGTCAAAGCTCCAAGGTGCTGCCATGGCTAAGCAATAACTGAGCAAGGCTTTTGAAGGTCTGTGAGACTGCAGTGACCAGTATAGCACTTAGACACTAAGTTCCTGTTTATCTCTGTTAAGATGTGTCGCTGGTGTGGGCAAGGTAGGAAGTTTACAGACCACAGTTCCTAAAACCCTGTACTGCTGCTTATCTGGATGAGCATGTCTGAAAATAACCTTCCACACTGACAAGCAAGTGTGGCACAGATGCACTGTTTTTTAGTTCATGCAGTCACTTCAGTGAGGAGTATTACCCAGTTTACAACAAAGTGTGCAAGTCAGGGATCTGTGAGGTCTCTTCCAACCTTGGTGATACTGTGATACTGTGACCATATCAGAGGCCGGCACAAAGGTCTCAAACAGTCTAGCCTAACCTTAGGGATAAACTGACATATCTCTGACTTACATCAGTACCCCAAAAGTAGGATTAGATTTCCAGCATATCTGTGTTAACCTCAAATGCACATTAAGCGTAAGAAGTAGAACACTACAGTAGAACATAATGAGCAATTTTGAAACAAAAGGGAACATTTCTTCAGGCAGTTTGCTGACAGACTGTGAAATTTGTTTCTGCAGGGATTACAGGGTCTGGTATTGGACTTTGAAAAGAAGAGATCATTTTCAGCAAAAAAATTTAGAATTTATTTCTGATGGGGCCAATCTGGGTAATGGGCAGGAGCTGATGACATGGGATTAGAAATGGAATTTTTCCATTATGGAAACTTCATACAGCTGGCAAGCTATGTTATGTCTGTCCTCTGCCTTCTGCTGAACCATTAGACAAATCAAATGCTGGAAGTAGAATAATGGGCCTGGCAGAGCAGATCACATCTCTGTATTCAGAGCTATTTAACAAACCACACTGTGGTTGGAGTCTGCAAAACCAGTACCCTGGTAACCTTTAAACAGATGGATCGTGGCAGAACCTTGTCAAGAATAAGACCTCATTCTCAACAAACATGAGAAATTAAGACTGGGAGGGAAAAAACATGGCACTTAGAGTCTGCTGTTAAACACAGTGCAGAAGCACCTGAGCAAGCACAGAGAAGTAATCCATATGACTTGAACCACTGCAGACATCTCTGCAACCTACAGAGCTCTAATCTCTAGCTTCCCCTGGGCCCTTATGATAGAATCAAAGAATCATAGATTAGTTTGACTGGAAGAGACCTTTAAAGGTCATCTAGCCCGACCCCCTCTGCAACACAAACAATTGGTTAGAGTCCTGCCCAGCCCAATTTTGAATGTTTCCAGGGATGAGGCATCTACCACATCTCTGGGCAACTCGTTCCACTGGTTCACCTCCTTCATTGTACTAAGTGTCTCCTTTAGTCTAAATATACCTTATTTTAGTTTAACACCAACATCCCTTGTCCTGTAGCAACAGGCCCTGCTAAGAAGCCTTACCCTATCTCTCTTACTGGACCCTTTGCGTACTGAAAAGGCACAATGAGGTCTCCCCAGAGACTGAACAACCCAAACTCTCTCAGCCTTTCTTCATATAAGAGGTGTTTAATTCCTGTGATCATTTTTGTGACCCACTTCAATAGGTCCATGTATTTTCTGTGCTGAGAAATAAATGCAGCCAGTTAACTCCAGAAATAAATGCAGCCAGTTAACCATGGACTAACGATGAGGCCATGCGAAGTCTCATGAGAGCAGAGAGGCAGAATTCTTTTGATGGAGCCCATGATACAATTTGCCTTCTGGGCTATGAGCACACCTTGCTGGCTCATGTCCTGCTTTTTATCCACCAGGACCTCCAAATCCTTCTCTACAGTGCTGCCCTCAATCCCTTCATCCCCCAGCCTGTATTAATACCAAAAGATTGCCCCCACTGAGGTATAGGACCTTGTAGTCAGGTGTACTTGGTCTTGTTGAACCTCATAAGGTTCACACCAGCACTCTCCTCATGCTTGTCCAGATCCTTCTGGATAGCATCCCTCCCACCATTCATTATTGATCTCCACCTAGGCATTGAGCCATTAACCACCACCCTCTGGATGCAACCAAACCAATTCCTTTTCCACAGAAAAATCCATGCATCAAATCCACAATTCTCCAATTCAGAGAGAAGGAAGCTGGGAGGGGGGAAGTGTACCAAAGGCCTTATAGGATTCCAGATAGATGACATTTGTAACTCCTTCCCTGCTCACCAGTGTAGTCACCCCATCACAGAAGGCCACTAGATTGATCAGGCAGAACTTGCCCTTGACAAAGCCATGCTGACTGTCTCAAATCACTTCCCTGTCCTTCATGTGTCACAGCATAGCTTCTAGGAGGACCTGATCCATGACTTTCCCAGGCATTTTTTTAAATGGTGTATTGCTTCCCTTTTTCCCAGTCACTAGGGACTTCACTTCACTGTCAGAACTTTTCAGATATTATGGAGAGTAGCTTGGCAGCTACACCATCCCTCAGGACTCTGGGATGCATCTTGCCAGATTCCATATTCTTACTGTATGTTCAGGTTCCTCAGGTTGTCTTGAGCCTCATCTTCCCTTACAGGCTTTGCTCCTCTTCTCTCCATGTTGCAGTCTTCCCACTCAGGAGATGTGGGAAGAGAGGCTGCCAAGCAGAAAAATCAGCATAATATAACATAAATAGCATTTTGAACCTGAGTAGTAGAAAGAAACTTTAGCAATAAAAATTAACAACGTATCAGTTTACTGCCTTATGGTCCATTGCTTATTGAGTTCAGTTTCCTCTTGGATGGACTCATAAAGGCTTCCAGTAGAATAATAATTTGAAAGACATATTTGTTTATGATCTTCCACTACCAAGAGAGAGATCAAACTCACATTTTTGAAATCATCTTCAAGAAAGAAGTGGGGTGCAGAAAGCAAGCTGCCTTTGCTCAGCAGGGCATGATGGCTGTACAGAGGAGTGTGAAGAAACATTTCAGAACATGCCATTTTTCAAGGTGCAAGAAAATCCTTGTCAAATTCTAGCAGTGAGAGAAAATGAGAAAGTAAGATTAATAGCACCACTTAAAGCAACAAAATTAACCATGAAAGCCAAGCAATCAAACAACACACAGGGATCCATGATACTGTGATCCTACAAATATGAAGAACCCATTTAATTTCTGTATGTTTTAGTGGTTTGTTAAAATGTCTCCATTCTAAAGGGCGTGGAAATGCACTTCCATCCTGACTGAGCAAAGTCTCCAACACTGGACTACACAAATGTCATAGTATCATAGAATCAACCAGGTTGGAAGAGACCTCCAAGATCATCCAGTCCAACCTATCACCCAGCAAAAGTTCCACTGTGTCCATTTACATTGCCTCTGGTACAACTAGCACACTGCTCAGCTACTGAGGAGCTGTCAACCCTTACTGCTCAGATGCCTGGTGGGGGGGGTTGTGAGAGTGAGCGGTGCTGAATTTAGATTCCTAAAGGAAATATACACAAAGAAGACAACACCTATATATAAACTGTCTTTGCTTTGTTTAGGTCAAATCAGCTGTTTCTTCTAGTATTTCCTAGAGTATCCTAGAATGGCTCAGGTTGGAAGGAACCTCAGAGATATCTGCTCCAACCTCCCCGCCATGGGCAGAGACATCTCTCAACTAGACTCAGATGATCAAGGCCAACACATAGGTTTAAAACAATAAATAATAATATAGCCCTTAACTAATGGCTTTATTCCCAAATTATCCAAATAATTTATTAACCCCTCCCCTAAGAATGTCACCTTTTTGCTGGAACTTTGAATAAATGCATTTTCTATTTTTCATATTAAATATCAATTTCATATTGATGAAGCTGTTTGAGATCCAACTTCTAAAAGAGCAGAAACAGGATTCATCAGTACCTATTAGGAGTGTGTCCAGCAGATCAGAGGTTCTCCTCCCCCTCTACTCTGCCCTGCTGAGACCTCATCTTGAAGACTGTGTTCAGTTTTGGGCTCCCCAGCTTAAGAGGGACAGGGATATGTTGGAGAGGGTCCAGCAGAGGGCTATAAGGATGATTAGGGGACTGGAGGGCATGGCTTATGAGGAGAGGCTGAGGGACCTGGGGCTTTTTAGTCTGGAGAAGGGAAGACTTAGAGGAGATTTGATAAATGTTTATAAGTATCTGAGGGCTGGCCAGGCATGGGGGGACAGGCTCTGCTCACTTGCTCCATGTAATAGGACAAGGAGCAATGGGTGTAAGCTGCAGCAAAAGAGGTTCCCCCACAACACAAGAAGGAACTTCTTTACTGTAAGGGTCCCAGAGCACTGGCACAGGCTGCCCAGAGAGGTTGTGGGGTTTCTTTCTCTGGAGCCTTTCAAGGCCTGTCTGGATGTGTTCCTCTGTGATCTGTGTTAGATAGCATTGTCCTGCTCTGGCAGGGAGGTTGGACTCAATGATCTCCTTGGGTGCCTTCCAACCCCTAACATCCTGTGAACCTGTGATGCTATGCATCACATCAATACACCGAGTCAGAAAAAGCCACATAAAATATGCTCGTTAAAAATCATAAATCTGGATGAATGGCTTAATTCCAGTAATATTCCAAGGAAAGTTCCATAAGCATTAGATTAATGCAATTTACTTCTTCAACTACAACCATCATTTTCAAATGGCTAGACAAAATTGTATGTATTTATAACTGGACTGCTGCAAACACACAGTCCTCCAGCTCTGACTCAGATCCATTTTCCCACAATAAATTCTTACTTAAAATGTATTTGCATTTACCCAAAATAAGGGACTTGAGATATTATTTGTTTTTTTACTTATTTCATGGAATCATAGAATGTTAGGGCTTGGAAGGAACCTCTAAAGGTCATCCATTCCAACCCTCCTGTCAGAACTAGATCACCTAGGGCAGGCTGCACAGGAATGCATCCAGGCAGGTTTGAAAGTGTCCAGAGGAGACTCCACAGCCTCTCTGGGCAGCCTGTTCCAGTGCTCCATAACCCTCACAGTAGGGTTTCTCCCCATGTTGAGGTGGAACTTCCTGCCACTCAAATTCTTGCCAGTCACTACCCTCACCCTCCCTACTACTTCTGTGGAGAGAATGTTTGACAAAACATTGACTGCACTATATGATGGAACTCCTAACTCAGGGAAGACCAAACATCCCTCAGCTTCTCTTTTAAATTTCTGAGCCTTTTTCAGTGTCCTGATTCTGGTAATATCACAGAATTGCTTGAACTAGTAGCCATAAGTCACTTGTTTCTGTCATCATGCTGTCATGAACAATCTCACTTTCCTCTACCCAACTGCATGCAATACTCTCCCATTCCACCACTCATCCCTCTATTTTCTCATGGCTTCCCCACTAATCCCCTGGAATTTATTGCTTCCTTTCAGCATCCTTTCTTCTTACCTCTGAAAGGGCTGACATTATTAGAATTCATAAATGTCTATTTTATAATTCATGATCAAACAGACCAAAAAACTCCTAGGCTCCAGATTTTAATAAAGCAATCTCACAGCTCTATTGTTACAGCACAACAGAATCATAGAATGCACTGGGTTGGAAGTGACCTTTAAAGTTCATCTAGTCCAACCCTGTCCTGCAGTAAGCACAGATGTCCCCAACTGTGGGGGACAACATGTGTCCTCCTTGCTGCTCAGAATCTCATCAGGCCTGACCTTCAATGTCCCCATGGATAGGATCTCCACCGCTACCCTGTGCAACCTGTTACAGTGCTCCACCATCCTCGTAGTAAAGGACTTCATCATGTCCAGTCTAAGTCTACCCTGCTCTGATTTAATACCACTGTCCCTAGCCCTGGTGTTACATGCCCTTGTAAATAGTCCCTCCCCACCTTTCTTGTAGGCCCTCTTCAGGTACTAGAAGACACTTTAAAGCTCCCAGCTTGGCCTGTCTTCATAGGACAACCCTCTGATCGTTGGTGTGACCCTGCTCCACACCCACTCCAGCAGATCCACATCATTCTTGTGTTGAGGACCCCAGAGCTGGACACAGCAATCCAGGTGAGGTCTCACCAGACCAGAGTAGCAAAATCACTTCTCTCAATCTGCTGGCCACATTAATTTTTCTGCAGCCCAAGATGCTATTTGCCTTCTGGGCTGCAAATGCACATTGCTCATGCTCAGCTCTTTGTCCACTGGTACCTCCAAGTCCTTTTCTGCAGGGTTGCTCTTGACCCCAGCCTGTATTAATAGCAAGGATTGCGCTGACCTGGGGCAGGACTTTGCACTTGGCCTTGTTGAAACTCCTGAGGTTCACCTGGGCTCGCTTCATTTTTACTACTGAGGCTGATTATATTGGTACCAGCTACATGCCAATGTAGATGGCAAGATCACCTAGTAAATCACACAGCAACATGTCCAGGTGAACTCTGAATACCTCCAGAGACGAAGACACCAGCATCACTCTAGTGGGGTTATGTTCCCTCAGCAGGTCAGCACATCAAGTAGCTTCAGGGTGTGTCAACACTTGAAGTCAACATTTTAGCAACACAACCAGACATATTTTAATACTCTGAAGTATCATTATTTTGAAACCTATTTTATCAGTTAAAACCTAAGCCAATGTAAATTAGAAATGGTTAACTGACACCACTTAGAGCATTTTGAGTTAAAATAAACAGATCTTGTCCCACACAGAGGCTTATCTGATTGTCAGAATGAAGGAGGTAATCATAACAGGCATGATTTCTTTGGAGTGTCGTTGTTGCTTTTATCTTCTTTGCTTTAAGCACTTGGAAGAAAACAGATCCTCTGATCATATAACTTTTGCTTGTGCTGCATCTCAAAAGTGTTGTATTTGAAAGATTGGCATGTTTTTTCAGTCTACAACCTGTCCTCACAGTGCTTAGGTTAACCAGCTACAGTGTTGTTTTCCTGTACCATATTGTCTGTTTATCTCCAAATATTGGAAATTACATAATTGGATAGGCAGACATCACTGCTGAAACATAGCTTGCAAAAGCTGATAGCAAATTGCTGATCAGGAGGTCAGTTATCTCAGGCATTTTCATATGCCCTGTACTCCTGTAAAGGTCAGCTTCCTGCTGGTTTGAAAATGTAAAGGCTGATAGAAGACACAATATATAAACAGAATGCTCATCAGGCACAGAGCATTGCATTCTGACACAGAAGATGCCTGTCTTCTTCCTCTTAGTATGAGCTCCATCAGTTATTGCCTCACTCTGAAGCTGAAAATTAATAGTTCATGTTTCTCCTTATCAAATCCACCCCATGAGGGTAATTTAGACACAGGTATGTGATGCTAAAGCACCAGAGTTAAATAATGATTTGACTTTGATCTTAAAGATCTTTTTCAACCAAAACAGCTCTACCATTGTCTGGACAAGGAACAATGGGCGCAATTGGGAATACAGGAAATTCTACCTCAACAGGAGGAGAAATATCTCCTGTGAGGGTTATGGAGGACTGAAATAGGTTGCCCAGGTATCTTGTGGGGTCTCCTTCTCTGCAGACTTTCAAGACCTGCCTGCATGTGTTCACGTGCAGCCTGCCCTGCTTTGGCAAGGGGGCTGGACCGCTGATGTGTAGAGGTCCCTTCCAACGCCTAACACTCCGTGTTTCTATGATACGAATTCTGTCAAGGCTGGCAGGCTTATATTTAAGCATACCTGCTGTTGTGAGGATCTGCTTCCTCACTCCACCACCCTATCTACCAGCAACACTCCTTGTGAACTAGTCTGGCACAGAAATACTGTGAATGTTTTGTCAGTCTTTCTCTGTCTTAGAAGTGTATAGAAGGTGAGTGAAACTGCAAATCATTACATTAGCATTAGGTAAAACAGGCTATTATTTAAATTCATAGAATCATAGAACTGTTTTGGTTGGAAAAGACCTCTAAAGTCATCAAGTACAACTGTTGGACTCCTGATATGTAACTTGGAAATCAGGCTTCTCATTTATGGCTTGTGAGAGCCTTTGTGAGAGGTTGGGTGCACAGGCTGTCTCTCTCGAAGGGTTTTCCACAGGTTGGCTCCAGAACATCTCAGCTCAACTTCTGCTGAATTTAATGGGAATTTGATCATAAAATTCCCACTACAGTAAGTTTAGTTAGCTGTCCATGAACACTATAAATAATGCTACTTCAGCTTCTGAAACTAGAATGGCTATTAACAATGTTCCTGAAGCTGCAGCTAATGTTTTGTAACAAATATTTAGAGAGCTTTAGCCTGTTCCCTGGCAGAGTAGCATACACCACTAATGCCACATCTTGGCAAGGGAAAAGTACTGGCTAGGCTGAATGAAAGCAGCTGATCCTTGGACTACATGATCTCCAGAGGTCCTTTCCAAGCCCTACCATTCTCTGATTCTGCAATTCCAAGGAGATGACTTGCAACAGCTGTAGGCCAATAAATGGATTTGTATATGCAGAAACAAAGTATAGGTAGAAGAAAACTAGCTGTAAATCAAGCTACGAAAAGAGAGAAGGTCCTCTCCACCCATTAGGAGGTCTGCTTCCTCCTAGGACTAAACCTTCTGTTTTAAACAAAGCTGTAATGCTTTGTTTTAAACTATTGCAAAAAAAGCCTGTGTTGTATTCACTGCATCTGTATGCAAAGAGGTATTCCCACATCTTAAACTTGCCCCTCACACTTTAATCTGGTGTACAGAGCTTGATTTTTCATACTTTGACCCCAATAATGGTCCATTTGTGGAAGGTGTACAGAGTTTATCAGCATGATATAGGCCACCAAAAGAAATACTGGAAGTGGCATGACTTCCTTTGGTCTGAAATGCAGGAACTTACCAAATACAGAGTTTGAAAGTGACCACTGGCACTTCTCTAATACCTAGAGAAAAGAAACAAAACAGTATAGAACTATTTGTTTTATCATATAATACATATTTTCATTTTATTTTAAAGTAAACTGGCAACTTTTTTAGGTTTCCCAACAAACATTCTTAGCTACTGTTTCTACAGAGTAAATCTACGTCTGAAAGTACTCAACACGTGTATCTGTTTGACACAAACTGCCAAATGTCATTTTCAGCTGTATGAGATGCCTGTATCACCTCTTTGGATTGATGTATCGGATGGTGGCCAAAAGGAAGTAAACATTTAAAGTTATTAATCTCATTAAAAAAAAAAAATTTAAATCCACACAAGTCTACATTCATCATCAGATGATAGACAAATAGCTAAGGTGCATACTTCTTATGCACCTTAAGTGTGGCTACACTTCTACACAGAGTTGAAGATCCATCCAGCAGCAGAGGAAAGCTAAAGTAATTTGCTGTCTGGCTAGCACCAACAAGCCCAAAATTTCTGGAACTGACCACTTCTGGCTTTCAGTGGTAGGTGAAAGATGTTAATCTACATTTGTTTGGTTTTGGTTTTGATCTGTTTTTTGTAATGGAAACAGAATCTATTGAATAACCTAGTGATAGAAAATTGATTCATCTGAAACTTTCAAAAGTGCAGAGAGCTCTTGGAACACAGTGTTCAAAAGAAAACTCTTCATCCTGGCCAAGGATGCTCGTTTTGCTTTAGGTGAGGTTTTAATGTCATGCTGTATAGGTAGCTAATAGAGTGGAGTCACACACTGTTGCTGAAAAACATCAGCTTTAAATCATAAAAGCCAAGGCATTTAAGTACTTCTGGAAAAGCTGCTCAATAATTTCTTTATCAGGAGGAATCAAGTGATAATAGCCACCTTCCTGATTCAGAGAGATATAACAAGAACTAGCTTCTCAGCCTGCATCAAAGCAGATTTCACAGTTAGTCTGGGCTGCTCTTCAGATGCAATGCTGATGTCCCTCTGGACACATCATTTATCACAATGTATTACAGCTGATTCATGGGTGCTGAATACAAATAGCTACGCTGATGTTAAGGATGTTGCAAAGCTAATAATGATAGCTATGAATCCTAGTTTACTATCACTGCTCTGCAAGCATGTAATTCATTTCAGGAAGGTGAGAAAGCTATTAAAAAGTACCATAATGTGACTCATTCTGTCAGCCAGTATAAATAGCACAGGAGAATCAGAGTTTGTCAGCATCTCTCCTGGCTTTGGATGCCGCTGAAAGGTAGGTCTCCTTCCCTCCAGATGGGGTGGGCGTCTTGCCCCCTGTTCCTTAGTTAGGTATAGGAGAAATATTAGTTACCAATAAGAGAAATTGCCTGCTGTTTTGTTAGTGAATCAAAGTTTTTGTTCTTTGGGCTAGTATTTTACTATGTTACAGCATGGGGACTGAATTTGAAAGCTATTCTACTACTGAAAAGCCCTCAAAGATAACCTCATGTCTTACTCATCTGCTCCAGATTTAGTCACAGGGACAGTAAAGAGAACAAAATCCCTCAGATAATACTCAAAATGAATGATTTACCCAATTTCAGGAGTAAGTGCAAGTTTTTACACACTGTCAGCTCTAAAATGGTACTCTATTCAGATTAGAATTACAAGGCAGGAAAAGTGACTTTTTTAAGTGGGCAGAAGTGGATTAAGGCAAAGGCACTATAGAGGTGCCAGTGTTTACAAGATCTGCAGGTCATGTTCAACAGTCTCAAAGCGTTTGAGCTTCCTTTCCTGTGGCCTTTGTCATACCCTGTACTCTCACTGTGCTTCTCACTAGGAATCATCCCTCAAAACACTTGTCTCTTCTGGATTAGTCTGCACTTTTGGTCAAAGCAGAAATCCATGTCTAGCTCAGCTTTGAACACAGCAATGTTAAATCACAGTCTCAGTTTCCACAAGAAAAAAAAACCCAAAACATTTCTAGCTTGCAGGAAGACAAAAGAAAAACTGAATATATGAGTAATAAAAACCTTTGTGAGTTCACATGAAACAGTACTTTTCAGCTGGACCCTGATGGCCAATGTTGTTCAAAGGAGCAATAGGGATGCAAAGGGTGAATCCCCGTAGAAGCCTCCTTTGCCTTCAGCCTGATCGAAGTCCAATGCTGCCTCATTCCTGTACAGTTGACTAAATCTTGCATCCATAGCTCCTACTAACTTGCTCAGAATACTGCAAATGGACCAGGAATAGTTTAAGGAAAAAAAAAAGGCAAGCACACATAGCCTTTCACAGTACCCTGCACTCCTTAGTTAGAAATCAGCCCCAGGCAGTCCTCCTCCATCTAGAGAACACGGAAAGATAGATTTCTCTTCCTATCTTAAATAGGCTTTGTCAGTTCTTAGAGCACACAAACAATAGTCAGACAGGAGAAGAAGAGAAGATGGTAGACAATAACATGCCATAATAAAATGTGTGAAATTAAATTCAAATTAATTGTAGTATATTAATTTTAGGTAAGAAATAATTCTTTCCAGCAGTTAAAAATTCTTCCACACTTCTGACACAATAGTTATTAAACCTTTTCAGAAATTGCCAGTAGACTTTCAAAGCTATACCTCAGGAAGTATATTCAGTCTGAAATAGAACCTGTAAATGGATTTTTCTTATCATCTGTGAAGATGTGTAAACTTAATTTAGTTTCTGGTTCTTTATCTCAATTCCTTTTTAATTGACATTCTGCTTAAACTAATGAAAAACCACCCTCTCTAAAGCCACTGTCATTAGTACCTTTTTCTGGCCTTGTCAGGAATGACTGGCAGAGAGGTGAAGCTTAAACACTGATAGCTGGAAATCTTTCTGTTAATCCAAAGTCTCTAAAATCTTCAGACTCTTCCAACTGAACATGTAGCTATTATTTTTTTGTTACCGGCTTCAAGAGGATTTGAAATGGTAGATAATGTGATTCAGCAAGACCTTGGTACACTCTTAAAACTCCACTTAAAAAGCCTCATTGGCTATTAGACATTGTGAATTATCCCAGAAAAATGCTTTCAAAGACAGCTCGGGGCGGGGGGAAATATCAACAAACAACACCAGTAACCAACAAAGCATTATACTGGGAACATAATCTTGCCTGGCTTCCTGTAATTCAAGTTGCCAATTCTCAAGTTGCACACAGCTGCTAGTCAGAGCCCAGATCCAGGAGATGAAAGTAGGACTGAGAGAAAGTGAGGACTAGCCAAACAAGCTCAGCCTATAATAAGTCTTTCTCAATTCACTTGATGTATGGGCACATGTGTGTCTGATGGACAGAAACACAACTTGGTAGCACAGGGCATTCTACCTGTCAGAAGCACATTAATCCATTTACACTAACTCATGGCTACTCTGCTAGGCCACTGGGTTGGAGGACAAATTTCCAATGAAACAGGCTGGAACAAAAGAGTCATCCTTTCTTAAGACAACCAAGGTGATTTACACTCCTGGACAAAATATTTCTTGTTTCCAAAGTTCTGGGGAAAGATATGAAAAAAAAAACCAAACAACCCACACTTTGGTGTAATTCTTTATACTGAGGTTTGAAGTTGTGGAGTAGAAAATACATTTAGTGTATTTTCTGTGTATTTTTTAACCAACTCTATTCACCAGTCAACAAAAATAGTTCAACACTGTTAATAAATTAAAAACTATCTGAGCAGAAGATTAGCATTTTTATTTTCTTGAAAATCCTAAGAGTGTTTACATATATTTATGTTTTCTGTATGAATATTTTGATTTTCAAGCCATCCTTTTCCTTTTTTTTTCCCCTGCAATCATTTGAGCTACAACTATCAATGTACTTCTTGGAAACCAGGGCTGTAATTCATTCCTGTCAGAAACAGATGGCTGAGAAAATGAAAGCAACAACAGCAGTGAAAGACAAGGCCACCTGGGTCCATCAAGCTGATGAGGAAAGCCTGTGAAGCCAATGCCTGTGATATCTGGAGCCAACACAAACAGGCTTTCAAAAGTAGAAGAGCTAGGAATCAGTCAGTAATAAATTAAAACAAAACAAAGAAAGAGAGAAACCCTCATGAAATTGTAGGAGAAGCAGTCCTGGGAAATTCAGGTGTAGTCAGCATCACAAAACACCCTAAGTTTCAACTGAACTAAAAGGTGGAAAGAAAGGACATCAAACATTTCTGAGTAAGGTCATCTCAACCTGCTATTTTCACAAAAGAACATCACAGTATCACCAGGGTTGGAAGAGACCTCATAGATCATCAAGTCCAACCCTTTACCACAGAGCTCAAGGCCAGACCATGGCACCAAGTGCCACATCCAATCCTGCTCCAGGGACAGCGACTCCACCACCTCCCCGGGCAGCCCATTCCAGTGTCCAATGACTCTCTCAGTGAAGAACTTTCTCCTCACCTCCAGCCTAAATCTTCCCTGGTGTAGCTTGAGGCTGTGTCCTCTTGTTCTGGTGCTGGCCGCCTGAGAGAAGAGAGCAACCTCCTCGTGGCTACAACCTCCCCTCAGGTAGTTGTAGACAGCAATAAGATCTCCCCTGAGCCTACTCTTCTCCAGGCTAACCAATCCCAGCTCCCTCAGCCTCTCCTCGTAGGGCTAATCAGAAAGGAAAACTCCTGTTACCTGACCTACTTCACCTGACAACACAGGATTTCTCTGCTCCAGAGATTAAGTATTTTGTGAAGCAGCAGACAGCATTCCCTGGAATCAGTTAGATAGCCACATAAAGTCAAATTTCCTCCTCCTTTTGCCACTTCAAGCTCCTGAACAGAGTGCCACTACTTCTACCAGACCAGATGCCTGCTTGTGGATTATGCTGGAAGAATGTGAATAACCTAGAATCTGCAATGGATTTGAGTAATATCCAGACTTCACTTCTTCCTGCCTGAGGTCCTATTGCCATCTCTTTGTGCATGCCTTTGGAGCTAGGAATGAAGCACAGCTAGGCCAGCAGTGCCATTCAGTGATGATCTAGGCTTTATTTCTCTCATTACCACTGTACAACACCAGGAAACACTAGTCTGCACATCATAAAGCTTCTCCATCTTTAACAACTTCAATCTCACCAACTGCTTCTTTGTTTTCTTTCAGGTTGATTGTGATTTAATAACTACTCCAGGTTTGTAAGTACCTTTTGCCATACAGAAGTGAATTACAAGTTGAACTGGGCAACACAAATACATTAGTAATGCAGCAAATTTTAAAGTGACTGCTTTAACAACAGCCAAGTCCCATTCATGCAGCTGACATACCCCAGGAAACATGTGCTACTTTCTGTGAGCATCTGCACCCAGAGCAGGACAGGAAAGGTTTCAGTGATGCCTCTCAGGAATATTAGTGCCAGGCACCTACTTGTTTCTTACACTTCCCTTTGTTTACATTTATGGATGATCTCTAAGTCAGATATCATGATGTACAAAATCTAATTCATGCATTTTCTCATTGGCCTTTCTGAAGAAGAAAAGCATAAATTGTAACAAAATTAAGCCACCAAATTGACCTAAATAATTGCATGCAGTGGAGGAAGTAAAGGTGTTTGGGAAAATCCTTTAGAGTTTCACAGAATCACAGAATGTTAGGGGCTGGAAGGGATCTCCAGAGATCCTCTAGTACAGGGTTCCACCTACCAAATCAGGATCACCTAGGGCAAGCTGCACATTAATGCATCTAGGCAGGTTTTGAAAGTCTCCAGAGAAGGAAACTCCACTACTTCTCTGGGCAGCCTGCTCCAGTGCTCTGCAGCTCTCATGGTAAAGAAGTTTCTCCTCATGTTGATGTGGAACCTCCTGTGCTCCAGCTTGTATCCCTTGTTACTTGCCCTATTACTGTGCATCACCAAAAGGAGACTGACACCTTCACCTTGATACCCAGTCATTAGATAGACATTAATAAGATCTTCTCTTAGCCTTCCCTTCTCAAGACTAAATGGCCCCCAGTTCTCAGCCTTTCTTCATAGAAAAGATGTTCAAGTCCCCCAGTCACTCTAGCTCTTCACTGGACTCTCTCCAGCAGACTCCTGTCTCTCTTGAACTGGGGAACCTAAAACTTGCCACAGTATTCCAGATGTCCATTCCAGGATGCCATTGGCCCTCTTAGCCATGAGGGCACATTGCTGCCCCACGCATAACTTGCCATCACTAGAACTCCCACATCTTTCTCCATGGAGTTGCTTTCCAGAAGGACAACTCCTTGTCTGTACTGGTGCCTGCTGTTATTCCTCCTCAGCTGCAGGACTCAACACTTGTCCTTATTGAACTTCAAGTCCAAAAAAAGTTTAGTGCTTTCTCTTGTCACTTAGCTCTAAAATCCCAAGAACTCCCAGGGAAATGGACTGATCAGCACTAGTCACTGCTGTTATTTTTGCTTACAGATATAACATGTGGCATGATGCTGAGGGGCAAACATATGCATAGTAACCTATGGAGTCTTGAGTCCCTGTGCTGCCCTTAGCAAAATTCATCAGGATGTCCATATTTCACATGCAAATGACAGCTCTGTAAGACTTAAAGGTGCAGTACCTTCAAAAGATGTGGAGGTGCAATCATAGGCCACAATATTTATTGTGGTGAAACAAAAGCCTTGCTGAAATACAATTGCTTGTCATGGGCTGCAGTAGCAGTTATCTTCAACTGCAGCCACTTTGAGCTTTTGGGTTTTATTTAAAAAGCTTAATTGGAATTTTTATTACTCCCAATTAAGCTTTTTAATTAAAAGGAAAGTTGAAAGAGGCTGGAGGCAAATACTGCTGCAACTCATATCTGCATAGACTCGGAGGGGAAAAAAGGGAGTTATGTTAAAATGTGACTGTCAGCCAACTGCAGCCTTCAGTAACGCTTAGTGCTGATCCCATTTACCTTGCCAGTGGCACACTGCAAACACAGACACACACATCTAATTGGGAAAACAAGCTTTCAGCTTTAAATAGCACTATAAGAATATGAATCCTATTTCATTCCTGCAAAGGACACATCACATCAGTAATCCTAACTACTCCTCTGTCCCACTTTATTTATTCCATTAGCAATTTGAGCCTGGTAGGCGCTTTCCTTTTCCAAGATCAGGGTAGATTCACTACATACTGAATTTAATGACTCTCCAGCAGACATGGGACTACCTGCACATCTCAGTCCAGACCTCTACACGTACAGAGAGGACCAACAGGTAACATGTTCATAAAACAGAGACCCTCCTGGCCCTTCCTTATAAAATCCAAACGATGTTTTTCGGCCTGAAATTTATTTCAACTTTACTTTCCTAAGTCAGTTATTGCATGCAGCCATTAACACTTTATTTGGACTAAAGAAAAAGCACTGGTTTAAAGAAAGAGTGAGAACTAAAGTTAGCATAAGACTTAGCAGTTAGATAATAGTTGGGACTCAATGATCTTAAAGATCCTTTCCAAACAAATTGAACCTATAATTCTAGTTATTATGGAGAGATCTGCAACATTCAGCTGGCAAAGCAGAGACTGGGAAACCTCCACATATCCAGGCAACTGAAGCTCTTGTTAGAGACTTAAAAACTCAGACCAAATCTAAAAAATAATTCCATCATTAATTCTTTCACATTAACTTCTCCACTCTATGGAAGCAAAGATGCATGACATTTAGCCCTGCTTGAGGTTTGTTCCTGGAGTAAGATAATATTCTAACAAATGGGGGTGTTGGATTTAGCCCTTGACATTTCTTCTACTGTTTCTAGAGAACATTTGGTGACAATGTTTTCAAAATACACTCAATGATAAAGAATTTCTTTTTATTTTAACATATACTATCAAAGTGCAGCACAGGACAGTGAGGTCATAGCAAACTGATTTGGATAGAGTAATTTTAGATACATTTCCTAGGCAGAAACATCAGCAGAGTTGCTTTTTACCCCACCTCTGCCTGAAGTAAAACATCTTATTGTGAATTGCTCTTCGAGAATAGATGTGCTTTGCATAGGGCTTAGAGGACAAAGTTGTAGAAGGAAATGAAGGTTAGTGGGTGTATGCATTTTTTTTTTCACATAGCTAAAGAGTGAACAGATTATCCAAGCTGCAAGGTGAAACATTTATCTCAGGAGAAAGAGGCATTTAATTCCACGGGAAATTAAGGTTTCAGGAGAGGCTGATTTCCTCCTTCTTACTGTAGCTAAAGCTGTGTTTTGAGCAAAGACTAGAAGGTGAAGTGCATGGGTAAACATGAACCATTTTTCTTAGAGCAACATAAACCAAAGATTTAGGGATGTTCACTTGCTTAGATACAGTCCAGACAGTGCTTTGATATTTTTAATAGAAATTATAAATCATGCTGGGCAAACCCTTGAAACAGATAACAGAATCATTCCAGTACATAAATCTTACAACTTCTATGTCTTTTCTGGGTTTTATCTTTCCATCTCTTCAATATTTAATTCTCAATATTTGCCTGTTGTAGATCAAATTCATTAGCAAAGTTTACTAGTTTAAAGGGAAAAATCTTGACAGATATTAGTAGTTTGAGGACCAGAGACTATATCATAATGCTTAGGACCGACCTTATCTGTGTCAGAGCACTATGAACACAACACACAACATAGAACATAGTGAGGCACCAAAAGCCTCATGTGCAAAGCACATTTTGCATTTTTAATGTCTGTGACTTCTGAAGCCAAAACATCTCAGGGCTGACAACACAAAAGGTTTCCTCTAGCTGTGCGGTCACCATGGAAGTTGAAAGAGAAGGCAGCCACTATTCTCCTTCAATCTCTTGCTCACACATATGGGGTACAAAAGCAAGAAAAGTGAAGAGCTTTGGCTCTACCTCAAGCACAAATCAGTATAGCTAATCTGTAGGGTGAGCTCTGCTGCTGGTCTACACCAGGGTAGACATCCATGCTGTGTTTGATCCTGAGGCTGGACAGCTGCAATACTGGCTATCATTCAGGAGAGACTATGATTTGACAATTTACATTAAATGCTCTAACAGCAGCCATTCCAGACGATGTAAAGACACCAGTCACCTTAAAGGTTCAGATCTTCTACAGCAAAGGCCAGCAGACAGCTTTGTTTCTCTGGCATTCAGTGCTCCATTAACAAGATTTTCTTTGTAAAAAACGCTGCTGGCAATACTGTAAACACATCTACTCTGATTCATCACTGAGCCCTGGGATGTTTTTTCGTGTTTATGGGTGTGATTTTATGTATCTGCTCATGACCACGTCTCCTAGTGAAAGGCTGGTAATGTTTTTATATGAATAATTAAATATATCTTAGCAGGAAATCCAATGAGTTTATTTGTTTCCATACAGAAATGAGCTTTTGGGGTTTATTTTGCAAAATGTTACCATTACTTGTCAAGAATCTGCTGTGGCCCTAGTGATACGATGGGGATAAGAGTTTCAAAGGCCATTTCATTTGTTTTAAATGGGTTATGTCTTCTGGTACATACCAGCAAATGTCTTTAGCAAGTGAGAAAGCAAGGCAAATAAATGAGGTATAAATCTAAATCATTTGCTTTATTGTAAGAATAATTGTGTTATTTTCTCTGGAAATTTTGATAGAATCTCTTCTTTAAGAAGTTATCCCTCCTGGAGGTGTGATGTCAGCTACAGGAGCAACACGGGGAGTGGCTGAAGGGATGCTTCAACCAAAGAAGCTTGGCTCTGACTTAAATACAGACCTTTGGATAACATTCAGGATGCATGCCCAATACAGCAGAAAAAGGGAGAAAGAAAAAACTCCAAACCTTATTTAAATGAGTCTACATTTTTCCTTTCTTGTTACCGGGTTGGCTATAAATGTCTGCCTTGCCTAATCTTCCAATCAGTCAATCTCAGTCAGGGAAACCAGGGCACTTAGGAGCTGCTGCGGTTCCGAGTAATTACCTGAACAAAAGATCGTCTGGGATTGGACTTACCGGTGGCTCATCATTATTCAGCAGCATTTTAGATCAGGAGAGGAGAAACTTGGAAAATACAAGGGAGGAGGAGCAAAAAAGCCAGACAAATCAAAAGGGAAAAACCTACTGTAAATGTAGACCATAATGAAAAGGGTAGAGATTATTTTTCTCTTGTTTGATCAAAGCAAATATTTCTGTGAGAATACAGAAGTTGCAGGAAAAAATATTTCAGAAGGTTCTCTGCTTCAGCACTACATTTGTGCTGAAAAACTAAACAAACAAAACTAAACTAAACTAAACAAAAATAAAAGGAGACAATGGACATTTGAGCCAAACATTTACTTGGGCTGTCTGAAGCCAAGCTAGGAGCAGGTGTTGGTCTGTTGGAGGGTAGGAGAGCCCTGCACTGGGACCTAGACAGGCTGGATAGGTGGGCAGAGGCCAATGGGATGAGATTTAACAAGGCCAAGTGCAGGGTTCTGCACTTTGGCCACAACAACCCCAAGCAATGCTACAGGCTGGGGACAGAGTGGCTGAGAGCAGCCAGGCAGAAAGGGACCTGGGAGTGCTGGTAGATAGTAGCTGAACATGAGCCAGCAGTGTGCCCAGGTGGCCAAGAGAGCCAATGGCATCCTGGCCTGCATCAGGAACAGTGTGGCCAGTAGGACAAGGGAGGTTATTCTTCCCCTGTACTCAGCACTGGTCAGGCCACGCCTTGAGTGCTGTGTCCAGTTCTGGGCTCCTCAATTCAAGAGAGACGTTGAGGTGCTGGAATGTGTCCAGAGAAGGGCAGCAAGGCTGGGGAGGGGCCTGGAACACAGCACTGTGAAGACAGGCTGAGGGAGCTGGGGGTGTTTAGCCTGGAGAAGAGGAGGCTCAGGGGTGACCTAATTGCTGCCTACAACTACCTGAAGGGAGGTCTATTCTCCCAGACAACCAGCAACAGAACAAGGGGACACAGTTTCAAGTTGTGCAGGAGAGATATAGGCTGGATATTAGGAGGAAGTTGTTGGCAGAGAGAGTGATTGGCACTGGAATGGGCTGCCCAGGGAGGTGGTGGAGTCACCATCCCTGGAGGTGTTCAAGAAAAGCCTGGATGAGGCACTTGGTGCCATGGTCTAGTTGATTGTGTAGGGCTGGGTGCTAGGTTGGACTGGATGATTTTGGAGGTCTCTTCCAATCTGGCTGATTCTATGATTCTACAAGTCCCTGATTCTCTGATTCTAAGCCCAGAGTTAGCTGCTATTTCAAGTCATGATGGAATTTAATCTTTGGTCTCTCACATAACTCACCTGATCAACAAGCCATTTAATAAGCTGCAGAATTTCTTTTTCCCTTGCCCTGTACCACTCTGAAAAGCCTCTGACTCGGCCTGATGTGAGGTGGAAAATACTGTAAGATAAACTCAGAAAATGTTGTCAATAAGGAAACTGTTATCCAGCTCCAGCTGATACTGACCTCTAAGCCAAACTGTGTGTTCACACATCCTGAGTCCAGTGCTCCAGTCAGGAGCCATGACCTTGTTTACATGTTTTGGTAGGGACTCTAAATTTAGGCAGTGATGTTTTACTAATTTTCTCAGGTGAAAAGATTTTCCCTTTATTCTATGGGTATAAAGGATTCCATACAGCAATGAACTTCTTTAGGGAGACATTTTATTCAGCAATTCATAACATTTCCCATTAGCTCATCTAACTTAAAAACTTACATAAGCTGTAGAAGCTGTCCCAATTATCCTTAGCTTTAGCTTCATCTCTTTTCTGCGTTTTAATTTGGCTTGAAACATTCTTCACTACTTTCAGAACTACACTCCCAGCTCCTAAATTTGTTAGCAGTTTCATGATTGGCAGGAATTGGAAGCCTTGATCATAGGCTCAGCCCACGGGCCAGCTTTTAATTGAAGATGGAGTCAGAGCTCATACTCCTTCACTAGCTACCAGGTGATCTTCCCAAGAGAAGGAGATTTGCAATGAGTGTCTCAGAAGATACAACCAGACAAATGTTAATGACCAGCTCTTTTAATTTATCCATGTGATAATTTTGCTAAAGCCAACCTTGTACTAAAAAGTTACTAATGCAGTTACTTCTGCATTGCTTCATCCTGGCTTTCTGCTACGGGGATTAAAACCTTCCTGTGATGCCAGTCTCCACCTGTCTTGGTCTTGTAACTCTCTGGTGATGCTGCCTAAACAGATTTTAACTTTACAGAAATCCAAATATCCTGAAAGGAGTTGATTTCCTAAGAAGAAAGGCAATGTGCAGAACAGGAGGCTATCAGCCCAGTGAGTAACATCAAACCTGCCTGCAACTGGAATGAATCATAGAATCAAGCATTTTGGAAGAGACCTCCAAGATAATCCTTCCAACCTGGCACCCAGCCCTAGCCAGTCAACTAGACCATGGCACTAAGTGCCTCGTTCACTCTTCCGTTGAACATCTCCAGGGACGGTGACTCCACCACCTCCCTGGGCAGCCCATTCCAATGCCAATCACTCTCTCTGCCAACAACTTCCTCCTAACATCCAGGCTAGACCTCCTCTGACACAACTTGAGACTGTCCCCCCTTGTTCTGTTGCTGGTTCTCTGGGAGATGAGACCAACCCCCACCAATGACTATCAAAACAGCACAGCAAATTGCTTGGGCACTCCTGGCAGTTAATACAGGTACTTCATATAAATATTTCTACCATTGCACAACATGCAAACAGCTAAAAATGCTCTAAGATAAAGTCACATTTCTAGTAATTAAAACAAAAGGCTTTACAATTATAATAAATAAGAGACATAATGAGAAGGAAGACCAACCCTGGTGACCCACAGCCCCTCTCATAGCACATGGTACAAAGTAAAGCAGAAAAAATGTTGGCAGCTTTGTGAAAATTCTGACAGCAGCCTTTGAAGAAAAAAAGCAACCAGATGAGGATGAAGGACAGTAGAGGCAAAACCTATCAGTAGCTGCAAAACTGGAAATTTCCTAGAAATCAGCTGTGGTACTTAGGAAAGCACCATGCCAAAGACCTTTTCTTTGCTGACTGTGCTTCATACTGCAGTAACATTCTCCAAAAACATATTTCAATGCTTTTACATCTTTCATCACTGTTTCTATCTGTGAGGCCTGGAGATTGCATTAGATTGTATTATTTTAATGCCCAAACCATGAGATTAGCAGTGTTAAACACTGGGAGAAACTGCTGCCCATAGCACAAGCAGAGTCAGTAGTTCCTACATTACTTTGAAAACACAGAGTGGGGTGCCACATGCTCTTCTCATGTTATAGTTAAAAGTATTTGTGTCTGTCAAATGCATAAATACTTGCTGAAAGCCAAAAAGATTTCTGCTGGCTGTGAAGTTACTTTGATACTCTTCTGAGACTGTCCTTAACTGAGAAGAGCTGCCTATAATTCTCAGCTGACAAATGCCCGTCAGCATAAAGGGTGTTTAGTTATCTCTTGAAAGTATCCTGACATTTTCTAAAGCAATTTAAGATTCTTCTTTTCACAGCAACATGGAGATTACTTTTCCTGTGCTAAATTTTTATTCTTCCCAAAAATTAAGACTATGAAGTGTTTATGCACATCCACTGATACCTTGAGTTTGGGTTTAATGTAAAATAGGAAGAAGTGATACAGGTCACAAAGGAGGAAAATAATTTCTCTTACTCTGACAGGTGAATATCATAAAAGGTACAAACACAGGACAGACTGCTGCAGTACCTTAATCGCAGCAAAGCAGAGAGGGACCTGTACTCTGGCTGAGAGAACAGCAAGTGCAGGCACACAATGTGTTGCCTCCAGTGCAGTGAACAGCACTCAGGATTTGGAGGATTCTAGCACAGACTGTGATTGTTAAGGAAGGAGAGCCCTCAAAGCCAGCAAACTGGGACAAAACGAGAAGTGTCAGCTTTCTCTTGATTTTCCCTGTAAAACCTTCAAGATAATAGCTTCCCTAGAGTCAGATACTGAAATCATTGGAAGGCTAAACATAATTCTCCACCCTCACCCAACCCCAGAAAATTACAGATCAGTACTAGGTGTGCCATATTCCAGTCAGTCAGGAAATCTACAGCTTTAAAGGCCTGCACCAGATTCACCCCTGCTGGCACAGAGGGCTGCAAATAATTTGAATAACTGCCGCAGAGAGCAGATGGTAGAAATATCCAAGCAAGAGAGTTTGAAATAGGCCTTAGTTCAGCAAGTAGAGTGAGAAAAGCAGAGGAAAGGTTGAAAGGAAATCTGTCATCATCATCAAATTAATATTAATAATAAATATCAGTAATAACAATACTACAACAACTGAAGGGAAATTATAGGGGGGGAAAGGATGCCAAAATCGTTCCTTTGGGCAATTGTGCTCTAATGGATGCCGCCAAGCAAGAACAGTTTGGTTTTCATGAACAGCATTCCTGACAGTACCACCACAGCTAGACACCATCACTCAAGTGCCATGTTACATTATTTCTGGCTTTGGACAGAGCACTGAATCAAAGGGATCTCCTGGGGTTCCCAACTCTTTTTTGTCTTTGCACATCATTACTGGCTGCTTAGGTGTCCCTCAAGGATGAGAAATACTCAGTTCCTTGCAATGAAGTAACCTTCTCATTCAATGCCTTAACCCAGGGCAAAGACCCATGAAACTCAGGGTTGAACTGAGTTGCTCATCCTTACACTCCTCTTTTTCCAGCGGTATAACAGCAAGACTGGGTGCCCTGCAACACCCAGAAATCCCAGACAGATCACAAGAGCAGAAATGGGTCACAGAGTCAGTGCTGTAAAATAATAAATCACCAGAGCCACAGTTCTCAGGTGGAACTTTGCTGTTGTAAAATCAGGGACTTGAAATTGAGAGAACCTTCCTGAATGCCCTTCCTTAATGCTGCTATGAACGTTTGTCATATTTGTCAGATTAATAAATTATGGTAAGAAGAGCTCACATCTAATAAGTACACCATAAATAAACTTCAATACAGGTGGCAAAAGTATACAGCATGATGAGGAGTAATTTGGTTAAACTCTTTATAGACTACTGATGAATTAATTTGACCTTCTTTCCGCTGTACTAAAAACAAATATGAAAGAGAGAGACACATAGCTCTGTCAAGTCACTAATAACATCATATGATCCTCAAATCTCAATATGGCAAAGGAATTTCACAGTGGCTAAAATAAGTGACATTTTAGAGAAGTAAAAGTACAAAGAAATACAGGGAAAGGCATGAAATGATACAAACCCATTTTACCTCTAAGGTTGCCTCAAATTCTGGGGTTCACCATCCTAAGTGTAATATCATGTAGAAGTGTTTAAAATAACTCACTACGATTTACATTGCAGCATATCTTAATACTTTAAAGGCAATAATAGGAATAATGGATGTACTGTACATATAACTGGAGGAAAATAAAAATCAATAAATCAGAAATGTTTCCAAATACATCACAAAACATTTGAGGCTTCTACTTCTGTCACACTCATAGCTTTCCACTCAGACATGCAAATTGCAGCATTTATGGTAGCAAACCTGCCTTATTTGCATTTATTTTTCTTTAGAAATAATAACTTTGCACATGTAGGCTTTTCATTTGTGTATGCAAACCTATTATTGCACAGGGCATCATTGTGGAGACTTTAACTACAAGTGCCAAGAATACTCATTACCACAATGCATGCTCACTACTGTAACCTCTTGCCTCACCAAGATCCAGAAGCAAAAAATACAGCAGAAAACAATACAGGCTAAAAGCCCCAAGGGCTTTGTGTATTTTCTTAAGCACTGAAGAAGGCTTAAAGAAGATCAAGCACTTCAAATACTGCAACCTGCTTCACTGGAAATATTTCTATTCAAATCAAACACGAACAGAATAACATTACACAAAGAGTGATGAAGTCTCTGATCAGGATCGCAAGGTTTCAGTGAGTTGTCTGCTACAGCTTTCCTGGTTTCTCTTTTATGAATGTCACTATTAACTGCAAAAGTATAGAATCATAGAATCAAACAGGTTGGAAGAGACCTCCAAGATCATCCAGTCCAACCTAGCACCCAGCCCTAACCAATCAACTAGACCATGGCACTAAGTGCCTCATCCAGGCTTTTCTTGAAGACCCCCAGGGACGGTGCCTCCACCACCTCCCTGGGCAGCCCATTCCAATGGGAAATCACTCTCTCTGTGAAGAACTTCTTCCTAACATCCAGCCTAGACATACCCTGGCACAACTTGAGACTGTGTCCCCTTGTTCTATTGCTGGTTGTGCCTGGAAGAAGAGGCCACCCCCCACCTGGCTACAATGTCCCTTCAGGTAGTTGTAGAGAGCAATGAGGTCACCCCTGAGCCTCCTCTTCTCCAGGCTAAACAGGCCCAGCTCCCTCAACCTCTCCTCATAGGATTTGTGCTCCAGGCCCCTCACCAGCTTTGTTGCCCTTCTCTGGACATGTTCCAGCACCTCAACATCTTTCTTGAATTGAGGGGCCCAGAACTGGACACAGTACTCAAGGTGTGGTCTGACCAGTGCCGAGTACAGGGGAAGGATAACCTCCCTTGTCCTACTGTAGTAGTTCAGTTAGAAACAAAAAGATTAATTTCTGTGAGGAATAAACAAAGCCAAACCAAACCAAAAACCTGCCAGTGATTGTTTAAAGCTGAAGATACTAATATTTTACAGAGAAAGTGCATTGTAGATTATTCTTCCTGCATTGCAAACATAAGTGTAAGTCCCAAGATGACGGTGAAGGGAATATCCAAATATGAGATGCTGTAGTAAGAAGACTGCAAAATGTGCTCATAGTTTGAGTTTATAGGGAAGCATGTGGAATGATTCTGCAGTAAAGAGCCTATCAGAACCAGCTGAAATAATTTCAGTTGGAAAAGACCTTTAAGATCAAGTCCAGCTTGCACCACATCTCTGCCTCTTTTAAACATCTGCATGGATGGGGAAATCAACTACTTCCCTGGAGAGCCTATTCCAGTGGTTGAGAATCCTTTCAGTGAAGAAGTTTCTTCTTCTGTTCAACCTAAACCTCTCCTGGTGCAACCTGAGCCCGTTTCCTCTCATCATATTGCTTGTCACTAGGGAGAGGAGACCAATACCTACCTCGCTATAACCTCCTGTCAGGGAGTTGTAAAAAGCAATGAGGTCTCCCCTCAGCCTCTCTTTTTCCAGGCTGAACAACCCCAGTTCCCTCGGCAGTTCAAGGGCAGAAGCCACCCCTCTGGTGCACCTACAGAAAAAGAAGCTACAGATTGGCTCGGAGGTGTTTTACAGCCTCCCTTCTAAACCAGTGACACATTGTTTGCAGCACAAAGGCAGGAAAGACGACAAATGGTAAAAGGGAGGTAAGATGTGATCTTTAAGGGTCTTTTTCCAACCATAAAGATGCCACAATTCTACCAATGCCCATTGCCGACAGAGCCCAGCGATACAGTGCTCCAACAACGACCCCAGCACTGGTTTGCACGGGGACTCAGACACGGCAGGGTGCAGCAGCCAGCGGCACACGAAGGCATTTGGCACACTTCTGCGAGGGGAGCTCATCGTAACTTGGCGCTGCTTGCACACGCCGCTGCCGAGCTGTCTCCTTGCGGTGCATTGCCACCTGCAGGACAGCAGGCACGGCCAACTGCTGCAAGCACAGCCTCCAAACGCTGCTCTCCTCGCAGCTCTTACCGATCGTTTGTTTTCACCAAGCAGTTAACATCACGGTGCCAAGCACACGGAGGCGTCAGTGAAAACACTGCTGGGAGAGGTAGCACTGTTAGCCCCCAGCCTGAAAAGCCGCAGTGGGTGAATGCTGCCGGTCAGGACTATGTCCCTGAGATGCTGCTGCAGCTGCTAAGCCTCTGGCAAAGAGGAATAAATCCTTTTCAAAATTAAAACTCTCGATTTCATTTAAGGACTGTGAAAGGGTAGGGGAGAGGAAGGTGAGATAGTTGTGCTTAGAAACAGATACAGGAGATACGAGCTTTAAAGGAAATGCTGCCTTGTTTGCCTTTCAAAAAGTCTAATCCCCAGGATGACTTAACTGACTGCCCACCAGCTTCATGACACCTAGAGAGGGCAGATACCTTTTCAGGGCTTGCTTAACACACGGAGGGAGAATCCTTGAATACAAAATGCACTTTGTGATGTGGCCATCTGGAATCCTGGCCCTACTGATCACCAAGGCAAAGCTTTCACTGACCCACAAGGCTATCCTCTGGTATCCACAGTCCGAATGTAATGGCCGTGTGAGATTTTTTCTTGAGGTTTTAGAAGTGTCATGGGCAAAAGTGAATGTTGCAGCTCCAACAGTTTCATGCTGCACACAGGATGAAACCACAGCCTTCTGAGGACATGCTGGATAAAACCACCAGCATTTTTCTTGTTACAAGGAAGAACTTATCTGCACACATTCTCCAGAAAATTGCTCCTTTCAGTTAACTCTTGTTAACTAATGGCTTAATAGAAACCATTCAAACCATGAGGGAGTTAAACTGTAAGCAGTAGACATGAGTCTCATCTGAGCCGAGTTGAATAAGGACACTCGCACTGCAGGGAGCTGTCTCACTGTCCTAGTGAGCACATCACTGCTGGGGTTTGAGAAGGCAGCAATATGCCTGGAGGCAGAGCTGCTGGTGTGCTCCGCTCATACAGCACCTCAGCCAGTCAGGTCCTGTTCTTGCCTACCACCATCAATACCACCTGGCAAAAATCCCTCACGTAGTAAAGAGGGCAGAGAAGCCATGAGCTGCCCTGGAGGCGCCTGTAGAAGGCTGATGCAAAAATGGCAAATGCAAATCTGAGGTGTACAGGTGTGGATGCAGTTCAGCAGAGACAGACATGGCAATTTAGGAAATTAGGTTCAGCAGAAATCAACGAGACTGAAAAAGATCATCTATCAAGAGAGATTATAGAGCAATGTGACTGTTTCAGAGAAGATGCATAATGAGACCATGTGAAATACTGTCACAAACATGGCCGTGATTGTTTTCATAGAATCAAAGAATTGGTTTGGTTGCAAAAGACCTCTAAGATCTGAATACAAGAAATTGGCAAGACTGGTGGAAAAGCGCAAGGTGTAGGAGAAGTCTGTCTATTTAAAAGGAGACCAAAGTCTTGAAGAAGCAGGGGAAATTAAGGAATCCTTGCATTTAGAGGTGTTTAAGAACAGATGAAGCTTTATTTGGACTCTTGCCAACAGACTCAATGCTATTGCAGATTTCTTGTGCTTATTTCTTATCAGTATCTCATCAGTGGTGGGAAGATTAACAAACTATGACCATAATACAATTCTAAATGGAGTACAGAAGAACACACATGTATTATTTCTTTATCACATGTCATGAAGTCAAGGCTGTTTCCACTACTTCATGTTTGAATCATGATTTTTTAACACTCAGAGAATAACCACACTGAAATCAAGACAAATGATAAATATTAACAGCAAGAAACACTCAACAACTTTGTTTAATAGGCAAACATACACGAAATCAAGATATATGTACTGTTAAGTATAGTATTTTTATATCTGCATATTTCAAAGTTGACTAACATAGTCTTAAATATTCTCAAGGACATCCAGAGAACTAGATATGATTTAACAAATATACCTTGAAATAGGCAATTTTATAGAAAAGAGATTATTTACTGATGAGATGAACTGCTAAGAGGGCAGTGAAAGCACCAAAAATAGGAATCACAACACACCAGGATTCATTCTGAACTGTGTACGGCAGCCCACAGGTGTCTTCTGCTTTGGAGGCCTTAAATTTCACACAGCTATAGAAAACAGATGTGATACATTTAAATCATGAAATCCAGCAACTTGTGCTATTTGGAAAGCTCAGAAGACAGTGAGCTTCAAGCTACTTGAAAAGTATTAGGAATTATCTGAAGAGGAACTAATTGTGTAAGTGTTGTGTACAGTAATGGCAGTTATCTACAGTAATTGCATAAGACTTGCCACAATGTCCAGAAATGGGGAAGGAAAAGGGATAAAATGGTGATTCAAGAAATAGGCAACTTTAGCAAAAGACCAGCAAGTGATTCATGCATGAAGTCTGCATCAAAAACATGTACTTTGAACATTTTACCTTCTCTGCAGATTTTGGGTTCTGATATCTCTGCCTGGATCAAAGCTCTGGCTCAGACTAGTCCTTTTTTCCTTTGAAAGCAGAGATTCATTTTATTACTGTAGTGTTCTCCAAATCAAATGTGTGGCTTAAGCAAGTCATACCTGCAAATATAATGAAAACAGATAGGCATTTGCAGGCTTCAGATCATTTTACCCTCAACTATTACATTATGGTTAACTTTATTATTGTGCCAAGAAGGTCTGTGTCCTGGAGAGGCTTGCTGGTCTGATTAGCTCATAGAAGTACTGCTACAGTGGAGGTTCCAGAGTTCCTCCCCCATTTTTTTTTTTGGCGTGTTTAGGGTTTTTGACCAGAGCAATGGTCTGGGGCATTTAGACATCCTGAAAGGCAATTGCTTTCCCTGCAGCAACATCACAGCCTCTTTGCTGCTTTCCTACAGAACTGGGTATTTAGAAAATAGAAGACACATTGCTGATTTGCAAACTGACTATTTAGGGCATGCTGTGATGATGTATATTTAAATACTATCATGCCACTTGAGACACATTAAAGTACATGACAAATCCCTGCAGAGCTGATATATATTTCCTAAGACCTCTGTGAGACCCATTCCCTTCTGAAGGTTGCTGGACAGATCCCTTCAGATAGCTCAGACGGCACTAGATGTTCACACATGAGTAAATGAATCAAGCCCAAGGACACTAAATTTGGACTTCAGCCCTCTCAACTTATCTACCAGTCTGAAATGCCCAACCCATAATAGGAGATGCTGACATAAATAGCTCAGTAACTCCTTGACAAATCCTCTGGTGAAGCCAGAAGAAGCATGAAAAAGGAGTGAGGGATGGTGGGGGCAAGTCAACAACGCTTGGCTCCAGGGAGAAGCAGCACAGAATCTGCTGCTTTGGGTAGAAACACATCATCTGCGTGACAAAATACAATATGACATGGATGCCCTTCCATGAATTATCTTGAGGATAATCATATGATCATCTTTTGCTTATTATTATAAATATGTTGTTAAACAGCCCCATCTTCTATAACTTCTGTAGCAGTATTACTCCACAAAGAAAACAGTAACCTAATGGTAAATTAGATTTCGGCAAATAGCGTGAGAAATTGCAGATAACCAGAAAGGTTAATTCCTGTTCACTCTTCAGTTTCTCTGCTACTGTGGTATAAATCTGATGGTAAATAGGGAGTATGAGAACAGAATTGAACTCTTGTCTCCTACACACAATACACAGCCATCTGAAAGTTTGCCTCTTACTTTGCTTCAGCACAATAATTTCTCATAGGAGACTTGTGCAGTAACAACAATTAGAAAACAGCTACTGAAAAGAATGGCATTTCTCTGCCCTTTCTGGCGCATTCACTTTGGCTTCAAGAGCCAAGGGAAAGAAAGAAACACTGCAGCTGAAATGCACAAACCATTTGGTTTTAGCAGAGAAAAAAAGAGTTCCTCAAGGGACGGCTAAAATACTCAGAGAATATACCTTCTGGACATCCAAACAACCCGTAGATAGCTCTGTCCACAGAGCTGCAATACCAGGTAAGTAAGCTACTGACAACAAGTGTTTAGTCTCTGCATGGCATTTTTTTGTCCTTCCCTGCTGCTAATAGTATCCTTATGACACCAGACACTGCATAATTTGACATTTCAAATGTATGGCATTGTGACAATGATATATGAGGCAACATTTACAGAGCTTGGCACCAGAAGCAAAATTAATACTGAAAAGTAAATGACTTGCTTAGATTGGCTGCTATTTCTAAGTTTGCAAGGTAAATATTCAGTGTAACAGTTAAACTTTGGAACACAGGTGATGGATAGCTTTCAATCCATGACTGTAGATTTTTACAGCATGCCTGCTTAACTACCTGCTTTCTGCCAGCATCAAAGTTATCTTGCTGCCGGCATGTCTGGCCATACCTGGCCAAAAAAATAATCATACAATACAAATTCATTACATTTATTATGTAAAACAATGATTTCTAAGACTTCAAAGAGATAAGACTGAAAAAATACAACTGAAGAAATCAGCCCACTGAGGTCACTCAAGAAAACTTCAGAAAAAATGGACATGAATAGAGTAGTGCTCCCTGTCCAAAGTATCATAGAATCAAGCAGGTCAGAAGAGACCTCCAAGATCATCCAGTCCAACCTAGCACCCAGCCCTATCCAGACCATGGCACTAAGTGCCTCATCCAGGCTTTTTTTGAACAAGTAGTTGTAGCCAGCAATGAGGTCACCCCTGAGCCTCCTCTTCTGCAGGCTAAACACCCCCAGCCTCTCCTCATAGGGCTGTGCTCCAGGCCCCTCACCAGCTTCATTGCCCTTCTATGGACACATTCCAGCACCTCAACATCTCTCTTGAATTGAGTAGCCCAGAACTGGACACAGTACTCAAGGTGTGGCCTGACCAGTGTTGAGTACAGGGGAAGAATAACCTCCCTTGTCCTACTGGCCACACTGTTCCTGATACAGGCCAGGATGCCACTGGCTCTCTTGACCACCTGGGCACACTGCTGGCACATGTTCAGCTACTATCTACCAATACCCCCAGGTCCCTTTCTGCCTGGCTGCTCTCAGCCACTCTGTCCCCAGCCTGTAGTGCTGCTTGGGGTTGTTGTGGCCAAAGTGCAGAACCCTGCACATGGCTTTTTTAAATCTCATCCCTTTGGCCTCTGCCCATCCATCCAGCCTGTCAAGGTCCCTCTGCAGGGCTCCCCTACCCTCCAACAGATTGACACCAGCTCCTAGCTTGGTGTACTTGGTCTCTTCTGGAAAATTTTAAAAATAATTTGTGAAAGAAAAATTCAGAAGTGTATTGAGCTTTTCTGCCAGCCTTCCTTCTCTTTCCACCCCTCCTGCTCATGCAGGACACAACCTCATGCTTAGTTTGCTTTAAGCTCAGCCATCTTAAAAGAGTTTTTCTGAAGGTCAAGAAGAAACAAAAAACATATATCAACATGAAAGGAAGAGGAATAATCTAAGTGTGGAAGCCAAGAACGAATTGGAAAGAAACTAATCATGTCCTGGGCAGGAGCAGAGGGACAGGGAGAAGAAAAGCATCACACTCTGAATTCCAGCCCCCCAACCAATCATTTAGTTGTAATATAAACTGGTAGAATAGATCATGCAAAAATCATGAAAGAACAGTAATATGTCCAATGATCTCATCACAGCTAACTTTGCTACAAGGAATGCTTTGGTCTGTGTTTTAAAGTGGGCAGCTAAAACAGATAGCTGTGCTGCCAAGGAATGAATACCAAATGGATCTTTTCCAGACCTGTTTTCTAGGTTGACAAGACAAAAGCAAGACTACTATGGCCTTGAACACTGCTAGATTAACTTTGCAGGTGATAAAAGTTCTGTAGCCTCCACATAGTGCAGCTGACTCAGCACCACTACAACACATCTCTGCCTTACACAATCTCAGCAAGGACTTTGAAATGGCTGAAAGGTTATTAGCCAAGATTTTCCTAACGTAAGACCAAGTCTTGATATACCTCCAGCCTTCTGGATCTAAAATTCCATTTGCTCAAAGGTCTTAGTACATATTCTTGGTTGTAAGAAACTGTGAGAAGCATGTGTGACTCTGAATGCAGACTTCTCCAAGTGAAGGAAGTTAGAAGGCAAGGACTGCATACTAGTTTTAGTCAAAGAAGCAAGACAAACCAGTTTATATTCCAGAGAGCCACACAGCTACTTTCCCTGATCTCCTGTTGAAGGGCCTTTTTTGAAGTCTCTGCACAAAGTCTTTTTCCTCCTGTAAAAGCAATGATCAATAAATATCTATTTGCTTTAGAAAAAAAAAACTGTCAATAAGCAATTTATCACTAAGTTGACAGACTTTTGTTTTTTTTAAGTTCCAAACCAAAGCTATTAGGCAGTCTTTGAGTGAGAGTTTCAGGAACACTTTCAAAGTCAAGTGGTCTCGTACCTTTAAGTTGCATCTAGGACTGGCATTGAAGGGATTTAAGGTGGTAGTAAAGGTGTCATGCTTTCACCCCACCTAGCAACTCAGCCCCACACACCCACTCACTCACTTGCCCATGGTGGGATGGAGGAGACAACTGGAAGAGTAAAAGGGAGAAAACTCAAAGGTTGACATAAAGACAGTTTAATAGGTAAAGCAAAAGCCAACCATGCAATTCACTCACAACCAAGGTTCTGCCAGCTCCAGGAGAGTTGGACACCATCATGTTTAACAGTTACTTGGGAAGACAAACAGAATCATAGAATCAGTCAGGTTTGGAAGGGACCACGAGGATCATTTAGTTCCAACCCCCCTGCCATGGGCAGGGACACCCTACTCTAGATCAGGCTGCCCACAGCCTCGTCCAGTCTGGTCTTAAACACCTCCAGGGATGGGGCCTCAACCACCTCCCTGGCCAACCCAGTCCAGGGTCTCACCATTCTCATGCTGAAGAACTTCCTCCACATGTACAGTCTGAACCTACCCATCTCCAGCTTTGCTCCATTCCCCCTAGTCCTGTCACTACCTGAATGGCATCAGTCTGAACATATCCCTCTCTTCCTTCTTCTTCCCACAGTTCTGTATGTTGAGCATGACATTATATAGTCTGGAATATCCTTTTGATCACTTGGGGTCAGCTGTCCCGACTGTGTGTCCCCCAGCTTCTTCTGCACCTAAGCCTCCTCACTGGTGTGGTGGTGGGAGGTGAAGAAAAGGCCTTGATTCTGTGTCAGCTCCGCTCAGCAGCAACTAAACCATGTCTGTGTGATCAACACTGTTCCCAGCACAAATCCAAAACACAGTTCCCTACCAGCAAATCGAATGTACCCCAGCCAAAACCAGCCCAACAGCTAGCATCCCCAGTTACGCCCTGCAGCATGAATGGCTCTGAGGAGCTCCTGTCCCACCCCTCTACTGAGACTATGTATTAAGACATCTGTTCTCTTCTTCACTCTGACAACTTCCACATCAGTTTACCAGCAGGTCAGATTCCATCTCAGAAGTGTAGAGACTGATGTGTCTTTGGAGATAATCAAGAGAAGTAGATGAATAAATATATTATATGTATTTATTTTTGGCAGGTTGAAAGTGTGGAAGGGAAAAATAAGACTTGCTCTCCTTTGCTTTTAAAACTCTGTGCTGTCTTGTGGGCCCTCATTAGGAATTCTGATTCCTTATACTATTATAGACTATCTTGGATAAAAAAAGAGGTGCAGCTATCTGCACCAAATAATGAGGCTGAAACAACTGCACTAAGTTTACATTTTTAAGCAAGATGATATTTTATAAATGCTGTGACTGGGTGTGTGACACAATCCACAGTCCTGTCCAGAGCCAGGTAGCATGGTGTTCAGACTGGCAGTCACGTTGCACAACAGCAGAGTCAACCAGAGCCACAAACCTCATATACCACTGTGAATTACACTGGAGAAGTATAGAGGAAGAGACTGAAAAATGGATCTCCTGAAGACAGGGAAAGGATAAGCTTGGGAGACAGCAAGAACACAGACCAAGAGAATATTTACTGCATGACATATCCTAAAAACTTGCCATAACTCAAAGATGAAGTTATGGTTTTGATAGGAAATTGTCTGGGATAAGTGAACAGCTTGTGTTTTGCTGAGGGACAGATCACCTCATCATAAAAGTCTCCTCTGGAGATGGAAAGCAAAACCAGCAGTCAGCCACAGAAGTAAGAAATTGGTACTGTTTACCTTGAGAGAATTCAGAAGCTGCCAGGAGAGAAGTAATGTGTTCCCATTCCTAGCCCCAAAATAAGAAGGTGAAACTCTGTAGTTTCCAAGGCAATATTGAGGGCCTAATATTTTGCCTGTCTTTTGTAATCAGTCACTTCTTTAAAATAACACAAAGTAAAGATGTAAGTGAATGCAGGCAGAACTGTGCACTTAGTGCTGTGACAATTAATAGCTTTCATCATAACCCAAAAGAAAAATAAACTCCTTAAGCACAGACATGAGGTGAGACTGATTTGTTCAGCAAACCTTGCTTGCTGCTGTTAAAGCCAAGCTGCATTAAAAAAAATAGATTTATGTATTCTTAACTGCAAGAAATGTCAAAAAGTATTGAGGAAAAGAAGCTATCTTCTGCCTGGCAGGAAGATGATTCACCACCCACCTCTTGTAGTCACTGAAGTCAGACACATTCATTACCCATTATGCTGCAGGTTTTTATTTTTTCCCCTTTTGGTGAATAAGCACTGAATTACCCATATCACTGGGCCATCCCACTAAACACAGCGGCTGCTGCTCACCAAAGTGATCATAAAAAGTTACCTGTGAAGCATTCCAGACATTTAAATATATGGAAGCTGCCTCTGTTAATAATGGCAATCTATATTCTGCTCAGAGAGGGCTGCATGCAAGGTCTAAACCCCACCCATCAATCCCACATGCAAATATCCGTGTTCCCTAGGGGCTTGTGGTTTAAGACTCTGCCTTCCACAGAACAGAAGCATTTAGCAGTCTTCAGGGCTAGGGTCAAGGAAAAGGTGAAATCACTAGATGAGGACTAGCAGTGTTTTAAATCCTCAAGGTCCTGTGTTCCATACGAATTAAAGATTCCACCAAGGCTTGACAGAGGGACCTGGACAAGCTGAGGCTAACTGTACAAGGCTGAATAAGACCAAGTGCTGGGTCCTACACTTGGGTCTCAACAATCCCATGCAATGCTCCAGGCTTGGGACAGAGTGCCTGAAAACTGCCCAGCAGAGAAAGACCTGGGGGCTGATTGACAGCCAGCCGAGACAATGAGTGCCCAGGTAGTCAAGAAAGCAAACAGCATCCTAGTCTGGATCAGGAATAATGTAACCAGCAGGACCATCCCAGGGTGCTGAGAGAGCTGGCAGCTGAGCTGGCCAAGCCACTCTCCATCATTTTCCAGCAGTCCTGGCTCACCGGAGAGGTCCCAGGAGACTGGAAAATGGCCAACGTGGTCCCCATCCACAAGAAGGGTCGGATGGAGGAACCTGGGAACTACAGACCCGTCAGCCTGACCTCAGTGCCAGGGAAACTGATGGAGCAGGTTCTCTTGGGGCCAATAACTGCGCACCTGAGGGATGGCAAAGATCTCAGGTCCAGCCAGCATGGGTTTAGGAAGGGCAGATCCTGCCTTTCTAACCTGATCTCCTTCTATGATCAGGTGACCCGCTTGGTGGATGTGGGGAGGCCTGTGGATGTAGTCTATCTGGACTTCAGCAAGGCCTTTGACACTGTCCCCCACAGCAAACTGCTGGCTAAGCTGTCAGCCCGCGGCTTGGATGGTAACACTCTGTGCTGGGTTAGGAACTGGCTGGAGGGCCGGACCCAGAGAGTGGTGGTGAATGGTGCCACATCCAGCTGGCGGCCAGTCACTAGTGGTGTCCCTCAGGGATCAGTGCTGGGCCCCATCCTCTTTAACATCTTCATAGATGATCTGGATGAGGGCATCGAGTCAGTCATCAGCAAGTTTGCAGATGACACTAAGCTGGGGGCAGAAGTGACTGAGCTGGAGGGCAGAAGGGCTCTGCAGCGGGACCTTGACCGCCTGGACAGATGGGCAGAGGCCAATGGGATGGGGTTCAATAGCTCAAAGTGCAGGGTGCTGCACTTTGGCCACAACAACCCCATGCAGAGATACAGGCTGGGGTCGGAGTGGCTGGAGAGCAGCCAGACAGAGAGGGATCTGGGGGTACTGATTGATACCCGCCTGAACATGAGCCAGCAGTGTGCCCAGGTGGCCAAGAGGGCCAGTGGCATCCTGGCCTGCATCAGGAATGGTGTGGTCAGCAGGAGCAGGGAGGTCATTCTGCCCCTGTACTCTGCACTGGTCAGACCACACCTCGAGTACTGCGTTCAGTTCTGGGCCCCCCAGTTTAGGAGGGACATCGAAATGCTTGAGCGTGTCCAGAGAAGGGCGACGAGGCTGGGGAGAGACCTCGAGCACAAGCCCTACGAGGAGAGGCTGAGGGAGCTGGGGTTGTTTAGCCTGGAGAAGAGGAGGCTCAGGGGAGACCTTACTGCTGTCTACAACTACCTGAAGGGTGGTTGTGGCCAGGAGGAGGTTGCTCTCTTCTCTCAGGTGGCCAGCTCCAGAACAAGGGGACACAGCCTCAGGCTGCGCCAGGGGAAATTTCGGCTCGAGGTGAGGAGAAAGTTCTTCACTGAGAGAGTCATTGGGCACTGGAATGGGCTGCCTGGGGAGGTGGTGGAGTCGTCGTCCCTGGGGCAGTTCAAGGCAAGGTTGGATGTGGCACTTGGTGCCATGGTCTAGCCTTGGGCACTGTGGTAAAGGGTTGGACTTGATGATCTGTGAGGTCTCTTCCAACCTTGGTGATACTGTGATACTGTGATACTGTCCCCCTGTATTGATGAGGCCACACCTTGACTACTGTGCTCTGTTTTGTGCCACTCACTACAAAAAGGACATTGATGCCCTGGAGTGTGTCCAGAGGATCTGGAGAACAGTTTTGGTGACGTGCAGTTTAAGCTGGAGAAAAGGAGGTTAAGAGTAGACATTTTCTCTCTCTACAACTCCCTGAAAGGAAAATGGAGTGAGGTGGGTGCTGTTCTCTTCTCCCTAGAAACAAGTGACAGGATAAGAGGCAAGGTCCCTCTCTAGCTCTCCTGTAGCCCCCTTCAAATACTGGAAGCCTGACAGAAGGTCTCCCCAGAGCCTTCTCTTTCCCAGGCTGAATAATCCTAACTCTCTTAGCCTGTCTTTATAGGAGAGGTGCTCTTTAATCAAGCTTCTTAGGAAAATGCACTTTATAACACTCTTTTGAACTAATGGATTTAAAATAACTTTAATCTACAAAACCTGACCAAGAAAAGCCCTCTTCTCCTCTTCTTTTCCTTTTATTTTTTAGTGTTGTGAATAAAGGAGGTTTAATTGGCTTGGTCTCAAGTTGAATTCAACCCTTCAACAATACTTCTCACAGATGAGCTATAGTGACAAAATCAGCATGTACTGCATGTATTGGAATTATACTGAACTTTGAGTGAAAAGGAAACATTTTAAGGTCCTCTTTGATTCACATATTCAGTCACTAAAAAAACAAATCATATTAAACACAAGTGCTATCTATTGGAAATTAAATCAAAAGCTATTGGTGAAACATACAGTTAGATTAGGAGTCAAACCAAGGAAAACAAAGCAGCATACTCCCTAGGATACTGTCCATACAGTGTGTCCTGCTAACTTGGATCTAGTGAGGTGCTGGTCCTCATGCAATTGCTCCAACTAGATTCATAGACTGAGTTGGGTTTGTGGGACTTTTGAGTTTGTCTTCTTAAATGGTTTATGCCTACATACCACCTTATCATGACTCTAAAGAAGCTGTTATTTACAACAGGCAGTTTGGATCCTCTGATTAGGAATATGCCTCTTCTTTTACTATGCCATGAACAAATGTTCTAGCACATGGCTTATATGCAGCTTCAAAAGATGCACTTCACTGAACTCCAGTTGTCTAAAAGTCTGGCATCAACTTCAGTGCAATCATTGAGCCTTCTTCTATGTAGTCAGTGGATAGAAAGAGAGAGAGTATGATTCTCTAGAGTATGATTTTTCTAATCTATTCCAGAATAAGATAAAGCATCCACTGGAAGTACCTGCCTCTCTCCTTTTGAGGCATCCTACGCAACTGGTTCAGAACTGATAGCTAACTTTGAACACTTTCAGTTAAAGAAGATGAATCCCACCCTTGCTGTCTAAGGCTGTACCTAATTACCTAGAAAAAACACAGCATGCTCCAGGATTTTGATTACTCAGCAGGGATCCTACTGGAACTTACTTGCTTGACTTTCCTTTCTGTAGAAATCAGAGCAATAGGATGCAATGAGGAAACAGCCTCAAGCACTCCAGGGTCATAACCTGAAAAGGAGCCAGGATGCCATCTCAGGCAGCATCTCAATAAGATTAGCAATGGCAGCTTACAGCTGTAGAACCTTTCATTGCCGAAGACATATCTGCTCACTATGGTGCAGTGCAGAGAGATCCTGGAGGCTTCTTGAAGCAAGCTAGTCCAGAAGCAAGGTAGTTACATCAACCTAGCCCCACGTACCTGCTTTTCATCACAGCTAATTAGCCACTTTAATTCAGCACACTGTCCTTGTTACATGCAAGCTACATGGTTCAAATCCAGCTTGGTTATTTCTTCACTTTAGATATAACCAGAATGCTTGGAAACTCACACAGACTTTACCAGTTTGCATTTTAAAAGTTGCCTCTGCAACTAAAGGATTGGAAACACATTTTCCCCACATGAAAATTTCTTTCCTGGAGCATAGCTGAGGCTCAGGGGAGATAAAGAAACAGAGTTGTACAAGGGCAAGTCCTGAGCTACGGGAGACAGTCTACCAAAACACAACAAATATTTCCATACTGAGGAACTTAAGTGACTCCAAGGTCAGCCTGTTCCCAGTGCTCTGATAAAGCTTATAAAGCAGTGGGGAAGTGTCCCTTTTCTATCCCTTCAAACATCTTGAATACTAAGTTTTTCAATCTCATGTAAAAAGTATGTATTATGCAAACACTCATGCTTTCTTTGATCTATGTTTTGCTGAAGGGTTTTGACAGAGCAGTCCCTTTGTAACCTCCAGCAACAACAGAGCTGCCCCCAGGGACAGCTCCACACTTGGGTCTGGTATAGGCACGGGTGTAGAGTTAACCAGAATGTGACTGGCCCACTCTGCATTGCTTGATTTCTTCCAAAAAGGTGGTATAAACAGGAAAATTAGCTAGAGGTTCATTCAACAGTCAGTGAGTACAGCATTCAATGGTGAGCAGACTGAACCCTTCACTAAAGCCTGATCCAGCACCAATGAGAGCCTGCCTGCTCCTACCTGGAGAGGAGGTCCTGACATTAAAGCAGCAGATATGCAAGGAGCTGAAAATACTATATCTTCTTTACTGCATTTTGCCTCCTTTTCTTAGGTCCAGAGCCTGCTGGTACATGCATGCAGAACAACAGCCTCGACCAACCCCACAGGATCAGGGCCAGAGTGAGTAGCTGCTACCCCAAAAGTCCACTCGTCCCAGCTGCGTGCCTATACCACAGGCACAAAACACAAACTTGAGCTCACACATCTGCCACAGCATCACTCTGGAGGGACAGCAGCTGCACATGGCACAAGCCACAAGTATCTGAAAGCCTCAGATGGACATTGTGCAAAGGAAGACTTTCAACTGCAAAGCAGGGGAGGGATGTGTTTCCAGACCAACACACCCACTGAAAAGATTACTGGTATTAGCTTCCATTTGGTTTCTTAAGGTCTAAAGGCTACGATGTTTAAAGTAATTCATATTTATTCAAGCAATGCCAATGAAGAGCGGGAATCAGCATCAGCACAGATCTGTCATCAGCCTGCCTGCTCAGTACATGCACCATATGCCTTCCCTGCACATCTCCATCTCTTTCTTTAGTTAGCTGTAGCCTGTATGTTACCTAGGAAAGAGACTCAGTCTTTCTGTATATCTGCCATCTCCAAGTGAGGTTATTACCATAAAAATCATTAGCAGCAAAGGCAGAGGCTGTTACTCAGGAGACTGGTGGCTCACACTTCACAAAAGTCACAGTGCAATGACATTTTCAGGGTATTCAGGGACAGGCATCAGGATCATAAGGAACTTAGCTCTGATATATATATTTTGACAGTATCTGAGGGCAAGGAGCAGCTTAATCAACTACAGCACACAAAGCCAAACACTTTACTTCCTAAGTGCTGATCATAGCACACAGAAAGGCCAGAAATCAGCTCTGTACTCCCTTTCTGGTGACTCCCCAGGCACAGGGAACTTTCAGCATCATCTTTCCAAAAAGCTCTAGAAGCAGTGATGGGAACTGACAGGAGCACAAGGCTTTCGGCAGTCTCCAGCTGGCACAGAAGCTATTGCAAACTGGTAAAACTCTTGGCTTTAACCTTCGTATTATGCCATCAACCAACACTGGCAGATGAACAATCCTGCTACTTTCCCTTCTCCCCAAAGCAGAATAAGATCCAGAAAGATTTGATACTTCATCCACCATGAACAATAACAAAATCTGCTAGATGTACATGCGGGCTTCTGACTGTCCACTGAAGTCCTATCATCTGTGAAATAAAACTAACTTTGAATTTCCTATTCTAAAGATCATTTGGTATGATATGAAAAGGAACCAATATTGCTCCATGGGTTTCTGACCACAGTAACACCACGAAACACATGAAAATCTTCCATGTTCATAGCCACAATAAATATATTAGTCCACTGACATTCATTATTGAATATGCTTAAGTCCTTAACAAAATGAACCTTGCTGAAGCCTGATATGTTATGTCAGTGACACCCCAGGGCAGTTTATTAGGCCACGTAAGAAAAGATTTTGTGGTCTGTTAGCATGTTGCTGCCTCTCAGCATGAACACAAAAGTCAGCTGCTGAATAGAGTTGCCCTGTCTCCCAAAACAGCCTTGGAAATAGATGTTAGGCATGCCTCCATGTGTCCTCAAATCATCCAAAGGGCCAACGCACCCTTTCACGTAGCTGTTCACCTAGAATAAAAACACTTTGTATGTGGTACATGAGACTGGGGAGAAAAAGAAGAAGAAATTCATTCCAGCTCTGAGAGGAGCTCTTTTGTTCCTTTCTAAGCATATGAATATGCACACAGTTAATCTCCTGCCTTGTTTTAAATGTCAGATGGAAACTGGCTTCACAGTTGATGCCACATCTTGGTCTCATGGGACATAAGGAAAGAACAGCTTGATCTACAAATGGAACTGCAATTAAAGTTAGTTACATCATGCTTTAATTTTTAGTAACACAGGAGGATCAATCACATGTAAGTTATACTGGGAAAGAAACACCAATTAATTCATGTGGAAAATGATGCAGACAGAAATAAATAAAGGGAAGCCTCAGTACTTCTCTAACCAGTTGGGGGGAGTGGATGATTCTCAGTAAGATAAACAAAGTAGGCTTGTGCATTGTTTTCCAGAGGATGCCTAGCTGCACACAAGGACTTGATCCAAACCAGATTCAACACACACAGTCCCTGAAGCAAACACAGATGTACCAACCATAACATAGAATTTTTAAAACAGAAGTTTGGGTTTTTTCAGAAGGGATAGACAGTTGGTTACAGAGGTTTTTTTCTATGTATAATCTACATATTAGCAGATTTTTCTTGCTAAACCTTTTGCTCTTTGGATAATTCTAATCATAGAATCGGCCAGGTTGGAAGAGGCCTTCAACATCATCTAGTCCAACCTAGCACCCAGCCCTTTCCAGTCAACTAGACCATGGCACTAAGTGCCTCATCCAGGCTTTTCTTGAACACCTCAGGGGACAGTGACTCCACCACCTCCCTGGGCAGCCCATTCCAATGCCAATCACTCTCTCTGGCAACAACTTCCTCCTAACATCCAGCCTATACTTCCCCCAGCACAACTTGAGACTGTGTCCCCTTGTTCTATTGCTGGTTGTCTGGGAGAAGAGACTGACCCCATCTGGCTACAGCCTCCCTTCAGGTAGTTGTGGACAGCAAGGAGGTCACCCCTGAACCTCCTCTTCTCCAGGCTAAACACCCCCAGCTCCCTCAGCCTGTCCTTGTAGGGTTTGTGTTCCAGGTCTTTCACCAGCTTCGTTGCCCTTCTCTGGACACTATCTATATATGACTCCTACCTATAATGAAAAATAAATGTTTATCAATTCATTCCGTTTGTAAAACTATTCTGGAGAAATGCCTAAGAGCAAGCATTTTGTTTATACACAATTTGATTAAAATTAAACCCAATGCAACAGCTCATAGATGATGAGACAGTTAAAACACTCTCCAGCACCTATCTGAGTGCAGGGGGAAGAAAGAGGATTCAAAATGCTAACTGAGTTTCAGACTGAAAAAATGAAATTATTTTAGCCATTCAGACCTAGAGCAAATGCCAACGAATGTTAAGCCAAACAGATAATCTCCTCCCCAGGGGGAAAAAAATGAGAAAAAGAAAAGAAAAAGTTTTAAATTCATCTCCAAGCACAAGATTAATTCAGTAAAATTACAGCCTAGCCTTCCTTCCACCAACTCTAATCATAAACAGACCAATTCTGCTAAAGATCAAGTATCCTCCTTTCACACCAACTGCCAATAATGAGAATAATGCCTGCCAGGACTGCATCTGGGGTTGTTCTTTGTACTGTGTTTTGCAATAAGGAAATTATCCTACTCACAAATTAATACAGAATGAATCAAAATGTACTTATTTTAGAGTTCAGGGCTAAGCACAGTAAAAAATCTCTTTTCAGCACAGCTTTTTCCACCAGTGAGGATTTTAGGTGAATGATGACGCTGCTCACGGCGCTCACGGTCAGCGCTGTCTGGCAAAAGGATCAGACCAGAGCTGACTCTTAACTGTGCTGCTCAGCCTACTATTAGCTTAGCAAGATGGAAAATATCTAAGAAGCTTCTCAGCCACCTTGACAGTAGCTGCTGACTCATTGCAGGACAGTGAGACAAAGCCTTTCCCATTCGAAGGAGTTTCACATGTAGCCCTGGTCCAATAATGCTGAAATTAAAGAAACAGATCATAAATGAATCCTTTAGTGTGAGAAACAGCAACTTCAGCACATCCTCTGGACACATTCCAGTAGCAGAACTGGTGCAGGCCAAAGGGAACAGTCTGAAGAGTGGCACTGATGTGTGAAATCGTTTGTGCAGACATGAAGAAAAGTCTTTGCTCTGAACAGAGCCAAGCCAAAGCAAAATGTTCTCACTCTATGGTGATTATCAAAATGCCCTTGTACAAAACACCCTCTACAACCATGCGTACCACTCATAGCTTCTGAGCTCTCCTCCCTGGTGTGTATGTCTACATAATGTGCAAACACAGGCACACTCTCAAGAGTGCTTCCTATCTTGTACAACCTTCAGTCCATGATCCTGGTCTAGGAAATTATTAAATGGTACATATCCAAGCTTTCTAAGCAAAGCTGGACATATGTTCTTGAGTTACTGATGCAGTGGCATCTAAGTTATGCTCAAACACTCTCCAGAATAAGTTTCTCCCAGAAGAACAACAGGAGAAAAGATGAAGCATCAACCCTCCTCCATCCATTAAGACAGGGGAGGAGGCTGATAGATAATGCAACTTGCCAAGGACCAGTAAAGAATTATGTTGCAGAGCTGGGCGCTAGACTAGACTTGCTGTTAATCATTTCACTACCTTAGTCCCAAAACACTTTTTCTATTAGAAGAGTAATGAAAAATTACATAGATTATTTACTGTGTAACTGGATAGAAGAGAGGACAGTCAGGTTCTCTGCAGTATTCTAAAAGCAAGAAAGCATGCCTCCACCTCTAGAAAAATGGGAAAAGCAATGCAAATGTTTTACTGTGGCATCCCCATTTTATAAAGTTCAGCCCACTGATCATATACAGAAAAAAAACCAAACCCAGACCAAAAACAGCAACAAAAGAACCTACTATGAAATCATTCAGCATTTAAAATACATTGCTTCAGAACTTGACTTCATCTCTTCCATAAAAAATGGACAAGAATTGTTCCACCAAAGAGTCCTTTGCATCTGCAAAATATGCTTTTCTCTTCAGCTAGGATTGGTAAAAGGACATTTTCCTCATGTTGGATTTCACCACAAAATATGTAACTCTGGCTCAGTTATTCTCATTTCTTGTCTCTCCTGCTATGTGAGCTCAACTGGTAAAACCGCAAGTCCTGTTATCTGAGCTCCAGCTCAGTTAGTGGAGAAATAGGCATCTTCCAGGACATGTCCAGAGGAACAGAGAAATCTTCACATTTTATTGTGGAAAGTCAGTCTGCAAAAGTTTTAGAGAGACTTAAAACAGGCAGAACAATGTCCCATTTCATCAGACACTCTGCACATTTTTAAACTGAATGGCAGAGATGCAAGCTCAGGATTTCTTCCTTGCTGCCTGCCAAGCAAGTCAGACCTTCAGCCTTTTCTTTTACTTCAGACTACTTCATGAATGGCACCATGATACAAAATCTCTGATTCAGCTCTGAGCCTATTTATATCAGCCCAAGGAAGAGAGCAGATCCTGAGGATTTTGCTAATAAGCTACGCTGAAAATAAGCCTATCCTTGTATTTGACATGCAGATGTTAGCAGAGAGGCATCATTTTCTCAGAGTAAATACAATGGAAAGAGTTTTTACACAACTGCTGAAGCTGCAGTGAGCTCCTACCTACCATATAAGCAAGTCTAAACATCTATGTTGACACCCATACTAAAACTTCCAACTTCTGAAATCGCAAGCTACAACCTGTTTTCACCTCCACAGTGTCATGAAATGCCTAATACAAAATTCAGTCAATTCAAAGACACATAGAGGTGGCTGAAGAGCAGGCCAGGCCACATTCTCAGGTAAAAGGATGCACTAAAGAGGCAGGTAAAAAAAGTACTAAGCTTGACTTCATTTTTCACCAAAGCTCATTTCATGCAAGCATTTACAGAATGAGGCAATCATCATTTCTGTGCTGGAAACATGTCTTAGGTCTGCTTGTCGTTTCAATAGATGGGTAAAGAACAACCTCACAAGAGAAAACAACAAATTATGCTGGGTTGGCCTCTGAAAAGTGAGACAATAATGTTTAAATCCTTGTTCCAAGCCAGAAAAGGCAAAGATTTAGACCTTTATTTACCATAATGAACCTTTGTCATCCTAAATACCTGGATAGTTTCTGTTCCATGAGAGCAGGTTTCCAGTTTTGCTCTCAATATTTCATAGAAAATTCCAAAATATGCAGTTTCCCCTACACTGGACCAAGAAGCTCAGACCACATGGCATTTTGTGCACCTAGAAAGAAAGCTTTGATGACAGTTTGTAGCTCACTATGCCACATTCAGGCCTGGCATAAGTGGTTTCATCCACGTGCACAATTTGTGCCCAGTTTCACAAGGTCTGATTTAATCTTGATCTCTAAACTCCTCTTAGACAAACCTCAGAGCTAGCTGCTGCTATTTATTATTTTGTACCACAAGCAACTATTCCACTCTTCAGCATCAATTTAAAATCAATTGCAGAGCACCAGTCAGACAGTTACCTAAATAGGTAAGGCTCAATTACACTGGAGGAGTGAAGAATATACAGATGAGATTCATCACCAGCTCAGATGGTTATCAATAAAAGATGTAAGTGGCAAGAGGCCACATGAAATATAACAACATGGTCTGTGAATTAATTCTCTTGTATTCCATTAAAACTATTTTTTTTCTTTCAAATTCATGAATTGGATGAAGTGAACAAGAATTTTAAGTCTGTGCACAGAGCCTGTGCCTTAGCCCTTACAATGGTTTTACCTTTGCAGAATTTTTCCAGTGGCAGATTTTAGTCAGCACACAGGCCACTGGAAAAATTCATCTCAGCCAGGTGTGGATTTCACTGGTGAACTTCTCCATGTGGATTTCTTTTAACATCCTGCTGGCTCAGTCACAGCAGCACTGCAGGTTCTGGGTATGGATTAGCAAATGATATGCCTGGCATGACAGACCCAAACATGATTTACAGCATCCCATGGAGCAGACCTCATCTGAACTATCCAGCCAGGAGCACTGCAAAATCACAGAGTGGTTAGGGATTAGAATGGACCTCTGAGGATCATCTAGTCTAACCCCTTTGCTAAAGCAGGGGCATTTCTGACCAATGTGATGCCCATCTACAAGAAGGGCTGGAAGGAGGAACTGGGAAATTACAGACCTGTCAGCCTGACCTCAGTGCTAGGCAAGGTATTGGAACAGGTCATCTTGAGTGCCATCACAAAGCACCTAGTGGGTGGCCAAGAGATCAAGCCCAGCAGCATGGGTTTAGGAAGGGCAAGTCCTGCCTGAACAACTCCTTTTATGATCAGGTTACCCACCTGGTGAATGTGGGGAAGGCTATGGATGTAGTCTACCTGGACTTCAGCAAGGCCTGTGACACTATCTGCCACAACAAGCTCCTAAGCTCCTAGCAAAGCTGGCAGATCATGTCTTGGACAGATTCACTCTGATAAGGATCACAATTGATCATGTGGACCAGGGGATTGAGTCCAGCATCAGTAAGTTTACAGATGACACCAAGCTAGGAGCAGGTGTTGATCTGTTGGAGGGAGGGTAGGAGAGCCCTGCAGAGGGACCCTGACATGCTGGATGGGTGGGCAGAGGTCAATGGGATGAGATTTAACAAGGCCAAGTGCAGGGTTCTACACTTTGGCCACAACAACCCCAAGCAGCACTACAGGCTGGGGACAGAGTGGCTGAGAGCAGCCAGGCAGAGAGAGGCATGGGGGTATTGGTAGATAGTAGCTGAACACAAGCCAGCAGTGTGCCCAGGGGGACAGGGGAGCCAATGGCATCTTGGCCTGAATCAGGAACAGTGTGGCCAGCAGGACAAGGGAGGTTATTCTTCCCCTGTACTCAACACTGGTTAGGCCACACCTTCAGTACTGTGTCGAGTTCTGGGCTCCTCAATTCAAGAGAGATGTTGAGGTGCTGGAAGGTGTCCAGAGAAGGGCAATGAAGCTGGTGAGGGGCCTGGAGCACAGCCCTGTGAGGAGAGGCTGAGGGAGCTGGGGGTGTGCAGCCTGCAGAAGAGGAGGCTCAGGGGTGATCTTATTGCTGTCTACAACTACCTGAAGGGAGATTGCAGCCAGGTGGGGGTCAGCCTTTTCTTCCAGGCAACAGAACAAGGGGACACAGTCTCAAGTTGTGCCAAGGGAGGTCTAGGCTGGATGTTAGGAGGAAGTTCTTGTCAGAGAGAGTGATTGGCACATGAATGGGCTGCCCAGGGAGGTGGTGGAGTTGGCATCCCTGAAGGTGTTCAAGAAAAGCCTGGATGAGGCACTTAGTGCCATAGTCTAGTTGACTGGACAGGGCTGGGTGCTAGGTTAGACTGGATGATCTTGGAGGTCTCTTCCAACCTGCTTGATTGTCTGATTCTATGATCTATATCAGATCTCCAAACTAAAGAGATTTGGGTTTGAATGAACAAATGGGGTAGAAACTGATTTTGTTCCCAAGCTATATGCTCTGAGAGCACACTTAGACATGTTGTGTAATAGACCAGGAATCTTCTCTGAATCTTGACAACTCTCTGAGCGTATGACATGCTCATTAAACACTACTAGCAGATCAAGAGCGATGAGGAGACATGTACTGAAGGAATATTCCTCCTGATGAAGAATAAGCCAATGGAAAACAAAACGCAGATGAGCAGAAGAGTCGGGGACAGGAATGGGTAAGGTACAATTACACCCCTCTTCTCTTATTTCAACTTCCTTGCAGGAGAATTTTCTTAGGTTTTAGAAGTGTTCAATATAGTTATTCTCCCTACTTTATAGAAGCAAAGACAGCTGGATTTACAAGTTCTTCTCACACTGAAATTTCAATCTTGTGCCACGCATAAATGTAGAAAAGCAGGTAAAAATAGCTCTGGGTTATCTATTGTCAGTTAAAGCCTCAAAAATCCACTGCATTCGTGCAGTGGCTTGCCCTTGGTTTTATTTTTCATTTAAAAGCACTAAAAAGCTTTTCTTCCAGATTCAATAATATGGAAGGCTTTGGAGCTCTGCATCCAAACAAGTTTTTACCAGTAGTACTATTACTACCACTATTGTGTGCTTTTTCTCTAAAGCTTTGTTACCTCTGTGGGTTCTAACTTTATCATGGAATAATTTATCAGTCCTATACTCATGGGAAAAACAGAGATTTCTTTTTCTTCTTCCTTGAATGCTATCTGCTCCAAGACAAAATGTAACACCTGCTGTTTTCTATCAATTACTTATGAATAGAGGGGAAAAAATAACACAGTATCTGATATTGTATTTCTTTATGAATAACTCAGCTGGTTATATTTTTCTATGGAATATACAATTAGTATATACACAATAGAATGGAAACAACATAAAAGCTGAGCTAAATCTGCTTTTGTTAGCAAAAGGAGTAGTAAACGTGAAAATAGGTCACTTTACAGAGTTTCCTGGCCCTAGGGATCTGCAATCAGGCTTCTGACGGGTGCTGGAAGCTCTGTTGGGGTGACAGGTAAAGATAGTAAATGCTGGTGTGATGTCATGCCCTGCCCAGCCCATGCTAGGATCCTCAGCCCTGCAGCAGTCGTTCATGAACCAGACTTTGTCCTAGCACCCTGAAGACAGCTCAATATTTGACCCCTCTGTACAGGGGAGTAGAGAGTCCTGCACCCTCTGTGAGGAAGGAGGAGAAACAATTTAACAGGTATTTAATAAACAAACTGCAGGGAGACCAGAGTCATTCATGGGCTGCAAAAGAATTTTGACACATTCTGCATCCCATTTTGTTAGAGGAAACATACAGGTCCCAGCTGAGGATGTCAGGCTGTGCCACTGTGCGCATCCCATTTTCTTCAACAGGCACACATTCTGGTTTTCTGCGAACTTCTGCTGGGACTGAGTCCTTGTGACTGACATATTAATGCCCACAGAGTCCTTGCACTGATGCATTAATTCCAGGAAAACTGCACTTTTGCAGAGAGAGCTGAAAGCATCCCATAATTTTCCTGTTACAAACTGTATCCTCAGCAAGAACACTTTGACAGCAGAGATCAGCGCAGCCATAGCAGCATATCTCTAGCAGGGCTACATCTGGCCTGCGGTCCTGCTACTTGACCCATCTTTCCTCTTCAGCTTTCACCTGTCTGGATCACGGTTCCCTGTCTCTTCAGTTTTCTACTTCAGCCTTGATTACCAATTCCCCTGCTGCAGGAAGGATGCTGAGGACAGGTAATGGGCACAAAGACTTATTAGCAGGATCCCCTGCCAATGACACACATGGACTCTAATGAAGAAATCTGGGAGGGAAAAAAAAAAAAACAGCAAAACAAAACAAAAGCAGAGGAGAAAGACAAAGAAAAGAGAATAGGACAGGGGAATATATGGAGAGCAGGAAAAAATGCTCAAAGGCCAGCCAGGAAGGGCAGCCATGGGGTCCCAAGTGAGCATTTGTTCAGAGCCTCCAGTGATGACAGAGATGATGCTGATAAATAGAATCACTTGGTTGGGAAAGGCCTTAAGATGAAGTCCAACCATAACCTAACATCTCCCTGCACACAAGTGTTAGCCCATGTCCCTAAGCACCTCATCCAAACATCTTTTAAACACCTCCAGGCAAGGTGACTCCCCTGGCAACCTGTTCCAGTGCCTGAGGACCATTTTGGTGAAAATTTTTTTCCTAATATTTAATCTGAGCCTGCCCTGGTGCAACTCAAGGCCATTTCCTCTCATTCTATCACTTGTTACCTGAGAGAAGAGGCTGACCCTCACTTCATGACAACCTCACTCACATTGCTTGTGGATTACTTCTGCTGCTGCTGCAGTTAGCACTGACCAGAGTACACTAATCAGATCCATGTGCTGTACACTGACTGTTAAGCTTTTGTCCACATATATTATTGGATAATGTTTACTGAGCATTTGGATGAGCATGATCTACTGAGTATTATCTACTTTGCTATATAGAGTTTTAGTTTCTCTGATATAAGTTAAAATCTACAAGACGGGAGGAAAATAAAGAAGGAAATGAGGGCAAATTCTCAAACCAGTGCTGGCTACTTCCATGAAAGCCTCTGTAACAACACAGTCAGGATCTGCAGGTGCAAGTTCGGAACAACAGCATGAAAACAATAACAGAAAATTGCTGTCTCCTGCTCAGTGGCTTCACAGAGAGGTTACAGAGCTGCAGCATGCAGGCTCTTGCTAAGAGCGAGGCACTTCAGTACCTACAGCACCATGCAATGCTCCTGCAACACAACGCATCTTCAAATCCATGCCTCTCTGTCCATGCTTCCTTTCCTGTGTGGACTCAACCCAAATCTATTACCAGTGTAACTAATATGAATAATTTATTTGTACTTTAGTGAGTATAATTAGAGTTGTTTCTAACCCATCTCTCACCTCATACAAACGTAGCACGGCCAGAACTAGGCATAGGTCTGCAGATTAAAACAGACCTGAACTTTCTGATTTGGGAAGATTTGTACAATTCTATCCTTAAATTAAAGTAGCAGGCTCTCTGTATTTCTGGTTATTACAGGTAGGGCAGAGTTATCTCAAGAAAACAGAATTCAAACCAGCAGGGGAATCTCAGCAAGAAGGCTGAGGACTGAATGCACATGGTGAGTAAATTATCCTCTCATCTTCCAAACTGCTCCCCCTGGATTGTGTTAACGATATGCATTAGTTGTGTGCACCAGTACAGCAAAAAACCCGAGTCGCGTCTCCACACAACAAATGATCTCTTTATCAGGGAGGGATAGGTGGACTATCTGGACAGCAGCAGCCAGGCAAATAAACTAAGTTGTCAAATAAACAATTTGTGAACTTCATCATACCCCAAAGGATTAACTCTAATCTCTCCATTTGGATTCTGTCCTCAGCTTCTATTCCAGGCAAGGTAAAATTACAAGTGTTTGTGACATGTGTACCCTTGCTGTGCCACTGCTCGTGTTTCCCTGAGTAAAGACAGGATTTCAATTATTAGCATTCTTGGATTAACAGGGGAAGAAAGAGGATAGAATAATATCTGGAAAGCTCCAGAAAATCCACTGAATATCCCAAGGCAGTAATCCAGGCAGTTACTTTCTGGTACAATGTACAATTAAGTGACCAAGTATGTCTATCAATGTTGTAGGCAGCTAAATACACTACGAACCTATCACTGAACCTGAAAGCAGAAAGCAAGACAGACTAGGCAGACAAGCATGAGGACTCCAGTCCCTGAAAAAGCTACCACTACTGGCACGAAGGGGAAAGTAGGGCAGTGGGCCAGCTCGCAGGGTATTGTCTCAAGAATAGGGAGTCCTGATACCAGGCAGTGGGACTTCCTTGATGCCCATTTATCCCACAGAAGGGAACAGGGTCAATGAAGTCCATTTGCTGGGAGTCACATCTGTGTTTATCCTGCAATCCTGCTACACAAAGCCCACACCAGACCCCAGGGGCAGGGGCTGTAATGTTAGCTATCCCCAAAGGTGTTCCTTGACTCTGTTGTAGAAGGTGGGTAGCAATGCCAACACCGGACTGGTGATTAGGACCACCTTGTGTCTCCTATGGGTTTCCTATATTCTCAGCTGAAGAGTTCCAGCATAGCTGAAGTCCAGCACATTCTGAGGTGCTACGTTCCCTGTGCTGCCAGGGCAGAAAGCAAGATCACATTAAGACTAGATCCTCACTGAATGTCGGTGGGTTTCTTTTTACCAGTTTTGAGACATCTGGGGAATTATCTGAAATACAAGTATCACAATTTTTTAAATGGTAAGTCCTGGTCTGTTGGATTTCTTCTAAACAACCCTACCTAACCCTGCCAGCTGGTATCTTTTTCTTCTTTTCCTTTTTCCCTGAACAGTCAATGAACTGCATTTGGAAAAGGAGTGAAAACAAGACACATAGGGCAGAAGAGTAATTTCAGACAGTAAATAACAAAAAGCAAACCTTTCAGCTGCCACCAAACCCCACACATACAAAACCTTTAGATCACACACCATGGCAATGCAATAATTTGCCCTCTGAGTTTTTACCAGAGATCAATAACTACTTCAGGTACTTCTAAAAACCTCAATTTTAACAATTCTGAAAATATAATACATTGTTAACTCAGAAGAGGACTTGCAACACATCTTTTGCAAAAACCCAGGCATTCATTAGAACAATAATGCAGAGAACGAGAGAAGATTTCTATTCCATGAGCCTGCAGCTGCAAATACTGACAGGACAATCATCTTCTGCTCTAAATTCCACTATTTAAAAAAGGCTCAGTATAAACTAGGAAGTGTCCCCCAGTTAGAAACTTTTTAAAAGGAAATACTGAAAAAGAATAAACATAAAACCATCTGTAGCAGGCCTTCAGGTCTTGTTTAGATGTGCACTCCACTTCCATGAATCAATCCCTACATAGCCCTTGGCCAAATTGTGCAAGTACTGAAAACTAACACATCCTTCTGTGATTTAAATTGTCTGGGGTTATCTTAAACTTTTCAGATGACCTCCCACTGTACAGCACCACAGGAATGAATTGGTTTAGAGCACATGACATCCTCCAAGAAGTACGAAGTGACTATCAGAGCCTTGTTTCTGACCCAGAAACTGAAACTGCCTTTTTGTCACACAACAGATGGTAGCAGGAAATCAGCATTAAAGCATGCATCTTACAACTGGCATTTAGCACTGCTGCCAGTTTTGAAATGTGGATTTCCTGGGAAAAATGCAAAATACTGTGAGAATTGCATGTTTGGCTTCTCATATGGACTTGCAGGTTAAATACCTCAATAGAGCAGTAAAAGGGCTTTTTCTTCTAAATCTCAGGCCTGCAAATTCACTCTGGGGAACTGGAAGTCAAGCTGGGATGTTTCCATCTTAAGCATTAGTAGCAGAAATAAAGGCTTTGGAAACCAAATTTAACTCTCAGTTGTGCTTCAGTAAGTTCCCTGCTTTTAAATCAAGCTTTTAGTTTTGAACACCATGGCAGCTTAATTGTCTTTAATGGCTGTCAGGCCAAATATTCAAAGTTATTTGAGCTAAGATTGGAGGGAAAGATATTTACCTGAGCACTGCTGATGCAGGAACTTGGGACCCTGATGAATATTGTCCAAGGGTCTTTGCCACTGGTCAGCCCCAGTCTAGACAGTCTTGCTTGAGGCCCTGTGCAGGAACTGCTGTGTTGTCTCCTTAATAGTCTCCAACCTCTCTTTGGCCCTTAGATGGCTGACTCAGACACCTCTTCTTCCTCTTCCTCATGTTTTTCCATGAGGAATAATGTGGATGATAACTTTAAAGAATAAGATTTCCCCTGAAGACAGGTTGCAGTTGAGTAAGTAGGGAGATGAATTATCTTCTCAGTCCAGATGAGTTTCAGTATTTCTGTCCCTTATGGCTGTCCTGCTAAGTGCCACTGAATCAAAGAGCAGGCTAAAGCAGCACCTTCCCCAAGCCATGCTGCTGAGGTCATTGTGCCACAGTAACCAATTTCCCACCAGGACATGCTGACCATAGTAGCAGTCTTTCTGATCCAAGTATGGCCCCATTACATGACTGCAAGGCCTTGCGGCACTTAAGGCAGAGGATGGAGGCAAAGCAAGAGGCACACCCATGCTTAGCTCTCCTTCCTGAGAATAAACTGTGCTAGTTTGAAGCTAGCTTGAATGTTTTGATGAGAAGGACTAGATTACAGGCTGTGAAAGAAAAACAGTGGTGATGTCTACTTCCCTCATAGGCTTCCTGAGATGTATAAAAACAAGAATCAAAAGATAGATAAGGCACTATTTCTCCTGGTGCATCTCTCTCTCTAACCTCACCCTCTGTTTCTCTGAGTAATCCACTTTGCTTCCTAATCCCCTGGCTGCACCTCCATTCTTCCTTGGGACTGGGGTAAGGTTGAAAAGGGTAGAAGGAAGGTGAAGGAGCAGCTGGGAGCCCCTCCTGGGGATGCAGGTTTCTGGGAGGGGAGTTGTGTTTCTGTATTACCTTTTACCTTGTATATTTCTGTGTATAACTGTATACACTGTAAATATCTGCTTGTATATTATGCTAAGTTGTAAATATAAGCTTCATTCAATTTCCAGAGCCAGCTGAGTCTAGTCTGGGTGATTTCCAAAGTGGGGGGGGAGCGGGGAACACCAAAGCATCACATAAGCACCCACTTTGCTCACACTAACAAATTTGCGTAGGTTCAGGTATTGTTCTTCTGCACTCCTTTGGGTTTGCAAAAAGCTGCTTTGGCACTGGCTTTGGTTCAGAGAACAAGTCAGTTTGGGAATAAATGCAAGCTCAGGCTCATACTGGCAGAAGAGTGTAATTGCTGCATACAGCTGCATAAAGAACAAGTTCATTTCACTGGCAATCAGGAAAACTACTGCCAGACCTGCCAATCAGGGACACTTGATCAGAACTAATTTCACCTCTAAGCTGTGTCACTGAGTCTATTGTAAGCCCATTATTTTCAGCCCAGCTCTAAAATACTGCAGCAGAAATTCCAGAAAGCCCAAAAATGTTTGAATCACTTTTATTGTGAAATACTTGCTAGCAAAGCTGACAATGTCTTGACTGAAGCAAGTCCTGGAGAAATCTGGTAGATCTCTCTGCTTATTTGAATGCACAAAGCTTCACAGCAATACTGGTACATTTCTGAAATAGCTGTCAGCAAGCCATGCTTATTTATTTGTTCAGGTCTACAGGTTCAAATTGCCTCAGCTAACTTACTTGGAACTAATGCCATTATAAATGTTTGTAAATGTCAGAGATTATCCTCTTGGTTGAATTTACATTACTTACTCTTCAGTGCTTTAAAGTGATCCACTGCTGGCCTATTTAAAAATATACTTTCCCCAAATATATGTAAATGTGCCAAATGTGAGAGATTCCTATTCTTTTGAAGTTTCTTGAATGGCAGAAAAAAAATATCACTGTCCTGCTTCTAGAATGGAAGTTTCATTCTATCTCTATTGCATTTGCTTGGGGGGGGGGGAGGGAGGGAGAGGGAGGAAGTCTGCAATAAATAACAACTTTAGGTTGCAGATCTGGAAATGTTAAAATTCTTATCTATCTATCAAAAAGAGAACAGACAATAATAAAATATATATTTGTGATGGTTTGGGTGTTCCCCACCCCTCCCCCACTTTGGAAATCACCCAGACTAGACTCAGCTGGCTCTGGGAATTGAATGAAGCTTATATTTACTGCTTAGCAGAATATACAAGCAGATATTTACAGTATATACAGAAATATACAAGGTATAAGGTCATACAGAAACACAACAGCCCTTCCAGAAACCTGAGTCCCCAGGAGGGGCTCCCAACTGCCCCTTCACCTTCCCTCTACCCCTCTCAACCTTACCCCAGTCCCAATGAAAAATGGAGGTTCAGCCAGGGGGGTAGGAAGCAAAGTGGATTAGCCAAAGAGGCTACAGAGAGATGCAGCTCAGGTATTTCCCCAGCAGAAGTAGAAGTGAGTGCCTTTATCTATGTTTTGACTCTTATTCTTATACATCTCAGCAAGCCAATGAGTGAGGTAGATATCAGCCTTGTTTTCCTTCCACAGCCTATAATCTAGTTCCTCTCACCAAAACATTCTAGCTAGGCTCAAGCTAGCCCAATATTTTGTAGTATTCACTGAGATATACTGCAATTTAATCTCTTTCCCAGAATTATCAAGAGAGGAAGATGCATATATTTGCTTTGAAACCCCATGTTATTGTTTAAGGCTTAGCTTAGTTTTTGTGTCTAATGGTAAACAAGGAATAGGAACTTTCCAGAGACATTGAGTTAAGGAAAAAAAAAAAAAAAAAGTAAAAAAGGTAAATAATTGGCCAGTCAATGTGAAAAGAATAACAAAGATAAATGTATATGATTCTCTTCATTTGCTAATTGGGATAAAAAGTCAGTGCATAAACAATTCCTTCTTCTTTCTGTACTTGGCTTCGCTCTTCTTGCAACTCTGCTTTGCACTGCTCCCCTTATCTCTGTTCTAACCTTCTCACTGGTACAAACTGACTGGGAGGTAACAGGAGAAGGGAGGGAGAGGGAAGAAGAAGCTGGTCTGGTTGCTGGAAACCCTTATGGGCTTATCCAGGGGGAATTTTTGTGTTATTTCTCAACTGTAAATAATTGTAAATCTATCTTGTACATATACATTGTATTATATGATTATTAATTTAGCTTGCTGTAAATACACAGCTTCATTTTCTTCCAAGCCATCTGAGCTAGTCTGGTGATTTTATTTGGGGGCAATTTTCAACCCACCACACCCCACTGTTTCATCTCCCTTTTAGAAGAAAACTTAGAAAGGGAAAGCTTATGGAAATTAATAGAGAAGTTATACAAGAAGAAGCCTAGGTCAAGTAATACTACAATCACACTTGTCACAAGCAACACATAATGGATTTAGACTCACTGCATATTACGCCCTTCTTTTAATTCATGAATTTTAGGTACATTTATATTATGCTTTGCTTGAAACATGAAACAACACCTTAGAAAACATAGGGCAAGAACTGTCAAAAGACACAAAACCAAAGCTTACTTCAAACGCTAAAGATTGTACACAGTTTTTCTGCACTTAGAATCAGCGTGAGCCTTAATACTTAGAGGATGGAAAGATACCCAAGGTATAATAAATGGAATTAGTATATTCAAAATTTGTGCATTTGTCTCTTTCTCCTTCCTTTTATAATATTTTAAAGAATTAAAAATTGCTTCCCACCTTAATAATCAAGGATGAATATCATTATCAATACTCAATAACTCACCACAGCACAACAATCCAATTTTTAATCCTAAAATAATGTGTGCAACAATGTAAACAGCAGCAGATGCATTTTTTCCTGTCAGATCACTGATAGAAAATCAGGTTGTACAAACACAAAAAGTACCACTGGAACAAAGCAGCAAATAAATGACTCTAAAAGAGCACTTATAGAAAAGCAAGTCTATCATTTCCAATGGCCAAAACTGTACATGAATGTTTGGGTTTATCAGCTAAGGACTAATGGTGGACACTTGATACATTCTGGTGAAAGGTGGCTTGCTGTTTGGAAAGTGGGGAACAAGGTAACAGAGAGGGATCAGGGGAACTGATACTGAAAACAGGTATTTGCCAAAAGCATTGAGTGCTCCTATATTCGAGCAAAGCATCCTAAACCAACCTCACCACAGCACATCCTCCTTCCTAAGCAGGCACATCTTATTAAAAACTTGAGGCTGATATATTTATTATACTGCATTCAGTAAGCCACTGCATAATCCAAAGTAATTCCATATTTATGCAATTCTCCTCTGTGAAAATTTTGTTTACAATTGCAACATTCCCAACCCAGATATTCAGAAATTAAAAACAACCCTTGTTTTCACTGTTAAAATAGAATACAGCTAATTCCCTTCTAAAACACAGCTTATATCATGATAGCAAAGAGCTCTTTTTCCAGTACAGTATTCATCTTCCTTGGAAGATGGGAGGCATTCACCAGAAAAATCTAAGTGATGACAGAAAGCAATACTTCTGGCATCCAAAAATTATAAATATGCAAGACACAAAATAGAGTCTTTATTGTCACCTCATGAGTGAATGAGAACATGAGGCTTTTTACATGCTGGATGAGTCCATAATATCTCCCTGATGGTTTCTTTGAACTTTTCCAGAAAGGAAGAATTATTTGCCTGGCCACATTTTATTGCCTACAGCACAGATTAGGAGGAATCTTCCTTCCTCCCTCAGACATATTGCAGATCTCTGCCAGCGTCTCCTGAACATCCTTCCTTTGTGGGAGTCTTTCTTCAAAAATGGCAAAGGTGACCCCATGTAGATGAGGGACAAGATGCAACAAAAGCATCATTAGTTAAGGAGATCACACTGGTTTAGGCAAACTACCAAAGAGGAGTGAGCAGTCTGCTGGAATGTTCAATGTAGTCACACCAAATATAAGCAGGAGTTAGGAGCATGTGTGAGCAATGCACAGTGCAGCATCAGCACAAACACACACCATGCACGCCTAGTCAAAATGCCTTCCTGAAGTCATGGAAAAGCACCTTCCTCATTTGTGTCTCTGAACAGAAATTGTTCTACACAGACAATGACTGATATTAAGAACTTTCCTAGGGCCACTAGATTCAACATATTATGTAAATGGCAACATTCATAACTTTTTTCCCATCTAGAATGTAATTATAACTCCTCTCTGTGATACAGCAACAGGCAATCCTTCTCTGCAAGGAGATGATCCTAATCAGGTTAACCTGAATTTTGACATTGATTTGCATAGGAAGAATATTGGGACCCTGACTACTTATGCATAAAACAGTAGTTACCTGCCTCTAAGGCATTTCCTACATCAGAACTGATCTGTCACCTTGCATGACTCTCCCAGCTTCCAAATTGAGCTTCTGAAGTGGTGATTTTCACGTCACTGTTCCTAAGTCAGCAGCTATTACCCATAACTAATATAATACGACAACGCTCCTCAATGTCCCACTCTTGAAATGCCCTTAGTAATTGCCATCATTCAATATTTAGAATTATGCATGCTGGGGAAATGGAGTTCCTCAGGATAGTGTCTGTTAATGCACAGAGGTTCATCTCAGACCTTTATTCCTGAGCTCTCAGAGGTCACTGGAGCTCTCTAAACCTAAGTGCTTCAAAACAAATGCATTTTGAAACAATGCAGCTTTCTCCACAGAGAATATTCCTGAAAATGTAACAGAGGCAATTTTGATCAAATTCTCTTTTGTCTGGTTGCTACCAGTAAAAGTAGATAAAGTTCATTTCCCATTACTTAAGCCACTCAGGTATGCCAATATCCCACTAGAGCCACTCTGGAGCTCTGCAACTAACTTTGCCAATGCCACTTTAGATTACTTGAAAGGAATTATGACAAATAATGACATATAATCGCCACTTCTATTCTTCAAGGTCTGTTATCCTGCTGACATGGTCTTTACTTCTCAGTGTCAGAGAGCAGTTCAGAAGAGAAGGGCTCGGGGGGTGCTGACAAATTGAACATAAGGCAGCCCAGCAAGTCAACTATGTCCTGGGCTGCGTCAAAAGCAGCACGGCCAGCAGGACAAGGGAAGGGATTTTCCCCTTCTGCTCCACTTTGGTGAGACTCCACCTGGATTCCTGTGTCCAGCTCTCAAGTCCCCAACACAAGAATGACATGAACCTGTTAGAGAAGATCCAGAAGAGGACCACAAAGATGATTCAAGGGCTGGAGCACCTCTCCTATGAAGATAGGCTGAGACAGTTGGGGTTGTGGACAATGTTGGGGAAGATGGACAAGACTGAATGCGTGTGCATGACAAAAAAGCACGTGTAAAAGCAACACAACAGTGCTCCACTTCAAGTGGCCAGCCACAGATCCTTGCACAGAAGAGGGGGAAAGTAAATTGTCCTACAACAGCAGTACGTGCAGTCCCCTTAGACCACCGATGGGAATTCATGAGACTGTAGGAGCTTTACCAGTACTTTCTATCACCAACTTTATTAAAAGTCATGTTGGTCTATCATAAATATTGAGACTTGATAGGAGCCCACAGCTAAATGCTTAAGAGAAGACCAGCTCTGAAGAAAATTAATTCATTTTCTACCAATGATATGCAATATTTATTTAGATCAAGGCAAAAGACTTAAGCAAGACCCAAGTATAAGGCAAGCTTCTCTCCTCAAAAGCCTGACTCCATCTCATCTGATTTCTCAACATTTTGAGGTATGAGAATGCATTAACACAAGCAATATTTTTGCCTTCACCCTGATATCTCAAGACTGTGACTCGGTCAGTCATCTGAGTGATCAGCTTACCATCCCTACACCATTAAATATTTGACAGGCTGTTATTTTCTCAGTGCTAAGAAGCACTGATGTCTCAATTCATTGCAGAGAATCTCTGAGAGGAGAAGTCTTTTTGGTCTGCAGACAAGACAAAGAAATCTTCACAAATTATTAAAAAGGAAGCCAGTCAATATCCATGTATTTGACTGGAGCTGTTTTTACTATTACTGTCCTCAAGAGCATCCTCTGTTTGCATGGAAGAAAAAAAAAGTAAGAGGTATTTAGTTGTATTCAATGTAAAATTACACGTACCAGTGGCTTTACTCTTCATTAAACTATGCATTTTTATTATATTCATCAAAGGGAATAATTTAATGGAATCAAATAGGTGGAAGTAAGTTAAGAACAGAAGAGAATTTAGTTAGAAGTAACATGGACCCATTTATATCACAGTGCCTCTTTCTATTCTGGGATGTTAAATCTTTCAAAGGATCAGGTTAATTTTGGTTTAGTTTAGTTTTTAAGAGTTAGCAAAGAAACAGAAAATAAATAAGGCAAAACTATGTTTTTTGAGATGATAGTTGATTGGAAGCATAGCAAATGACAACAGAGAATGCAGTCAGGTACAGAAGAGTCTTAAACTAAATCCCCAAGCAAGCAGAAGTATGTAGTTAAATGAGGATAAATTTAGAATGAAACAAACAGGGGAAAAAAAAAAAACACCTCCAAAATATCCTTTTTTTTTCCTTTTGAACAGAAAAAAATAACACGAAGATAAGAGGACATAGAGAAGGAGATTAAGGAGAGAGCAATGTGCATTGCTAATGGCTAACATCACCAAGTTTTTTTTGGTTGCAAAACAGAAAATTTGCTCTTTAAGTGAGACTAAAGAGTCAAATTCTTGCTTATAGAATCACAGAATCAACCAGGTCGGAAGAGACCTCCAAGATCATCCAGTCCAACCTATTCCCCAGCCCTCACCAGTCAACTAGACCATGGCACTAAGTGCCTCATCCAGTCTTTTCTTGAACACCTTCAGGGACGGTGACTCCACCACCTCCCTGGGCAGCCCATTCCAATGCCAATCACTCCCTCTGCCAAGAACTTCCTCCTAACATCCAGCCTACACTTCCCCTGGCACAACTTGAGACTGTGTCCCCTTGTTCTGTTGCTGGTTGCCTGGGAGAAGAGGCCAACCCCACCTGTCTACAACCTCCCTTCAGGTAGTTGTAGACAGCAATGAGGTCACCCCTGAGCCTCCTCTTCTCCAGGCTAAACACCCCCAGCTCCCTCATCCTCTCCTCACAGGGTTTATGTTCCAGGCCCCTCACCAGCTTTGTCACCCTTCTCTGGACACGCTGCAGCACCTCAACATCTCTCTTGAATTGAGTGGCCCAGAACTCGACACAGTACTCAAGGTGTGGCCTGACCAGTGCTGAGTACAGGGGAAGAATAACCTCCCTTGTCCTGCTGGCCACACTGTTCCTGATGCAGGCCAGGATGCCATTGGCTCTCTTGACCACCTGGGCACACTGCTGGCTCATCTTCAGCCTACTATCTTTCAGTATCCCCAGGTCCCTTTCCTCCTGGCTGCTTTCCAGCCACTCAGTCTCCAGCCTGTAGCACTGCTTGGGGTTGTTGTGGCCAAAGAGCAGAACCCTGCACTTGGCCTTGTAAAATGTCATCCCGTTGGCCTCTGCCCACCTATCCAGCCTGTCCAGGTCCCTCTGCATATAAATTTATAGTTTCTAACAGGAGATGTAGATTCTGATCTTTAAGGAAAAAGTAATTTTAAAGAATAGTGGGCATATTACAGAGAGAGACACCTAGACAAGTGTTAAAGTAGAATAGCTACAAACAGGATCTAAGTGTCTTGGAAAATAGCCAAATTTGCACAGTGTGATTAGATCCAATTAGTGCTAAGCTTTCATTAGGAACCCCCACTTAAAATAAATGATGAGTAATTTATTACACACTGTCCCCTTTTTTATGATGCCTTTATAGAACAGCTGGGTGCTCTAAATTTAGTGCCCTTTATTAAAAATATCCCATTGGAAATATATAGCTTGTTGCACCTCCAGCTCTAACTCAGCTAGAGGAAGACAGCAATTTTGTCACCCAGGAGAAGTGCTTCAATTACTGCTCAGCTCTCAGTGTGCTTCATCCTGTGTCTAAGTAAATCTCAGGACTCATCAGCAAATCGCACAGCACGCCGCATTCAGTACCTATCGCTAAATTATCTTTTAGGGACCCACACTGAGATTTCATTAGTCCTGTTTCCAACTTTTATAAGTTACAGTCAGAGACTGCTTGAATCTTTCTTTCCTTTATGGGGAGTCTCGAATTCAGACAAGAGACTTAAAGGAAAGCTCAAGTACATTTGTGGAAAATGTGAAAGGAGATGACAGATTTTTTTTAGACTACCCAGAAAGCTGAGCTGCTTCATCCTTTAACAGTACTGAGTAAAATCAGACATAACAATAGGGAGTTAGCACAGAAAAGGTTATCCTTCTAATTTAGCATATCTTTGTGAGATCACTGCTCTTTCATTGTTGGAAAGCAGAGGGAAATGGTACCCACACTATTATTCCTCAAGAGGTTGCTGAGATATCTCTAGAGAGTCACAAGATGAGACTGATGCTGTAGATTGCAAAACAGCACCTCAATGAAAAACATGAAGTATTTATGGAAGGCAAACTGAGAACAGCATTTTAGAGCATTTATCTAAGCAATCACAATTAACAATTCAAGGCAACAGAAGCAGTAAAATAAACATCAAAGCAACTCACTTGCCACATATAAACAATACAAGATATTAATAAATGGGGGGGGAGAAGGGCAGGTCTTGAAGAAAGAGTTCTCATCTGTTGGTCTTTGCCAACATATTTTCTGGAAAATAATGTTCTCTGCAGTAACAATACACACACCTGCTAGGGTTGGAAGCAAAGATAGACCTTCACCCAAAAAATCAATCATGTTATGGTTAGTTACCCTTTCCCTCATTAGCAGAACTGGCCACAGAACAAACATCTGGTCCAGACACATGGATCTTTGATAAGACATGGCAATAATTTGTTTTCCAATTTCCCACAACATCCAAATATATCATCAAGAGTGCAGTCTAGAGCAACCCTTCTGCTCTGTTTTCCCTCTGGGGAAAATAAATAAATAAATAAATGAATAAGCAAAGGCCACAATCAAAAATGAAGTACAATAGACAACTCAAAAGCTGCATCTGGAACATTTATGTGCAGATTATGATTCTTTTCTGATCAAAAAAATGTGATCAATATCCATGTTAAGCCTGTAGCACTGACTTTAAGAGACCTAATAGCAGCATTCCAGTACCTGAAGGGAGTCCAGAAGAAGGCTGTAGAGAACTATTTACAAAGGCCTGTATTGATAGGATAAGGGATAATGGCTTTAAATTAGTGAAGACTAGATTTAGATTAGATCTTGGAAATTGTATAGGGTTAACACTCCTGGGGGAGTGACCCTGAACCTGACCCTAGGGGTCTTGGCCCCTCCCCAGGGGTGGGCCACACTCCAGGTGATGGTTAGCCCACTCCCCCCACTTCCTGTGCTATAAACCCTATACAGAAATTAATTCTTTACAATGAGGGTGGTGCAATACTGGAACAGGTTGTCCAGGGAGGTAGCTGAGGCTCCACCTCTGGAGATATCCAAGGTCAGACTCGAAAAGGCTCTGAGCAACCTGATCTCATGGAGAATGTCCCTGTTCACTGCAAGGGGGTTGGACTAGATGACCTTCAGTGGTCCCTTCCAACCCAAATCACCCTATGATTCTGTGATGTTGGTGCTAGTCCAGGCCTTTGAGGATATACAGCACATACCTACCACCATTCATCTATAATTCAACACAGAATTCTTAAGCAACATTTTTCCAGAGGGATAGAAAGTCCTGATACACACATTTTATCAGTTTATTGACTTCATAACTGAAACGGAGACCTGAGTAACAAATTTGAGTCTCCAGAAAGAAGAGCTATCAAACACACGGTCAAACTGTAGGAATTTCTGGAAAGTCCATGCTCTGAGTAATGGGAAACTCTTGCTTTTGCCTTTCAGAGTAAGTTTCACAGGATCATAGGATATTAGGGGTTGGAAGGGACCCAAGGAGATCATCAAGTCAAACCCCCCTGCCAGAGCTAATGACATTGCTAATGTTTGCAATGTGAATATTTAACATCCACTAAAATGTTGCATTCTCCTCCCTTATTTTTTTCAATACAATTTTCTCTCTGCAATGAATCCTAAACCACTGCTTAGTCTCTGGTATCAGTTGGATGGTACTGATCCCAGCAATCTTTTTTTTCCCTGTGATGTAAACGTCTAGCAGGAATGAGAATAGAACAATTCATTTCACATACTGAACATACCACTGAACAGTCTTCTGGCATTAATGACTTCAACCCTCCATTGACATGGCTTGAAAAGGACTAATGGCTGAAAGGACTTCAATAAGGTTCTTTATGACACTGGCAATCCTTTTGCCCTCTACCTGCCCCCCACTACAATCTCTCTAAAACTTTAATCAAGGAAGGAGGTTAAGGAAAGATGGTTAGTAAATGCAATATTGGTTACTGTGCTCCAAAAACTTCAGCTTGTAACCACATTTCATTTTTAATGGTCATATTCCAGATTATTTATTTTTCAGACAGCAGCTTAAGTCATTTGAACAACTTTGTGAGCAATTTCCTCTACCCCATTTCTTCAGACATTTGCAGTCATTTCATAGGTACCAGCTCTTTACATTATTTTCTAGCTCATCACTTTTACTATCATTTTGACTTAGAACATCATTTCTTTGATGTATAATAATCTGTTGTGAGAACACAGGATATCAAAAGACAGAAATATCTTCATCACCTAATGTGTAGCATGGTCCACATGTCAGAAAGAAATGGTAAAGCATTATTTATGCTGCCTCTCAACTATTTCTCCAGTGCAGAAGTCAGATTGCTACCATTCAAATTACAACACACAATTGATTTCACAGTGAAGAAACTCCATTTAATACCAGACAAGAAAAATTCACAGACTAGGCTTTGAGGTATAAAATCCTGTATTCTGCATCCTACAAAGCATGAGAAGTCCAGCTGCCTTTGTCACATCATCATTCACTGCTCTTTAGATTAAGCTGTAACATCATCCAGAACATAAGATTTAGGTTCTACATATAACATTTCTCCTATTCCTCTTTTTTTTTTTTTTTTTTGCTTTGGTTTATTTTTGCTCCTTCCTACTTCTCTTGTCTTCTTTGATGGTCAAGAAATCTGATTTAGCCAGCCTATACACAACCTTTTTTCATTGCATTGCAAAACCTTTTTTCATTTCATTGGTATAGGTTTGCTAGGTCTTGGGCTGGATGTTAAGACAGCACTGCCTGCGCCTGCCACACCAACTTGTTAAGGTGCACGCAAAAAATTAGCCTCAACAATAAAAAGTGCAATGTCAACATTTGTTCTCTTCTCTCTTGTCTTGTTTTCTTATCCCAGTAAAGCCATATCAGAGAGAAAAAAATTAAGAAAAGCAATAACTTGAATCCACCTCAAAGAAATATTTCAAAAACCCACATTTGACAATATCTTTAATACCAGCTATAACACAGTTTAACAAAATCCCTTTCTATACAAAGAAAAAAAATCCTTTTATACACAAAGGAAAGCAATTAGGGGATGCTGGTGAAGTGAAAACTTGAGTTTTAATTGGTTCTTTTTGCTGCTACAGGTTTTATTTTAAAAGGTGTATTTCAAAACTTCATAATTTACACTTCAGATGCTCTAACTACTTTTCTTCTTTTTTCTCTACCTTTATTAAAAGACTAAATCAATTTTGAGTAGTAAATGTGGATTTCGGAGGACAAAGTCTTCATGCTGAAAACATCATGTCCTTAATACAGTATAGTGACAGAGTCAAACCAACACATCAGAGCACTTAGGAACACTTATTCTACTGAAATTAATAGCATAAAATTTTGTTTTGAAATTATGCACTTGTGAGGCTGTGGGTATTCATGGCTGTAGTGATGAATGGCCATATTGATTTATTATTAAAAAGAGACCATTTTAATATTGACTTTGTTTCATCACATACTGCATCTCATTAGAAATATCTGTGACAGTTCTGACAGCAAAACTCCTTCTGATATTTGCTGACCTTTCTTATAACTGCCCTTACGGGGTTTTTTGACACCTCACCCTACACTTGTCATGCCTCCTGTTTCCTCTGCACCCAGCCACAGCCCAGGGATTCATTTGAAAGGCATCTAAAGATTGTCATTCTTTCCAGCACATAAAAGATGTTATTCACTCATCCAAGTGCCTCATTTTCCACTTTGCTTAAAATTACTGAATTTAGGAGAATGCTGCAAAATGGTTGTGTCTGTGTTCCTAGGTGAAAGGACTTTTCAGACATCTACTACTAACTCTCAAGCTATGGACCATTCCACCCTCTGCTTCCCTCCCACATGCTTACATTCAGTGGGAAATAAGACACATGGGCAGTTCAGGTGTAAGGCAGGGGCATTTCAGCTGCTGGGATTGTGTCCAGCTGGCAGCAAGACAAGCAGTGCAGAACACACCATGCAGTCGACTTGCCTCCCAATTTCTGTGATTTTGGGGGGGGTTCATAACATAGTCACTCAGCAGAATTTGCTGCAGGTGGGATTGGCTGAGTCATTGCACTAGAGCTCATCTCTCCTAAAAGACTCCTTGCTCCACATAATCATCCATCATGATAAAAGTTGTTCGATAATAAATTTTATAGCGAGGCCTAAAATGAGCAAGTGATTGATCTTCATGTGATAACCCTTGTTCTCTCTTATCAGCTTCTGCCTGAAATATATGTTATCATCATTTGTTTTATTCTTTTCACTATAAAGTATCAAATCCATCCAGAAAATAATGTTTTCCTACGTGTCTGCAAAAGTTTAGCACACTTCTGGGCTCTGCAAGATAGCAATAATAATCCTCACTGAACAGTAGCCTCTGGCCCTAGAACAGCCTGCAAATGTTAAGCTAAATTAATGTGTCAGTGTGCAACATAATCTTGAATAGCAATTCAGGGTTGTTGAAATAGATTCATAGAATGGTTTGGGTTGGAAGGGATCTGAAAGATCACCTAGTTCCAACCAACCCTTCTGTCATGGGCAGGGACACCTCTAACTAGACCAGGTTGCTCAAGACCCTAGGTGACCTGCTTTTGAACACTTTCAGGCTTAGATCCTCCGCAGCTTCTCTGGGTGCCTCACCACCCTTGTTAGGAAGCATTTCTTCCTAATGCCTAAATTCAATCAAGCTTTAAGCTGGAAGAGGGGAGATTTAGACTGAGTATTAAGAAGAAATTCTTTCCAGTGAGACACAGGCTGCCCATGAAGGCTGTAGATGCCCACTTCCTGGAAGTGTTCGGGACCAGGTTGGACAGGGTCTTGATCAACCTGGTCTAGTGAAAGGTGTACTTGCCAATAACAAGGGCATTGGAACTAGATGACCTTTGAGGTCACTTCCAATCCAAACCATTCTATGATGCTATCTCTAAGTTTCAAGCCGTCACCCCTCATTCTACCACTCCACACCTTTGTGAAAACATCCCCTTCCAGCTCTCCTGTAGTTCCCCTTCAAATACTGGAAGGTTGTTAGAAGGTCTCTCCAGAGACAGCTCTTTTCCAGGCTGAAGAGCCCCAACAATCTCAGCCTGTCTTCATAGGAAAGGTGCTCCATCCTTTGATCATCTTTGTGGCCCTCATCTGGACCCGCTCTAACAATTCATGTTCTTGTGTAGTTGGCTTAGAGCTAAACACAGACTACAAGTCAGGTCTCACTCAACCAGTTGCCCATGCTGCTTTTAATGAAGCCCAGGACACTTTGCTTTCCAGGCTACTAGCGCACTTTGCCAGTTCACATTGAACTTCACCCAGCACCCCCAAGTCTTTTTCTTGAGCCCTTCTCTCTATCCAGAGTGTCTTTGTGCTCAGGATTGCCCCAGCCCAGTGTAGGACCTTGAGTAAAGAAGAGTAAAAGCCTAAAGAAACAGAAAGTAATAGATTGAGTACTTCTTCAAAGCTAAAAGTCAAAACTATCTGGTGTTTCAAGCATGTGAAACACACCCCTGTATAATAATATTAAGCTAAAAATAACTAACTCCAGGTTGCTACTTCAGAAGAAAGGGGCAGAAGTACAACTCTCCAACTTTATATGCGACAATGCCAAGTACAGCAGCATTTCAAAGTCTGCCTCCAATGAAGAAAGAACCACTGCTACAATTTTGGTTAGCTGAACACAAGCTGCACACAATACCAAAGCTCACTTCTGTGTGGCAGTACCCAGGCTGCCACCCTTGGCACTTACTGAAGCACAGGGTGTGCACATTTCCATATCAATGCACCACATGTTCCTTCAAGACAAAGCTGATTCATACCACTGCTGCTAGCTGAACTTTGGAAATCAATGGAAAGGTTTCTGCATTGTTGTTAAAAACAATGAAACTCAGATCTTTTGTGTCTAGGAAACAGTTAAGGAACACTGCCCCTCGTAGGGCTGGATTAGTGGCTACAGGCAGGAGGGAGGGATTGTAACCAGCTGTGTCTGCAGAAAAGACAAGCAGCATTTGAATTCAAGACACAGAGTTGTGCAGATTCTAGAGATGCCTTCCAGATTTAGGAGATTATATTCACTGTAACTTTCTTAGCTTGCTTAATGAGCCTACAACAAAACCTGAGAAACAGTCTGTTCCACTTCTGTGTCCACCTGTGTTTTAATAAGACCAAATTTCCCCTTTACCCACAGAGAGAGGTATCTTTTTGAGACCACTGACCGATTAGCATGAAAGACATTGTACCATACAAAACAGGAAGCTATAAGGCACTAGGAGGGAAACTCAAAAACCTTCTACAGAGGCTGTATCAAAGGCCCAGAAGCTTTGCCATGTCAAATGACAACACAGAGTACCAACATGTCCAAAAAGGTTATTACTTGGAAAGAGCCACCTGAGCTCTGCAAGGAAGATGAGTGTATCTTTCCATGATGTAAACCAAGAAACATTTAAAACCACTCCTAGCTAAGTGCAAATTAACCATTTTTAAACTTGAGACTTCAGATGCATGTAACTAAGTCATTATTGCACAGCAATATGACTCCTCAAAGTGCCTGAAATCTCTGCCATAATAATTTTGTTTAGATTGAAAAGAAACCACGTAGCCTACTGTCAAATTAACAATAATTCCATATTCTCTGCTCCCTGGGTTTTCATTACAATGTTCAGTTCTTTTCACATTGATTACAAGGAGGAAAAAAGAAGAAAAAAAAACCCAAACCCTTATTCAGAAAAAAAAAATATAACAAAAAGCAAAGCATCAGCAAGCACATTCAAAGATTACCTGTCAACCTGCAACAAACGGAGTTTTATTTCGGCACACAATAGCAAATGAGAACAAATTTTGCTTCCTTAATCTTTGAAGCATAGATGCTTTTAGATGCTTTTAAGAAAACAGAAATAGAAAATGTGTCTCACTTCTTTTTGTTCTGCAGCAACAGCAGGATAACAGGTCTTTAAGCTCACAGAATCACACAAGGGTTGATATCTCAAGGGACTGCTCGAGACCATCCAGCCCAGCCCCTGTTGAAGTGGGGTCAGCTAGAGAAGGCTGCTCAGGGCTACGTCCAGTCAGGTTTTAAATACCATCAAGCAGCTACCTCTGTGGGCAATTTGTTCCAGTGTTTGATCATCCTCACAGTAAAATGTGCTTTCTTACACTCAGAAGGAATTTGCTGTATCTCAATTTGTGCACTTTGACCCTTGTCCTTTTACTGGGCACCACTGAGAACTCTGTTTGCAACTTCCTTCCACTCTCCCATCAAGCATTTCTGCACATGGATAAGACATCTCTAAAACTTATCCCTTCCAGGCTGAACAATCCCAGCTCTCTCAGCTTCTCCTCGTTGTCAGATGCTCCAAGACTGCAACTATCATCATGGCCCTTTGCAGTACTTATTCCAGCATGTCCAGATCTCTCTTGCGCTGCGAAAACCAGAACTGCACACAGTTATCCAGATGTTATTCACCAATGCTAGAGAGGAAGCATCAGCTTCCTCAGTCTGCTGACAATGCTCCTCCTAACACAGGCTAGGACACCATTTGCCTTCTTTTCAGCAAGGGCACATGGCTAGTTCATGTATAGCATAGTGTCCACCAGGATCCCCAGAACTTCTCCAAAGCTGCTTTCCAGCTGTTGTCCAGCCTGTATTAGTTGTCTCACAGAGTTATCACAGAGTGATAGAATGGTTTGTACTGGAAGAGATCTTAAAGATCATTTAGTTCCAGCCCCTCTGCCATAGGTAGAGACACCTTCCACTAGATCAGGTTACCCAAAGCCCCATGCAACCTGCCCTTGAACACTTTCAGGGAAAGAGCACTCACAACTTATCTGGGCAGTCTGTTCCAGTATCCCCTCAGCCTCACAGTAAAAAATTTCTTCCTAATATCTAATCTAAATCTACCCTCTTTTAGTTTGAAAACATTATCTCTTGTCCTATCAACACATGCCCTGTAGCTTCCCAGATCCACTTTCTTGTCATTTTTGTAATAGCAAGTGACATTTTATTTCTGCCAGCCCTCAGGAACCCCTGCCAACCTCCATAACCTTTCAAAGATGATTGAGAGTGGCCTTGCAGTGACATTGATCCACTCCCTCAACATTCATGGGCATATCCCACCAGAATGCTAGCCTTCTATATGTCCCCTTTGTTTAAACAATGCCCAACATAATCCTCTTTCACCAAAATAAATCTGCCTTGCTCCAAGCTTTTCGACCGATCACAGGGGGACTAAGAGACCCTGAAAGTCAAATTTACCAGTGAAGAGTAAAGCAAAGAAGGCAGGGAGATTTGGACTCTTTGGAAAAAGAATAAAATAGATAATTTTTACAAGAGCTAGCTGTCAAAGAGTCTTTAGATGTCAATTTCTGGGCCAATTTTGCCCTAGCATCAATATAATCAATTAACAGGATACTTCTATATATTCTTTTTTATTAGACAGACCATAGCTAGTAGTTGGTAATAATAATTACTTGTGTATTTTAAAGCCAAAGCAAGATATAGTCAGATAGGACAGGGACCGAAAACGCTGATGGGAAGGATAAAAAGGAAGGAAGAACTCCATTTGTTAGGGATCTCAATACCTGCCACAGGACAGAAGCAAATGTTATAATTTTCCTATTACTTCAAAATGCAACACTTACAGTTCATTCACCTGAAAATACTGGCCATAACATCTCTGAGCTTCTCTGCCCAGAAGTTCTCTATAACTCAAAGCAGAACTAGTCTCTGGCAGGCAGGAACTTTTAAATTCCTTTGAGCTAAAAAATGCTGCTTCTGCTTTCTCACTTGAGGATTCCCATCTACGAGTGAAGAATAACAAGCCTAACTGAATAGAAAGCTGTTAAATCCCATTTGTAGCTCAATGAATTGCCAGAATAATGCACAGCAGCTGAACTATAACTGTGACTCTGGTATTTCAGATAGTAAGTCTATTTTTATTCTGTATAAAGTCTATTATCAGGATAGCACCTTGAAACCAACCAAGGTATAAACCAATATTACAATAAAAGTTCATGGCAAGCCTCAGAAGATAATATATAGATGTTACTGGGCTGAGAGCAATGAGGTAAGTGACAAAGGAGCAATCAGTATTTCACATCCAAGCGTTTTGGACAAGGGTCAAGTCTGAAATTCGAAAGCTGAACTAGAATAAAGTCCTGTAAACCACAAAAGACCTAGAATTAACAAAGAACTGCACTTGGGAGAGACTTGTTCTCAGCGTGATGTGTCAAACTCTGAGGAACGTAGGCTTCCAAAAGCCTGTGCTACACAAACAGCATCATGATGATTTCCAGTCAACCACAGAGCAGTCAATCACAGAAAGTCAGAACAGACTGCAAAGAGACAGCCAACAATTGAGTTTAAAACCCACCTCTTTCTCTCAGTCCTTTTTGGCCACTGGATATCTGGGGCTGTGTAGTAAACCCTTCTGAGACCAGGAACTCTCCAGGAGTATGTATAACAGGTCAGCTTTCTCAGCCCTTTAAAAGCCAAGGTCTCTGCTGTAGGAGTATCTTACAGATCTCACAGCAGGAAGCATTAAAAGACAACATATACACACTGATAGAGTACCTACAAAGTGGAGGCACATCAGAATGAGGTAGGATCTGCCCAAAGTATTTCAGGACCATAGCTCAGTGTCTGGATGTCAGTATTTCATGAAATTCACAGTTTCAGTGTTGATGACTACTTTCAGTGTACCCAGCTGTACTTCTTTAAAGCTGCACAGCTTTTGAATCTGGAAGGAGACATCACCTGGAACGCTGTGTCCAGCTCTGCAGTCCCCAGTACAAGAGAGACATGGACCTGCTGAGTGGGTCCAGAGGACAGCCATCAAAATCATCAGAAGGCTGGAGCACCTCGAGATGCAAGAGTAGTGGTTATTCAGTCTGAAGAAGAGAAGGCTTCAGGAAGACTTCATTGTGGCTTTTCAGTTATAAAAGGGGACCTATAAGAAAGCTGGGGAAAGACATTTTAGTAGGGCCTGTTGTGACAGAACAAGGGTTAATGATTTTATAACAACATACAGCAGATTTAGACTGGCCCTAAGGAAGAAATGTACATTAGGTGCTGAAACACACTGCCCAAAAAAAACTTTGGATGTCCCATCCCCGAAGTTTTCAAGACCAGGTTGGATGGGGCTCCAAGCAACATGATCTACCAAAACATGTCCCTGTCCACAGCAGAGGGTTGGACTAAATGATCTTTGAATGTGTCTTCCAACCCAAATTATTCTAGAATTACAGAAATAATTGCCTTTAGGAGAAAGTCCATCACTTCTAATGCTGAAGAAACATCTGAGAAGCAAAATTGGCTTTTTTGTCATAGAACAAATACCCATCATGTTACTGATTACACAGCACCCTGAAAAAGCCCAAAATCCCAACAAAATATAGGAGCACTGAATGTCTGCACTCATCTCAAAACAAAGTGTAATTTGAGTGCCTACATTCAATTGAAAATAAATGAGATTTGAGTGCTTAAATCCCATGTCTTGACTGAAAAATCTCTTCTCAGTATTTCACATGATCAGGAGAGCAGGCAAGATTTGAAAACAGTGTCATGATAGGCCTGGATAGGCCAAAATAGGCTTATACATGTCCTGGCTAGCCCAGATAGGTTTTTCTGCTTTCCCTCCATCTGCTATGGGGAGAAGCAACCATGGGAAATGGGACAAAGAACCTGGAGCCACTGAGTCTAAGGTCTGTGTTTCACCCTGTGGTAAACAAGGTACACACATGCTTAGCTTGTGCCTGCCTCGTGCAAGGCCTACGTTTTTCCCAAATTTGGGTAAAGCAAGCCTATGGCTTCACCTAACATAGTCAAGCTTGGATAACTGCCATTCTGATTGGCTAATCTATTTCCAGAGGTCCATTAGTCTCAGGCTGTATTGATAAGAGATGAGCAGGTAACACAATGTGCTCTGCCATTGTATTCTTGCTCGCTTTCTGTTGCCTGCTGCTATTGCTCCCTGCTTCTGGCAGTGTACTGCTTCAGTGCATCCTGAACTGCTTGGAATCTGCCTGCCTCTAGTTTACCAGGAGCAGGCTCTAACTACTTCCACACAATAGGCCTGCATGGCCAGCATGACATTGTGCTAAGACTGCACACCACAAGACATCCTGCCTACATTTGAAAGTCTCCTGCCAAGATGGGAAGTCTTGGAGATACACAGATCATCCAGAGGAGCCAGGACCATGTCAGAGATAGTCTGCCTCCTTTCCCCAGCACCCTGTGAAGCCCAAGAAGAATCAGAAGCCTTAGCAGCTGACAAGACACCGAGGGAATCCCCTGAAGGCATTTGGGATACTGTTTGAAGCTGTAGGTATCCCCACGAGTCAGAAGATAATTTTGTGAGTAAATAAAGCCTTTTGTAATCCACCATTGCCTTTTGCCATAAGCAGAAAGGAGCTCCTTGAGTCCATCTAGTGGACAAGCGGTATAATTACTACAAGTGGTATACTGACAGCAGGAACCTTCTCTTCCAGTTCAATTAATGTTTGGTGGTTTGTTTTTTTTATTTTAAGTTATTTCTAGGTCTAGTTATTCCTTTGTATAATGTTTCCAGGACTGTGCAAAGAATTGAGTGTTACTAGAATTTGTGGTTGGGGGCAAGTCTCCTGAATATCAAAATTAGTAAACAATATTAATTTTGAAAATACCAGACTGCAATTAATTACTCCTCCATTACAATCAGAGTTCTTACCTGCAGGATAATTAGTGGTTTGGGTTTTTTGGGGGGGAATTGGGTTTTGGTTGGGTTTTTTTTTGGTTAGTTGTTTTTTTTCTACAACAGAAGACTGAGTTTCTAAATCACTAATATTACCCAATTAGCAGGTCCTACATTCTTCTTCCCAGCAGAGAAAGTCCTGGTTGAATAAAGTTCTTTAACATTACTAGGCTTTTCTTATTCTTCAAGCCCTATCCCCTGAGCAAGGGTAAACTAAACTACCTAACTAGCTAGCACTAGCAAACATCATGCATTTGGCATAAAGGGTTATGATGGCCTGGCAGATTTTTATCAGGCTTGCAATATAGAATCACAAAACTGTAGAATCATTTCAGTTGCAAAAGATCTCTAAGATCACAGAGTCCAAATCTGTGAGCCTGGTGCTAAACTATGTCCCTTAGCATGTCTTTGAAACACCTCCAGAGATGGGGATTCAACCATCTCCCTGGGGAGACTGTTCCAGGGTCTGAGAATCCTTTCAGTGAAGAAGTTTCTATGTATATCAGTCCTCCGGAAAACCAAATAGCTAGTATATGAAGGCATCTGGTATCAGTACGTCCAGTTAAAAACAGGAAATACTTTCTGGGATATTGCAGCAAGTACTTCCCAGTCTTTCCCAGTGAGGGGTTTTGCTGTCCTGTCGTCTCACGGTGGGTGAAATGCACGGTGTGGCCACAGGGTGGCTCAACCAGCCTGCAATGAAAGCCACAGGTTTTCTGCTTACACAAGCAGCCCAAGCGAGGCAGCCTCAAAGCTTCACGCATTGCTGCAAGCAGAACTCACGGGGAAGTACTACCGAAAGAAACCCAGGAAAAACACCAATCGAATTTAACGCGCCTTAATTCTGCATCGTTACTCCCACCTCAGTGAAGCAACCGTCATTCCCGATGACTTTGTGGATGAATAGTGCCTTATGACATGAAGGCACTGAGCCCACATTCCTCAAGCTGCCAAAAATCCCACTGACTTCCTTCGAATTCCTGAATAACCAAAGAAATGCAGCCCCACGTCTCCTTCCTATACCTGCTTACCGTGGAGAAAAACGTCCTGCTCTATCCCAAATCCTTTTAAGAGGTTAGGAGGACTCTTGCTTGATTGACAGCTCCACCATGAAAACTTATCTCACTATCTGGGGGGGCTGCTTAAACTGTTACATTAACCTATACAAGAAATGTCATGTCACAAGCTGCTAGGTTAGCTAACTAACTGAAAAACATGCATTTATACCTATCAGATATTTCTAGAGGTGAACAACAACAAAAATCTGCTTTCTTTTTAAAAACTAACTCAGTGTGGGTACCAAACTTGAAAAATAACAGTGTACAGTAAAATAAACCAACAAATATTCAGACATAATCAACAATTACAGAAAGCAACTGGAAATTTGATTTCCCTTGTTTCTAACAGGTTTTTCTCCTCTGTTGCAGTATGTCAGAGGATATTTCCATCTCGAGCAAGACAAAGTTTGAAGCTCACAAGAGTGACATAGTCAGCATACAAGGTTTGATAGTGTGTTTTTCAAAATGCAATTGATTAAATTTCCTCGGATTTAATATCTGTATCATTATTTTTTTTTCCCCCAATCCACTGCATGATCTCTTCTGAACACCACAAATTTATAATAGAATATAGAATAAAACAGATAATCACATTCCAAAAAGTTCCCTGTGGCATGGTTTCTGAGCCAGTCATCCACAAATGCTTTTCAAATCTGTTCATTCTACTCATGATCATCAAATCATAGAATCATCGAATCAACCAGGTTGGGAGAGACCTCCACGATCATCCACTCCAACCTATCACCCTGCCCTATCCAGTCAACTAGACCATGGCACTAAGTGCCTCATCCACTCTTTTCTTGAAGACCCCCAGGGACGGTGCCTCCACCACCTCCCTGGGCAGCCCATTCCAATGCCAATCACTCCCTCTGTCAAGAACTTCTTCCTAACATCCAGCCTAGACCTACCCTGGCACAACTTGAGACTGTGTCCCCTTGTTCTATTGCTGGTTACCTGGGAGAAGAGGCCACCCCCCACCTGGCTACAATGCCCCTTCAGGTAGTTGTAGACAGTAATAAGATCACCCCTGAGCCTCCTCTTCTCCAGGCTAAACAGGCCCAGCTCCCTCAACCTCTCCTCATAGGATTTGTGCTCCAGGCCCCTCACCAGCTTCGTTGCCCTTCTCTGGACATGTTCCAGCACCTCAACATCCTTCTTGAATTGAGTGGCCCAGAACTGGACACAGTACCCAAGGTGTGGCCTGACCAGTGCTGAGCACAGGGGAAGAATAACCTCCCTTGTCCTACTGGCCACACTGTTCCTGATGCAGGCCAGGATGCCATTGGCTCTCTTGGCCACCTGGGCACACTGCTGCCTCATCTTCAGCTTACTGTCTATCAGTACCCCCAGGTCCCTTTCCTCCTGTCTGCTTTCCAGCCACTCAGTCCCCAGCCTATAGCGCTGCTTGGAGTTGTTGTGGCCAAAGTGCAGAACCCTGCACTTGGCCCTGTTAATGATGAATACTAGTTAGCCTACTATGTCTAAGGAAATTGCTTTGAAAGACCAACATCTGCAAAACTAAGTTCAAAATTAGGTCTAAATTATACAACATACTGCTTCAACAATATGACACAGGGAAAAAACAAAGACCAAAATGCCCTAAAATTCTTAGAGTGTCATTCCGAGAGCAGCAAAATTATGCACTGGTGATTAACAGTAACCCCTGGAGCAATATATAAGGAGCTGGGTAAGGCAACAGGCCAGTACCACTGTTTGCAGTCGCAGCTCAGTTCTGCTGCACTGTGTGTGCCCAGGCCCTGCAGAAAGTATCAAATTTAGCATAAATAAGCAGATCGGTTGCACAGCATTTGAACGTGAGGTGCAGCGTTTCCTGGAAGCATCTAATGGCTTCCAGACCCATGAACGTGCAACAGATGTGGGACAGCAGGCACAGCTACTGCTCTAGCAGGCTGCCAACCACCCTGAAATCCCAAACCTCTCAAATTCCTCCCTGATAAAAGAACCAAAGAGGAAAAGGCAATCCCAGAAAACTGCGTGTGTGGGGTTACCTCCAAATAAAAATTCGACAGCAAAACTTTTCAGAATATAAAACACAGTGTAAACATTTCAACACTTATGCTGGGTTCACAGGATCACAGGATATTAGGGGTTGGAAGGGACCCAAGGAGATCATTGAGCCCAACCTCCTGCCAGAGCAGGACAATACTATCTAACACAGATCACAGAGGAACACATCCAGACAGGCCTCAAAAGCCTCAGAGAAGGAGACTCCACAACCTCCCTGGGGAGCTCTGTGACCCTTAAAGAAGTTCCTCCTTGTGTTGAGGTGGAACCTCTTTTGCTGCAACTTGCACCCATTGCTCCTTGTCCTATCCCAGGGAGCAGTGAGCAGAGCCTGTCCCCCCACTCCTGGCCAGCCTTTGGGTGCTTATAAACATTTATCAAATCCCTTCTTCTAAGTCTTCTCTTTTCCAGACTAAAAGCCTCAGGTCCCTCAGCCTCTCCTCATCAGCCATGCCCTCCAGTCCCCTAAGCATCCTCATAGTCCTCTGCTGGACCCTCTCCAGCAGATCCCTGTCCCTCCTAAACTGGGAAGCCCAAAACTGAACACAGTATTCAAGATGAGGTCTCAGCAGGGCAGAGTAGAGGGGGAGGAGAACCTCCCTCGATCTGCTGGACACACTCCCTTCCAATACTCTCCAGGATCCCATTGGCCTTCTTGGCCACAAGGGCACACTGCTGTGCCATGGGTAACTTGTTAGCCACCTGGACTCCAAGGTGCCCCTCCACAGGACTGCTTTCCAGCAGATCACCTCCCAGCCTGTACTGGTGCAGTTTATTACTCCTTCCATTTCCTCCATTCATGTTCACTTTCTCCACAATATCCTCTTGCCGTTTACATGTTGCCTCTGTCACTACGAGACGAGACTGTTTGTTTCCTCCACTATTTAAGAACAGCGATGTGCTCCCTTTTCTCTCAATCACCGTCACCCAAGACACTCCACACGGCGCTCTGCCACGCTGCCTGTAACCTGCCATACGACACCACCTCCTGTAACAGCAAAACTTTGTGGGGATGTCCCCTGACATCACGTTAACGCCCCGCAGCCTCCTTGGGATTCCGCGTCCCAAAACCAGGGCTGGGAAGACCTGCTGCCCTCCCTTCTGTGCCCGCGGGCTCCTTCCCGCTTCCTCGCCACCCGGCCGAGGCCTAGCCTGGCCCAACCGGAACGCCTAGAGACGTACCCGCGCTCAGGGGGTTACCTCACTCCCTGTGGAGCCCCCGGTAACGGCCACACGATGGAACTACAGCACCCAGAATGCAGTACGATCCAGGGCTCGCCAAGGGCGGCCCCACGCCGCCTGCCGGGAAATGGAGGCACGGCCGGGCGTGGCGGGCTGCGGCGGGTGGTCTCTGCGCGGCCTTTGCGCCCGCCCCTCGCCGCAAGGGCTGGCCCACAGCCACCGCTGCCCGGCTCGGCGGCCGCCGCCGCGCACCTTCCCTTCGGCGCGCAGCGGGGCGGGGCGGGGCCAGCCCAGGGGGAGGGGCGGCCCCAGCGGCAGCGCGGCAGAGGGAGGCGAGCGCGGCGGCGAGCAGGTGAGCCGGGTTGTCGTTATGCCTTCACTCCGCGCCTGGCTGGGAAGGGGCGAGTGGAGCAGGAGGCACTGCCAACACCGAGGGCAATAAAGGAGGCAGGCGGCAGGGAGTTTGGGCAAGGAGAGCGGAGACCGACAGCTACCGCGCAGCCTAGGCACGGCCGGCCCTTGCCGCTCTGTCGCCGCGCTGGCCAGTGGCGCAGCGCCCGCGCACCTGTGCGGAGGCGGCGAGGGCAATTTCGCCAGCCTCCGCCCCGGTGTGAGACGCCGCGGGAGGTTGGGCTGTGGCTTGGCCGTGGCCAGGGACGGGCGGGCGGGACAGCGTGGACGGAAACCTTCCTCCCCGGGATGGGATGGGGGTGCGAAACGGCGCCTCATCTCGGAGGCGGGTCCTCAGCCGGCTCTGCTGTGAAACTTGCCGGTTTCCGAAGCCGGGCCGTGCAGCTGGCCGCGGGAGCCCGGCCCCGCCGGTACTGCTGGCTCGGCGGCCGCTGCTGAAGTTACGTAAAACGGCCGCGGGGCCCGCGTGGTCGGAGGAGCCGCGGCCCCTCCGCGGTGTTCCACTGCGCCTGACGGGCCCGTTGCCCGCAGGTCCCGGGCTGTGTCGGTCGCTGGAGTCTGGCTGAAATGTAACTACAGATTTTGCTCGGTTTTTCTCTGTTTGGGAACTACTGAATTCCAGACACAGGTAAGCAGCGTGGAGTCTGGGGAGGAAGTCACCTTCAGTTGTTTGTAGCTCGGCAGCGTGCTCTTTTGGGTAGGAATTGCCCTCCTCTGTGTGTGTACTGGAGCTGTGGCAAATAGACCTTGGTTTGGAGTACGTAGGCAGGTGAAATATCTTGACTGAAGTCAGCACAAAATGTTTAATTTTGAGAAACTTAGGGAACCTACTTCAGCAGGTTTTGTTTCTAAATATCCCACTAGTTCTTCAGGTGACATTCCGCTTACATAAAGGCCTGCCTTGTCCAGAGAGAGATGTAGGAACGTGTAACCAGATTACAGACAGTACTGCACAGCTAAAACTCTTCTAAATCCAGTGACAGCTATCGAATAGGGATTGTTTTGTTTCTATTACCCTTGAATCGTGTGGTTTACGTGTTTGTTTCTCAGGGAGCACAAACCATTAGCTTCAAAGGGCTGGGAATTAGGATAGCTGCAAGCTGGAGGCAAACCCTTTTTAAGTGGTTTTGTTAGAGTCTTTCTGCTCCATCCACAAGAAGGGAGGTGGCTGTAGTAAACACCCGGTAGGGTAAGTTGGTGTCATACTGATTTGTAGCATGTGACACTAGAGTTCCCAGGACTCTCTGCTGTCCTGTTTCAGATCAGGCAGTTCAGCACTTCCAGCATGTGTTCTCTTTTTATTTCACTATTAAGCTGCATTTGGGAATCAAACCAAATACTAGTTTTGGCAGAAACACATTTCATGCAAGAAGCAAGTAAATACTTGGACAAGAATGGGAGTACAGTTGCTGGATTAACTCTTGGGCATCGTGAGAGATGTTCTGAAGGTTGGAGTGATGCAGTGAGTCCTGAGGTTGTGACCCTTATTTCAGAATTGTGTTCTTTTTCTAATGTTTAGCCTTCATAAAGTGCAAATTAATGCAGTTCTAAACCCTGCCGTGATTCATGACGTGGAGGTATTTTTAGATACTGGGAAATTGTGATGATACTTTCACAATTTAAGATAGATTTATAAATATATATATATGTGTGTGTAAGTTCTAAGTATCTTTGTTTTCTTCCTTTTCTGTTTTCCTGACCAAAAAAGAATTAAAATCTTAGAATTGCAGAATGCATTGGGTTGGAAGGGACCCTTGTCCAATCCCCTTGCAGTGAGAAGGGACATCATTAACTAGATCAGGTTGCTCAGGACCCCATCAAGTTTGACCTCAAATGTCTTCAGGGATGGAGCCGCCTCCACATCGCTGGGCATTTTGTCACAGTATTTCACTACCCTCATTTTGAAGAACTTCCTGCTAACGTACAACTTCTGTCTGCCCTGCTGTAGTTTGAAACCGTTGCCTCTCATCCTATTGCTCCATGCCTTTCCAAACAGTTCTTCCCCAGCCTTTCTGTGTGTCACTTTCAGATAATGAAATGCTGCGTAAGATCTCCCTGGACCCTTCTCTTCAAATCAAGTGACACTTTGCTGGTTGTTCAATTGACCTTGCTTTTCTGTTATTCAAAGAGTACTCTTCTGTTACTCTGGAGTTACAGGAATCTGGCTGTGATACTGGTACTATCCGCCCCTTCTATTTATGTACAAGTATGTTTACTGTGTCAGACTGAGTCAAGACTGTCCTTTAGAAGCAAATATTGTGATCATTGCTATTTAATATGCTTTGGGTTGTCATTTGGGATGGTCTTGCAGAGTACAAAAGAAATGAAGCCTGCAAATATAGCCTGGGAGCAGACCTAATGCAGTCCAGCTGCTAATAAGCATGCAGTCTGTGGTACCAAATTACAGCTAGGCTGACATAAAAGCTGCTGAGGCATGTACAATGTAGATGTTGAATTCTTAACACCAAGTGCTTTACCCTACAGATCTGTTTCTGTTGAGCTGCGTTGCCCACCAATATAGCTGCAGCCTTTCAGTAACATGTGCATTTAAAACTAAGTATACAATTTCAGTGTAGCTCTTGACTGGCATTGTAAAGTTTGGACCCTTTTTGTCCCTTCCAACCTGGTATTCTATGATTTCACTTTAAAGAACTTCACCACATTCCCTGAGATGTGGGCATATTTTGTTTCCTTGGATCATGAAGTCATGTAGCAGAAAATAATTTTTTTTTTTAGTTTGCATCTTTGAATCTGTTGCAGACCTGGACTGAATTGATGTCTTTGGTTTGTAGGGCTTTAATCCCACATTTCCCAGGGCATAGCAGGTGGGGGCATTCTTTGAAGGTATGTCCTCAGTTCCTTATGCTGCCAACACATGGAACAGTCACTGAAGTGGCAAGTGAAAAAGGAGTTACCTTATTAAGTATTTCATACAATCAAATACTGGAAACCTGCTAGAAGGTCTCCCTGTGGAGCCTTCTTTTTCCAGGCTGAACAATCACAGCTCTGGCTCCATGGGGAGCTGCTCCAGCTATTTTATCATTTTCATTGCCTTCCTCTGGACCCATTTCACCAGTCCTTTGTGTGTTCCAACAGAGGACTCCAGGTGAGGTCTCATCAGAGTGTAGTAATGGGGCAGAATCCCTTCCTTAAGACTGATAACCACACTTTTGATGATGCACTAGGACACGGTTGGCTTTCTGAGTTTACAGCACATCTTGCTGGTTGATATGGAGCTGCTTTGTCAACCAGCACAAGTCCTTTGCAGGACTTCTCTCTGTCTGTTCCCTACCCATTCTGTATTTGTGCTTGGGTTTTCCCCCAACAGGTGCAGGACTTAAAGCAAGGGAATTAAAGCATCATTTCACCCTGGGAATTAGGAAACTCATTTGATTTTTGCTCCAGTAGATGATTGATTACATATGTGACCTGAATCAAGTTGATGGTTTTCCATTTCACTGCTGCCTGCAGACATGTGGTTTATTGGTATACTCCTGGTGTGAAAAGGTGATGACTCAAATCCTGTTAATCTAACAAGGTGGCATCTAATTTGCATCTTCCAAGAGCTACTCTTTAGGTACTTTGTTAAAATGAGGATATGGTGGGTTTTTTGGCAGCTGAATACTGTTGTCGTCTTTTTCCTTTCCTGCACAAGCACACAGAAGATTCATTTTAGCTTAAAATGGTTTTCTTGAGGAGAAAATATCAAACTTTTTTTTCTTTGAACTTGTTTTAATCTGCTGGAATAGAAAACCAGCATCTCTTACAGCACTGCTTTTGATGTGCATGAGTCTAAAACTTAATTGCTCCAACTCAAGCTGCACAAAATGTGCCCAGGTAGTTTTGTTACAAATGTCTACAGCATTGCATGCAACAGAATTGTTTTTCAAATTTTTGCTTTGAAAACAGGGTGATTATGCTTCACTGAATAGATAATATATGCAAATACCTTTTTTCACCTAAGTTGTTTACTGTGGTGCCTTTCCAGTACTGTCATGTATATTGTCACAGGTGTGTTTGGCTCACATGCTTTGTTCCACGTGTCTTACCAAAGCAACTCTGAGAAAAGCCTTTTACTGCTAGTACTGAGCAGTCACTGAAACTGCACCAAATGCTTATATACATAAAATTTGCTGATTTTTGAACTTATAAAAGGCAAAGGATTTTTCTCTTTTGTAATCTTACTTTAACTTTTTGCTATATAAATGGGTGTGAAAGACAGATCTCCTGTAAAACTGTCCGTGCAAGTTGAGATACAGTTTAAAATGAGCATTTTATATGCTTGTGGAAATGTTTAATCCTTTGTACTGCTGTGCACCACCTCGATGCTGATACAGATTCTTCCCAAGCCATATCTTAGTATTACTTCCACTTAAAAGTGAGAGCAGCATTTTCTGTCCTTCTCTGCAGGTACTGTTCTCGAGAAGAAGAGAGAGCATGGCTTACACAGTGCAAGAACTTTTTAACTCCTGGACTGAAAACTGAGGATTTTTTAATGAAGAATGGCAACACCATACGTTCCTGTTCCTATTCCTATTGGAAGTTCATCGTCCAGCTTTACAAACAGAAACCAAAGAAGTCCATCTTTTGGGAGCATCTCAACAAGTTCCAGCTCTTCCAAAGGACAGTTGGAGGACTCCACGATTGGTAGTTTTAAAAAGATGAGCATACCTGACCAAACTGATTCTACATCATCTTTGTGCAGTAGTCCACTTGTTAGGACTAAATTTACAGGCGTGGATACATCCATAGAATACTGTAGTCAGCCTGTAGAAGAAGTAGAGAACGCAGATTCCAGGAGCTGGGAAGATCGACCATCCACACCTACTATACTGGGTTATGAGGTGATGGAGGAGAGGGCAAAATTCACGGTAAGTTTTGGGAATGGTGTAGTTCATCCTGTAATGATAACAATGGAATGTATTTTGCATTCTCTTTTAGTAACTGATCCTGCAGTCCAGGGGTATTGGAGTACTTTACAAATACCAATTTATATTCCAAGTACTGCTGTTGGACAGGATAATATTCCTGTTACATACATGTATCTCCTCTGTTGAAGAGAAGGCTCTGGGGAGATCTTCTAGCAGACTTCCAGGCTTGAAGCCTCCATAACTTCTCTGAGCAACCTGTTCAAGTGCCTCACCACTCTGAAAGGGAGGAATTTCTTCCTAACGTTTAATCTAAGTCACCTTCTTTCGGTCTGAGGACATTACCCCTTGTTTTACCACCGTGGTAAAACTGTCTTGTAGCCCCCTCAAATACTGCAAGTGTTGAAAGGCAAGTTGCGTGGGACCTTGATAAGCCTGGTTTAGTAGGAAATGTCCCTGTCCATGGCAGGGCTGTGGACCTAGATGATCTTTCAGGTCTCTTCCAAACCATTCTGTGATTCATGATAAATGTGGGAAAATTGAGACTCTCAAGCAGTCTTTACTGTGTACATGAGAAGGAACTCATTTTACTTCAGGTATTGGTTTGCACTGGAAAAGTCATTGCAAAGTTACAATCGCTTGTTCAATTGGACTTGTCAAAGTTCTGGTTACTTAAACATAGGTGAAATATAGTCATTTATTTAAATGAATGATAAGCCACTCTGATACTTGTCCTTTACAGTTGACTGAAGTGCAAACAGTTTTAACCTCCTGCATTGCTAGGTTTAGTTTCTAGAAAGGGGGCATCTGCTCTGAAAACAGTAGTGAGACGCCACCTACAACATACTTGATGACAGAGCACTAGCTCAACTGATTTATATTGATTTTTCTCAGATTGTGCTCTAGCCGGTAATTCAATTTTGTTTTTTACATCCCATAAATATATTAACACATTCCTGCAGTTGTTTCTCTGGGTTTAGCTCAAAGATTTCTTTGAGGTAATTCAAAGAGTGATGGAAGGTTAAGATACTAATAAAATCATCAGGGTTTTATTTGCAAACAAATAATGCTACTGCTTAGTTATGTGAGAATGATGGCTTGTCATAAGTCTTTCCATTTCTAATATCTTTATTCATGGTAGCATGAAAGAAGAACCTTGTGAGTTTTTTCTCTTTGCACATAGATTAAAAGTTTACTTTTAAATAATATGTTCTAAACGAAAAGAACAATTAGTGTTGCTATATTGACAAGAGGTAGTCTGAAAATACTGCCAAGGCATGTTCCAGTGAGTGTGTAAGATGTTCTTTAACTGTAACTACAATGACAACTCTGACTCCTTTTTTTAGGTATGGCACAATCATAGACTCATAGAATAGCTTGCATTAAAAGGGACCTTAAAGATCATCCAGTTCCAACCCCCTGCTATAGGCAGGGACTCCTCCTACTAGACCAAGTTACTCAAGGTTCCGTGCAACCTGCCTTTGAACATTTCGAGGCTTGGTGCCCCCACAGCTTATCTGGAAAATGTATTCTAGTGCCTCACCATCCTCAAGGAGAATGATTTCTCCTTAATGTCTAATCTCAGTTGAGCTTCTTCCAGTTTGAAGCCTTTACCCCTTGTGCAGTCACTCCATGCCTTTGTAAAAGTTCTTCAACTCTTCTTTAGCTCCCCTCCAAATACTGGAAAGCAGATTAAGGTCTACAGGACTGGAAAATTGCTTTAAAGTCTCTATATAGTGACTGTTTAGTATAAATGAAACATTCTTCATTAAAATGCTTGGTTGCATTTTTGTGCCCTCTGAATTCACTTCTGTTGCTGTACTTGATTTTGAAGCCACATAATAAACTGTTTGTTTTCAGTTGCATGTTTTAAATGAGTGTTACTGTTACAGCAAGTAATTAGTCCTTGAAATTTGGGGTTCTTCTGTAGTGCCAAATCAATGAGATGGAAGATAGTTGAAATTAAATTCTCATTAGCTGTAAAAAATGAGACTGAGTTGTTGAAGTTTTTTTACTATTTGCTAGCATCTCATAGTTCCCAAAAATATGGACAACTTAAGCTGAGTGATGCACCAATTTCAAGAGTTAAATGTTAGTGCATGTTGCAGAATATAGCTGCTGCAGGTTGGGGCAGAAAATGCCTGAAAAACCTCTCTCTGAAGCAGTTGGTCTCACATGAGTTAGCAGTCCTGGGATGTTCAAGTAGTACTCCTGTTTTTTTGACACCAGCTTGAAATGATAATGAGATGCTGGATCAGCCAGAGATTGTTATTGGCTTATTTTCATCGACTACTTTGTATTTGTGCAGTAAAGCAACTCAGGATTGACTGGAATTGTGTGAGTTTGTTGAATCCATTTGAAGTCTTTGTTTTTTCAAGACCTTGTGTGAAGGAATTGAGTTACTTTTGTAATACTTTGGGCTTGTTCATTATTTTCAGATCTTAGAAAGAAAAAAAAAAATCACACAGAAAACCCAGCAAGCAGGAAAAAATAACAAAACCTTTTTGAACTTTGTCAAGAAAACCACAGGTTTTTTTTCCAGTTGACTTTTTTTGGGAGGCCAGTAATGTCAAGCTGATTGTTCTCCAGATTACAGTAAAATTGACTATACTTTTGTGAACATTATTTTTAAATTGTCTAACAATTGCTTGGAAGCCATTCATATTGAGGGTAATATTTCTTAGGGTTTTTTGTGTGTGTGCACTTGTAAGGAATGCCCTTGCAGAACTTAACAGGAGGATAAAAATAATAGGGTACTGATGAGCAAATAAATGCACAGAGTCATCTTACTATGTACAAGCAAGCTAAAACATTTGGACAAACAAACATTTGTACAGAAAATACCAGGCAGAATGACATTTTAATGCTGCCTTCAGAGGTACGTCTTGCAGCTTGTATTTTAAAAGCCTTTTGTTGATGACTGAAATACTGCCTCTGTCGCAGCCCATGACTTCCACAACAGTGATACTTCAAAGTGGAATTCTTTGTACAGAGAAGCACTTTCTGAGTCAAAAAAATGTTATAACCAGTCTCACACGTGTATAGAACATTCCCTGAAGTTCTCACATACTGTGACTGCAACAAGAAAAATACATTTATCAGCTCAGACAGCCTACTGTGAAAACATGAAATACTGGAAGAGATTTTACTATGTAGCAGGCTAGAAAATGTTTTAAATAGGATTTGGTTAAATGCCTGTTAGAGGTTCTATATCATTAGGATTTCAAAAATACATTTTTCTTCCTTGTAGTTCTTTGTCAAACAGAGAACAACCTAGACTGGGAAATGTAGCTTAGTGCAACTGCAGAGCATTTTTTCCTTACATTGGAGAAAGTAAGACTATGGCATGAGAACCCTTCTTTCCTAGACTGTTCAGTGTTTTCTAATGAAGTTTGTGTTGTTAAATTGATCATGCTCAGAGATGTGAGCATCAGTTTTCCTAAAGGGGACTGGGGTTTTAAACATTGGTTTTATACAGGGAAATAGTGCTGCTGTGTACCTGTCTAGCTATATCTGACTCAAAGGATCTTTTACTTCAGTTCTACAGCGTTGGTATAATTGTTCTGATGCAGTTATCCAGGGAATTGATCACATTTTCCCTGGAAGGACAAGCCTAAGTTCAAGCCAAATGGAACCAGAAGAGGATGTCATTTTTATCTTGCATCACTTTTCTTTGTGAAGCAAGTGAGATGAGACATTTTAAACCAATATAAAGCTCAGTATCTAATTATTACAGTCATCTTAAGAATAGGTTGATCTCCAGGATTAATGAGCAAAACTAGAATTCAGTAAAGGTTAAAGCAGATCACTGAAACATCCTTCACTTATGTCTTGGAGAATTTATTTTCTACTAGGAAATAAATTTGGATGTAGTTTCACAAGCCCTTTCTTGCAGAAAGACAACAGTTAAATAGAATTATAGAATCAACCAGGTTGGAAGAGACCTCCAAGATCATCCAGTCCAACCTATCAGTCCTATCCACTAATCTAGACCATGGAACTAAGTGCTTCCTTCTTTAAATTCTGACAATAATTCATGCTGTTTGTACTGATATATTCCAATTAAGGATTTATTTTTTTTATTCCAAGTCTTTTTTTTCATTAAGAATTAAAGGACAATTGCAGCCTTCACGTTTGTCTGATGCCCATTTTTCTGCACAGGTATACAAAATACTGGTAAAAAGAAGTCCAGAGGAAAGTTGGGTGGTTTTCAGGCGGTACACTGACTTCTCCAGGCTTAATGACAAGGTGGGAACTGCACACTGGTAAATTCTCAGCTAGTTTGCCTCGCTCTTGGATGTTTTAACTTTGTGTGTTATGTGTTTGTGCTTTTGTTATTTTCTTGCCTTTTTTACTGCCTATAGAACACATACTGTGTTAATGAGTGAAAAACTACAACTAATGTAAAGGAGGTCTTGCTTCATAATTTATTCTTTAGTCTGTGATAAAGGAAATTAACCCTTTTAATAGCTGTATGCCCTTCATAGAACTAGGGAGGTGCAAGACAGTCAAAGGATGCTAAAAGCAGTAGATGAAGTTATATAAATCACTAGAGACAAGGGAAGGAGGCAGCCAAATAACAGACCCAGTTCTTGACAGCAAACTATGGGGAGCAAATAGTGAATGATGCAGCAGTCCAGAATAGTACCTGTGCTGTAACATTAAAAGAAAAAATCATCTTAGTTGATCTTGGAACATGACAGAGTTTGAGGGGCTAGGAGCAACGGTTAAAATAGAGACATTTGTCTAGATGCATAGATTTTATCAGTTAAGGGCATGTAGTGAATCAGAGAGTTACATGAAGAATACTCTTCAGACCCCAGAAATGGTGGGTAAAGAACTTTGTCAAGCTTATTAATATGTTGGTAGAGATGTTGGAGAAATAAGAAAATGTCCAGTCTAAAGACCAAAGCAGTTAACCATTTCTCTCTGAGACTGTGCCTCGTGTGACATAAATAATCTGTCACATTGATCATGTTGCAGAGAGGCATCTAGGAAAGATCCTGGGTCCAAGAAGGCAGTCACAGCCAGCATAACTTGTCAGACCCACAGTTTGTCCTGCTGTGTCTGAAGAGTGTTCAAGAGAGAATGCCCCAAGACTCTCTGTTGAAAATTAGTCTGCTGACAGCAGCTGGCTTTCATCCACAAAAGGAGTAATCTGTGGCTTGACTTACTCTTTCCTTAGAAATAAATTGCATGATCTGCATAACCAGACAAGTGAAATTACCATGAAGCAGAAATGTGTGGTTGGAAAGCTTTCCCAGCAATGGTTATCTGTGGTCTGCTCTACAATTAGCAAAGGAACTTCTGTTGTTGTCTTTTCAGGGATCAGTTCTATTCAGTGTTTTGTTAAGAGGGGATATTTATGTGTATGGTGTTCAGGATAGATTGGTAAGACACAAAGGAGCTTTAGATGACTAAAGATAAACTTACTGATTTCCTCTTGATATTTTTAAGGGAAGAGGAAGATAATTAAGTGCAGAAATAGAGAACAAAACTTTGACAAACTATTGCATAAATTGGAAAGCAGTAATTATAATGGACTATTTGGATATACAATAGCTGTGCTGTTAGAAAGCACCTTTCTTGTACTTTGAAATGGTTTTGCTCCACTAATGTGGGTCTTCCTTTAAACTCCATAGATCTAGAGATTCTAAATAAAATATAGTAACTGTTCTCTCTCTTGTAAAACTTCATCTGCTGAAAGAGCTACCCCTTAAGATGTTTTCTGTGAATTCATAAAGAGTCATTCAGTAAGGCTTGTTGTCAGAAGGCATACATTTTTCCATACAAGGATCAAAACACCCCCGAAGGACTGCCTTGTAGCTATGTTAACACTGAGTGCTAACCTGATTTTGAGGCAGATTGGGGAATCCCTGTCACTGGAACCTTCGTTCTTGTGGCAGTTGGGAGAACAATAGATTGCAAAACCTGTCCATTTTTTCCTCTTGAATGTATGTCCTCTACATTTTTTTTCTATTAAGCATTCCTTAAAAGGCATTTAAAATTTGTACATTTGTGAAAGTGTTAGCATGGGGTTTTTAATATTTTGTGCCTGTTACAGAGTTATAGAACACTCTGAGTTGGAAGGGACCAGAAAGATCATCTAGTTTCAACCCCTGCTGGCCTGGGCAGGGACACTTCTTACTGGACTAGGCTACTCAAGGTCCCTCGTATTTGAACACTTCCAGGCTTAAAGCCTCCACAGTTTTCTTGGACAACCTGTTCCAATGCCTCACCAGCCTCATAGGGAAGAATTTCTTGCCAGTGTCTGATCTCAGTCAAGCTTCTCCTAGTCTGAAGCCGTTATCCTTTGTCCTGTCACTCCATGCCTTTGTAAAATAATTAATTTGCATCCTCAGGCAAGTCTGTTGTTACATAATTTTATGCTTCTGTTTACTTTTATATTTCATGTCTGAATTAAAAGTAAAAATCTAGGAATTTCTGGCAGTAAGTGTACCCTGTTAACTATGTAAGTAATTCAGAAACATGCATGTTGCATGTTAGAGCCACATCCATGCATATTGACATCAATCTGCTGGGTACAGAAGGATCTGTCTCATGTACTTGTAATACACTCTGCTAGCTCCACCAAAAAGGCAAGTTGTAAAGCTGGAGGTTTGTAATGGGCTTTTATCTTTCCTTTCTTTTTATTGATAGAGTACTTCTTACCCTTGAGTACTATAGAAAAACCACCACCAAAATGCTTACTCATCTAATACTTTTTACTTATGTCCAATTTTCTTACTCAAAGGCATTAAATAGGAAACTTGGAGGCATTAAATCTCAAAGCAAAGGTTTTCATTTCTGGTTTTCTGTGGTAAATTCGAGAGGCAAATTGATTAAGGCAGCACAGCAAGGGGCAGAACTGTGTCCACAGTTCATGCTATAATTTGGATTTTACTTACAGTCAAGCCCTACAATGTACTTGAACTGAAGACAGAAAAATGCTGTAATTTTAAATAAGGTCAGTGCCTGTAAAAAATTCAGTATTTCATCAAGACCTTTTTCTCAGGTTTTCTTTGACTTGGATTTCTGTTTCAGCTAAAAGATATGTTCCCGGGCTTTCGGTTGGCCCTTCCACCAAAGCGCTGGTTCAAGGATAATTACAATCCTGACTTCTTGGAGGATCGACAGCTGGGACTGCAAGCATTTCTCCAGAACCTAGTAGCTCACAAAGATATTGCTAACTGGTATGTGATTAAACTTTGCTTGTGGATTTGGATTTTGCTTGTGTCCAAACTCTCACAGAGGCTCTTAGATGCTTGAGCAGCATGTAAGGAATGCCATGAACATTTATGTTGTGTGTTTGGTCGTATGTAAATTACTTCATGTCCTGTTAAATTAATCCCATCTTAAGCAAAAAAGGGGAATTACAGTATTTGAATTGTATGTGTTTAACTGCTAACTAAAAGCTGTAATATTTAAAATGTTAGGCTAATCCCACGTTTACTCCTAAAGCATTACTTCTGTGTGCTGAAGGCAAAATTAATATATTGTTAATTTTTATTGACATTAAATGGTGGACTTCCATAATGGAAAGTAGCTGCACCATTATGTGATTAGTTTGTAAATGTATTTTAAACTAAAGGCTTCCAACTGATGTAGCATGGTACTCATTTTGGTTAGAATCATAGAATCAACCAGGTTGGAAGAGACCTCCAAGATCATCCAGTCCAACCTAGCACCCAGCCCTATCCAGTCAACCAGACCATGGCACTAAGTGCCTCATCCAGGCTTTTCTTGAACACCTCCAGGGACAGTGCCTTCACCACCTCCCTGGGCAGCCCATTCCAATGGGAAATCACTCTTTCTGGGAAGAACTTCCTCCTAACATCCAGCCTATACCTTCCCCAGCACAACTTGAGACTGTGTTCCCTTGTTCTACTGCTGGTTGCCTGGGAGAAGAGGCCAACCCCCACCTGGCTACAGTGTCCCTTCAGGTAGTTGTAGACAGCAGTGAGGTCACCCCTGACCCTCCTCTTCTCTAGGCTAAACACTCCCAGCTCCCTCAGCCTGTCCTCACAAGGTTTGTGTTCCAGCCCCCTCACCAGCTTTGTCATCCTTCTCTGGACATGTTCCAGCACCTCAACATCTCTCTTGAATAGAGGAGCCCTTGAAGATCAAGTCCAACCATTACAGTTTGCTTTGCTTAAGTAAATGTAAACCATAAATCAAAGGGTTAACAAGAGTCTAAAGACATGTAGTATTTAAGCAAAGTGCAGAAGTCTGTTTGAACAATCTATATTTTCCACAAAGTGCAAGTTGATTCCAGACTTGAAGATGAGCAAGACATAATTCTGGCAAATGAAACGTAAAATCATTTTAATATAGTCCAAAAGAGAATTTTAGTAAGGAAACTGCTAGAGGCAAGAGCAGTTAGTTCTAAAACCTTTTTCCATCACCAGATTTAAACTTGAGAGATTACTGTACCAGAGATTCTTTGAGGAACTGTCTCCTTCTGAAACTTTAAGAGTAAGAAATTCACTAGAGCAATTTCTTCAAGAATTTTAAAGCAAGTAAAATGTGAAGTTGCTGAGCTGTGGTATGAGACCATATACTGCTTCTGTGTCTTTTCCTTCTGAGTGGAATGGCTGTTACCAAACTTGGCACATTTTTAGAAAGCTTTTAACTGTCAAGTCTGGAAACTTAGAGATTAGTAAATCTAAATTTTGGTACTGCTTGTAATATAAACCCAAAATTGGTAGCTAAAACTAAGACTTGTGAAGGCAATAATGTCCTTTGCAGAAGGAAATCTGTCTAACAAATAGGTATGAGGGAGATTGTGTAAAGTGGTTGACAGGCAAGGGGGAAACAATTGGTGGAAATTTAGGAGTATTACATATCAAATACTGGATCGGAGTTATAGACACTGGTTAGAATATCTGGAAATTATCCATGCAAGGGAATGAATGTACTCTTAAAGTATTGTAGAGGGATCTCAATGTGCTGAGTGTCTAGCATGAATTTTCATATCATGAAGTACAAAGTGATACTCAGTACATACATACAGAATCATAAACAACCTGAAAATTAACTGTTGGTTATTGATACAGTCTTCTGAATCCACTCAGTATTCAGCAGTATTCAAAAGGTTGCATGAAGATTGTTGATGCTTAACTTAGAAGGGGAAAAAAAAGGTTACTGGTGTGGGAAGCTGAACTGCTTCAGCAAAGTCCAGTGCTAGAACACAGCATTCAATTCCAAAGAGGATCTGCTGCAGGGAAAGCAAACAAGAACAGATGAAGCTAAAGACAAACTTCCCTGCAAGCAGGGTTCTGCTCTCCTGAGTCTTGTCTTGGGAAAGAGCTGGCTAAACAGGCCTATGAAATCATCAAGAGGATAGGGAAGGTGAGTAAAGAATGTGAGCATTTTGGATGATTCATAGTCATCTCTCAATATGTCACACAGAGTTGCAAAGCTTTGCTGTGAGGTGTCAGAGACAATGATTAAATGCCTTCAAAAAGAAATGGGGATTAGCCTGTGAGTTTCTGTCAGTGACTGTTAAAACATGATTATGTGGGTGAAATATGTGCCCAAGAAGTCTTAAGGACATCCTGATCATTAAACTACACAATAACAGGTGTGCCAAAAAAGAAGGAATTATTCTCCAAATGTCTCTTAAGGTGTGGTGCTGGAGATAGACCAGTCTGTTTGAATAGATCTCAAGGCTTTATGCTTCCTGTTGTTGCAGCCAGTTTGACATTTCAGCTAGCTTGTTTGCATTTTGGTGATGGTCTGTATTGGACAACTCCAGAAAGAAAGGGGAATCAATTCTCTTTTAGGAAATGAACAGATAGGTAACAGAAATGCAGTTTTGAGGAAAACTCTCATCTTGGCTGCGTAATGTTCTGCATGGTATCTATTACTGGTGCAGCTTACGTTCTAGTTTTTGGATCTGTGAAAGGTCTGGACTCCTCAGGAAGTGCCTGAAACTGGGAAGACTGGATTTCTCTTTTTAAACACTTACCACATGTTACTTACAAGTCGAGGTTACTATTAGTGGAAATCAGTATTTGCACCTTAAATGAGCAGTGGTAAGTGTCTAACCCTGTTTTCTTCTTAGAAGCTCACCATTTACTCCTACAGTTTTGCAAATAAGTCACACTGCAAATGAGTTCTTTCTCATAGTATAGAAACCTCGTTCACTTCTTGTTTTGCCATGTATTGTCATTGATGTGCTGACAGTGGAAAATTCACCCTTCAGAGATAGGAGACCTATAAATACATCTGTTTTTTAATAAAAATCAATTCACCAAGAAATTTCAAGATAAAAAGTAGGATGGTATGCAGATGACTACATTTAGAGTCTGCATTTTAGTAATTTTTTCTTGTATGTTACTTTATATTGAAGATTCAGTGAAAGATCAAATTGAAATCCACCCACAGAGTTTAAAGTATTGAAGAAGATTTCATATGACCCACCAAGTGGGAGAAAACATTTCAACCTGCTGAACAGAAGTGTCATCTGGATGTCACAGCTTTGTTCTGTACAAGCTTGAAAAGAAGGGACTGTGAGTCAGCTGTTGAGTTTTGTCGGGGATCTCATGTGCCGCACTGCCCCTTGTTGCCCTCCTAGAGGCTGACCTCACTGCTTGCTTTTAGAAGAAAGCCAGAGGAGCAAAGAAGGAAGCTGTGCACAGCAATCTTTGTTACATGATCTTGAAGATTTCTATGATAGTTTTAAGGCAGAATTTTCTCCTATTTGCTAAATGAAAGCAAGAAGTGTAACATAGAGTAGAGCAGGGTCAGAGAAGATTCTCACAGTGAACCTGCACTGCAGATGAATTTTTGTGCCATCAGGCGCATATTTTTGATAAAGAAATGTTTTCCATGGCCTGGAACTTTAATCTTCTTAACCTGCATGTGTAAAGTAATGAATCTACAGCTTTCAATTTCAAGAAGTTTTGAAAACTGTAGAATAAGATATACTTTGCTGCCAGCAGCTGTATGGCAAACAAAAATAGATTTGACCTGATGAGTAGATGATATATGTAGATTGGATATTTTGTGTATTTATTTTTCTGGATATTTACTTTTTCATTCAAGTATCACTGCCTGTTAGGCATCTGAATTTTATGGTGTTATTAAATGGTAGCATTATTAGCAAAATGTTGGTATGAAATACTTGTCAAATAGGTTTGAACTGAGAGATGTGAATAAAGATGGAGACACTAAAGAAAAATGGGGAGTAGAAGTGTTTCCACATATTGAATTCTTCTGCATTAGGCATGTGTAAGCTCCTTCAGTATCTTTATGAAAAGAATGATCTAACCATTAATAAAGGACTTCAGCATCATGTTGGAAAAGAGTCACTTCAGCTTAAACTATTTGGAGAGGAAAAAAAAACAACTCTGCTTTTCTCATTGAAAATGTACTTTATATGCCTCAATAACTTTTCATTTATCTGGTCGTTTGACTAATGACTTGTTACCATCTCTTTTTTTGGTGCTAGAGTGATAACCTTGGTTTAAGTAGCAGGCTTTTTTTATTTGAATATATAAGAAAAGCTGTTTTAATAGAACAGGTTTAGGCAATGGCTTGCACAGATCACAGATTGATTGAAACAGCAGAGAACGTTTAAAAAGGGAAAGTTTTATCCCCTTTGTCACAAGTTGGGACTGGAATGATGATTACAGAAGCTTGCTGTTTTTTTTTCAGGTTAGTGTAAAGGCTAAGGTAAAAGTAGGTATGAAGACAAGAAATCTCACCAATCACTGACCCAAAAAATCCACCTGTATCTTCATATGTGCAATAAGCATCTGAAAATAGACTTACAGAAATCTGACAACAAAATAAAAGTTCTGTCTGGTTTAGTTTAATATTCTTCAGAGCCCTTCTAAAACTGAGTGATGATAGTCAATGATTAGTGTTTGCTGAAGAAATTTCTGTCGTTATTTTGCTTGCCAAGCTTAAAACTTTGAGTAGATTGGTAGTTGAGTAAAAGTTTTGTGTTTGTACTTTGCATCTGCCTCAGATCTGAGAATGAACACAGGATAAAAATTGCTGCCTTTTGCCCTCACCTTCCCAAGAGACATAGGTGGGAGGAAAAGGCAGAGAATTAGTTTGAATGCATATCTTCCATTTCTGTGTATTGATTGCAGCAGGAGGTGCTTTGAAGACTGAGTAGTGAGTGCAAGCACAGAATTGCTAATAAGTTACTACTTTTTTAATTAAATACAATATTCTGACTGGAGGTTATTTCTAGAAGAATGAATGCAACAGATCACAAAAGCCTTAGAAAGATGGCTGAAGGGATGTGTTTGGAGGTGTTCTGTGCCAGGTGATCTAAACTTGGAAGATAGAATGAGCAAGATGCTTGAAGTACTCCGTAGTAAGCCACAGGCTTACACACACTTCCTCCTTATGGCCTTTGCAAAACTATGCACAGAAGGACTGACAACTGTTACACAATATTAAGTTGAATGCATTAGTTTGAAATGTTTAGAGATGGCTATGTAGTATATCCATGGCACATTAAGCTTGTGACTTTTTACTCCCTTAAATTGTATTATTTTATATATATATAAAAAGATAGTGTATATACAAGATTTGTATGCCAGTGATTAAGATCTTAGCAAAACGGAGACACATGGGCATGTTTCAGTACCCAGGCTTAGTTCCACTGCTATTTCCTGAAGGGATCTGCACATGGAGTTTAGCAGCATCCTTTTTCATCCATCCTGTAATATTTATTTTTCACAAGCATAATTTTTCAAACCTCGTCAGTAGCAAAGTGATAAAACTTTCCTTGCCAGTTATGTAGCAACAAATTTTGTGGTTTGAAAAAGTCATCTTCTAATTGACGTGCTCTCTGTTTGAAAGCTCTTTACTGTACATGTGCAGCTTCTTAACATTTTAAAGACTTCCTGCTTAGCACATTTAACTGAGACTTAATAGTTTAACATTCAAGGATAGTTGCTTGTGTCCCTTAGGAGATACTGCCTTTGTGTGATGTTTAAGTGTTGCTGCCTTTCTGCACTTCAAGTAATTCACTCTCTTTTATTTGGTAAAGTCTTGCAGTGAGAGAATTTCTTTGTCTGGATGATCCTCCGGGTCCTTTTGACAGCCTAGAAGAAAGTAGGGTAAGTGCTATGTAATATGGGAGAAGTACAATGCAAAAGGCAGTAGCTATTGTTAGAATGTTGTGAATCTGCTGAACTGGTACAGAACAAAACATTTTTATTTCTGCTCTTGCACAAAAATTTTCAAGGGATGTGTTTCTACAACTGACCCAGTCTCATTGTTAATGCACACTGTAATCTTTGATGGCTGGACTTCGTTTTTTTTTCCCAAGATACCTCTTCTTTGGCCTTCTATGAGCAGAGGATGAATTTTGGTTTTAAGGCAGTTCATGAATATAATGAGAGGCTCTGTAGGTTTACATTCAGCATATCACAATGTGTACATGTTAGACTTCAGGTCTCACAATAGAATGCTTCTTGCTATGAAATGTAACACAAGAATTGTTTCCTGGCAGATAACCAAAGTGTCAAATAGTGTGGTAAAACAGCCTTTTAGCACCCTGAACAAACAATACTCTGTGCTGCTGCTGCCTGTTTATTGGAAAGAGGCTTCACTGACTTGTAGAGCTGTGTCTTCTGTCTAGGACAGCTGCTTTGAGTTTTCTTGCTTGATAGAATAACAAAGTGTTTTGGAATTGCACATGCATTGTTAATACTGTAGAAATTAGGGAGTTAAGTGGTGATCCCTCAACTGAATTTACCAGCTTGGTTTTTGTGAAGGTGGGAATGCCTTGGCTCTTGCTACATAATTTTGTACATCTGAAGGAGTCAGCATGGGGTTTGTGTTTGAGTTCATATCTGATTTCTGTACAATCATGTTTCTACACAACTATTTAAGTTGATGGAAAATGAATAAAAATCACAGGAGTTAATTTCTCAGATAATTAAGAAATATAAGTGTCATCTTCCTTGAAATTTTGTCATGTGTACTGTGGTCCCACCTGGGTACTAGAGTTGTTACCAGTTTTCAGGTATTCAGCTCTTCAAGGAGCAAAGGATCTCATTACAGAATTTTCTCTGAAAGTTCTTTCTGAGCTTCAGTTCACCTTTCTGCTGCTGCAGCATCCTTCAAAATACATTGATGTTTTCTTACTCAAATGTGCACAGTGACTTCCTTTCCTTGGACAGCTGAAATACAGACTGCAGCTAGAGATGAGTCTTTCCAAAGGCTTTTTTCTGTTTTCATATGGAACAGCTTACAATACCTGACAAATGTTTTTAGTTACTCTGAGTAGGGAAATTTGCATGTCCCTAAATCTAAAGGTAGAAATAGTACAACTTAATTATATTCTTGAGGAAGTAATGGCCCATTTTCAGTTAGGGCACCAGCAACCCCAAACAGTTTTACATCATACACTAGAATTCATTTAATTGTTTTGGATGAAACAGGATGACTGCTTAACCAGAACAATTGCTAAAGCAGACACTAAAAATGCTTTGTGAAGAACAAATTCCATGATTCTTTAATTGCCTGCCATGTGTTCTCAACTCTACTAGACATGAATAAAGCCATGGCTTAGCTGATGATTGGTCTTCAGTGCCTGTCAACCACAACAAATTTGCTGTCTGAGCCAATGAAATAAATTAAAACTCAATGAAAACAAAAATCAGAATAATTACTGGACTGAAAAACACTGCTCTTGTTTGACTTGTATAACTGCAGGAAAACTGAAGTTGATAGTCTGCTTCAATTACAGCAGTGAACAGTATCTGAATGTTTATAATTCATTTGAATACTTCGGGAAAGCAGTGTCTTAGAAGCACTATCCTTAACTGAGTTCATATTGAATGTTTATATCCAGTGGACACTGAGTTAGTGGCTAGATGCATGTAATGTTAAACCAGGAAGGCCTCTTGCCTTGGTTTCTTATTTTGGAAGGATGTGTGAATGACTAAATCAGAACTGGCCATTACCATTGATAAACTTGCTCTTTGCAGTCCTAGATCAGCTGGCTCTGTGCCAGTGCTTCTGCCACTTCCTGCATTCAGTGGATGTTGCATTAGACAATCACTCTCCACATGCAGTTTTGAGATTGCTCACTGTCATATTCATTACTGTAATGGATGTGTGTTATGCTTAGCAGAAGAACAGAACATACCTGTTATGGCTGAGCCTGCTTAGCATTTCATTACACTTCCTCAAAATGTTTTCAGAATTGTAGAAGTGACTTTAAAGATGATCCAGCCTCCTGCCATGAGAACCCTTCTACTAGCCTGGGTTGCTCAAGGCCCCATCCAACTTGCCTTGGAGCTTCCACAGCTCTAGTCAACCTGTTCTAATGCCTCGTCGCCTTCAATGGGAACAATTTCTTCCTAATGTCTATTCTCAGTTGAGCTTCATCCAGTTTGAAGCCATTACTCCTTGTCCTGTCACTCCACGACTTTGTATAAAGTCCTTCAGCTCTCCCTTAGGTCCCCTTCAAATATCGGAAGGCTGTTCTAAGGTCTCCCTGGAGCCTTTTCCAAACTGGACAACCCCAGCTTTCTTAGTCTGACTTCACAGGGGAGCTGCTTCAGCCCTCTGGTCATTTTCATTGCCCTGCTCTGTACCAGTTTTACCAGTTATGTGTACTTGTATTGGGGGTTCTAGAGCTGGACACAGGACTCCAGGTGTGGTCTCACCAGAGCAAAAGAAGGGCAGAATATCCTCTCCCTTGACTTTCTGCCCAGGACATGGTTGGCTTTCTGGGCTGCAGGCACATGTTACCGGTTCAAGCCAAGGTTTTTATCAACCATCATCCTAAAGTCCTTCTCCTCATGACTCCTCTCTATGCATTCCCCACCCAGTCTGGCTTTTTGCTTGGGATTACCCCAGCCCCAGTCACCTAGAGGTATTTAAATGAAGCATGGGTGCTAAGGGAGAGCACCAGACTTGGAAGAGTTAGATAATGGTGGAGTAGATGAAATGATTCTGTGATTCTAGAAGCTAGGTGTAGGACCTTGCACTTGGCTTTATATTCGTAGCTTTGTATTGGTCTTCTGCCTTTTATGGCTGTGCTCTTGGTAACAGCTACTTGGTGAATAACTGTACAGCTGTGTCTGTATGCTGAGCAAGGGAACAACATGCTCTGCATCCGATATTCCTAGCATCTTTGGAATAACACTGTGCTTTGCCTTCCAAGTCATATGAAAGCAAAGGCCATATGAGGAGAAGAGGGGGAAGGGAGTTCAGCTGATGTTCCAGATAGGCAAAAAAGGTTCAAAATCAGGGACTGTGCATCAAAGGCCAGAAGCTTCTTTCTGAAGTGTCTCTTGTGAGACCAGCAGCTGGGGTGATAAGGTGTTTGCACAGCAGCTCAGTGCAATTAATTGCCTGTTCAAAGCAAGGCAGCACTGCTTTAAGGACAGAACTTCTCAAAGTACATAGCTCTTGTGTAGTAACCAATACAAAGAAAAGCAGCTAGAATTCTGTTACAGGTTGATTTTTCTCTTAGAAAAATCAATAAAGGCAGCCCTAGGTAAATGGAAGATGTTACGTTTGTCTTTTAGGCTTTCTGTGAAACTCTGGAGGAAACAAATTACCGTCTGCAGAAAGAACTGCTGGAGAAACAAAGGGAGGTCGAATCTCTGAAGAAATTGTTGAGTGAAAAGCAACTTCATATAGATGCTGTTGAAAGAAGAGTTAGGTATGTAGAAATTCTAAGCTTTAGGACTTCCTTTCCATGGAGTTATTTTCTCTTATGCTCTCAAGCAGTAGCTTCAAGTGTGTTCTTGAATACAGCTTTTCCTACAGACACAGGCACAAAGCTGTATGTTCAGTAGGTGCTCTCACATGCTGGCTAGAGTACTGTTTCGTACAAATGACTGGGAAACTCTTGTCCCATCTTTTCCCTTTAAAGTAACTAGGGTTATGTTTCCTAATCCTTTAAGTCCTGCAAAGATTGTACTCTGCTTTTGGAATGTTGGGTATGTTAAATGTCCCACTAGAAGTGAGAGCGGTGGAAAAATTGCTCTGAGTTATGAAATTCGTTCTGTACTCAGCTCTGACAGAGCACAGTGATAAAGGATTATGTATCCCTAATACTGTTCTGAATTGTTCCCTGAGAGTGTCCAGAGCCACATTTCATGGGGACTTGAGCAACTTGGTCTAGTGGGAGGTGTCCGTGCTTATGATGGTAGAGTTGGAGTGAAATGATCCTTGAGGTTCCTTCCAGCCTCAAAACATTTTGTGATTCAATTTGCTTGGAATGATGCTGCAGATGGCATTCTGATCACAGTGGAGATTATCCTTTTTCTCCCAAGGAAAAAATGCTGGTGCTTTCTACAGAACTTGGTGGTGTCTACTTGCTAATTTTTTGTTATTAGGCCCAGGGGAGATGATGTTGGGCTATTCAGTGTCCTGCTAGACCTGCTAAGTCAGTCGTTGTGGGGCTTCTTTAGCAAAGGACTAGATTCCCGTGGTTCCCTTGGAAGCTCTTTTAACGAGGCTTGGATTGTTGAGTCTGATTACTCAGGTTGATTAGCAAACCACATCCTTGGATATAAGGTTTAAAGGAACTATGTTGGTGAAAGGATTTAAATTGAATTGTGACTTACTGAAAATTCTTCTCTGGACAACATGTTTGGTTACTTACTCCTGAAGACAAATAATTACATTTGAAAGTATCTTCCCCTGTCTGACAAGAAAATTACTTATTTGCTGCGGGCCTAAATAGTGTAATAGTCAATAAAAACTAAATAACTTACATTGGGCTAAAACATTATGATAGAAAAGTCTATGTGAATGAAAAGAGAGTGAAAAGGCATGAATGGCAAAAAGGGATTGTATTTTGTAGTCCTTTCCCTGAAGGCAGGTAGGCTTTTTTAAATACACAAACACCCAGACATGTCAAGTTACCAAAAGTCAGCCAAGACCTGCCTGAAGTTTTGATGGAGAAGAACTCCTGTGATTTTTAGGATTTTTACATATAGAAGTTACAAAGTGAAACCATGGCCTTGTTTAAGAACTTCAGCTGCTCTGATGGGAATTGAAGCCAAAAGAAAGAGATTTCTCTTTAGTCTTATTTCAGTGGAATTTTGATTTGATGGCCCAGAAAGAGTTAAGCATCTTCTGCCAATCCGCTCTAACGGCTGCGTACATACAATGTGAGGTAGAAAGGGAGAGCTGGACAAGGCTTCCTATGTCTTTACATACACTTTTGCATATACTGGCTTTGGCCTAAACACAGGCCAACAATCATGTTAGAGAATACTGCTGAGGTGTGTTATTTAAAATGTGTGCATTGGCATGCAGTAGTAGCTAACTTTAGAAGGCTGTGAAATAGGATAGTATCACTTTAAGCATGAGACTGTTCCCAGCTTTTCTCTTTCCATTTCACAGGGAACATTCAGCACCAAACTGATAGGTGTTTTCCACACAGACCAATACTTTGGAAACAAGGTTTTTTTTGGTAGTTTTACATGACCACATTCCCATTTGTAGCCAGGCTAGTCAGACTGCCAATTCATGCTGCTGTTACGAAACAAGTTTATTACCTGTTAATGGGAAAATGCTCTGAAACTTAGTGCATGACTCCAAAGGTACAGATTAGCTTGAGAAGCTGTTGAAGAAATGTTTTTATCATCCTGCCTGCCTTCCTTGTGACTGTGCTCTGTGGTTTAAGCGAAGTGCGTGAGCCTTAGATCGTCTGCTTGTAATTTCTCACCTATAATCATCAACATTTCTCTGGGACTTGACTTGAATTTTGTAATACTACTAAAGTTGTGATGCAATCAGAGGATTGATTTTTAGTTTAGGAATAAGCAGCTGAATGTTCAGCTCACTGTCCAGTGCAAGCCTTGTGTCTCTGCAGTAAGAAAAGAAATGGGGTATGTGGGAGTGAGATGGGTAAGGTCCCAGACTGCAGAGCTGAAAATGAAACAAACAGCTCTTCATTGATGAATGTTTGCTGCACAGACTGGTGATGCTCTGTTCTTATTTGTTGTAGGGATCTATCTGTAGGAAAAATGACTCGTCAAATGTCAGGAGAAGAAAGTGAGTGCAGTGGTGAGGTGGAGTCTTCTGCAGTGGAAGCAGACCAGGGTACCCTGGGTGAGGACAGCAGGTAAGTACTACTATTTTTACTTACTATGTATCTTAGGTGTTTTTTTTTTAAGCATGGTTTTATATGTTTGATCTTGCATACATTCTGAAGAGCATTTCATTGCACCTCTTTGCTGCATTGAAAGCCCTCAGGATAGATAATTTTAGATCTGGAACAAGATAAGTGGAACAAGCTTTGTAAACGTTTTGTGGATTGCTGGCATAAAATGCCTATGGAGAACGATATCAGTTTCCATTTCACAGAGCTTATTGATCTGTTGTTGCAGCTCAGACAAAGAGAGCCATGAGGCTTGCTGGAGTGGCTCTTTGGCCGAAAATTCTGTCCCAGAAATTGAAGTTGCCGAAGTGGCCTATACTGCTGATGAAGAAGAGTAGATCAGTAGCAACTGCTCTGACCTGGGAAGGGTTCATCTTTGGAACACACTCTTGGAGTAGGGGCGTAGAGTAGCTGTGAAGAACTTACAGCAAAGAGCAAGAATGCACATCTTGGAATGTTTACATGAATCCTTATAAATTGTTAATGTAAGAAGTATACTCCGTGCTGCTTTGATTTCAGGTTTTTATCTAGCCTTTATATATTTAATATATTACAATCTAATAAGGGCTAAAATCAGCTGAAGTTCTGGTAGTGTATATACACCATTTGGCTGAGGAAAGCTTCACATTACATCACCAAACCCATATAACTAGCATGTCCTAAGTTGCCACTGATGTGACACATCTGAAGTGTCCATCTATTTGGTATGTGTGTTTTCTTATTCATACAGCCATAAATTGATGCCTGCTGCAGTAAGAATGGATTCAGCCTACATTTAACAAGAGTGTAGAATATGTTGGTTTTAAATTCGAAACCTGAAGGTTATTTCTCTGGAAATTTTAAAGCAACACAATAGGAAAACTTACAGTACCAAGAGAGAAGTACTTAAGAAATGGGACTAGAGTTGGACATTCTTTTTAAAATGGTCATTTTGCTGAAGGAACTGATCTGAGACCCCCAAAACACTGTGTATTTTCATCCCAAGACAGCATGCTGTATACTTTTTGTTTGGTACTGCTGCTTTGAAAGCCTGGGATACCCTGTGCTATGTACCCACCTAACAACACCACTGGTGAGTTTGCCTTTGACTTGGAACACTACCTCTGACCATCCTGCTAAGGCGTTCATGTTTCTTTAATGCTAGTCCAGATGACGTGGAGGTTATTGAAAGACTTGTAAAGAAGCCATATTTTTTCCTGCACAGTTCATGACTAGATGGAATCTAGTTGCAATGTATTTTTGTTTCAGTATCTTGCACATGTGGAGATTTTGCTACATGTGTTCTGTAGCCTGTTTTTCAAAATGTATTAAGACAGGAGATGCACTTTATAATTAATACTCCATTGTGCCAAGCTCAGTTGGCTAATTGGTTGAGAAAGGGGAGTTGCAGGGAGAGGGTGATGTAGTGCCTTTTCTATTTTACTTGTTCATTACTGCAGCGTTTTGTTACAGTGCTCTGTGGAATCTTTGATACAACTTGTTTCTGTTCTTTACTGATTTACTGAAAGTGCCTTGTTTCATTCTGCTTTTCCAATAGGAAGAATGTTGGTTTGTTTGACTCTTTTCTTTCCCCCTATACCACCCACAGCGTTGTTTCATGTTGTCAATATGCAGTGTCTTTGTGCTGGAGTTTTCAAAGGGAGCTTTGTACTTCAGGCTGTGCATACAATGACCTTTATGCAGAACCCTGTAAACCTTCCTGGTGAAATAAACCTCTGGAAAAAAAACACCTGTCTGTCTTTTTTTTTTTCTTCCTCCATTGTAAAACAAACAAAAAAGCTCAATGCCTTGTCTAGAAGGATAAAAACAGTAGAGTCTCATACCAGTTCTTAGCTCAGTGACTTCCAGTTACTCAGTATTTGGTCTGAGTTCTTTCTGTACCAGAGCTGGTCTGTATGAAAAGAAAGGTACCAAAAAATTTGCTGTACGTCTGTTGAAGAATAAAATGAAGGAGCAGATATGGGTGGTTTAATATTCTACATAAATCCTCATAAATACTGAGTGAACTCTGTAATAGTGAAGTTTTGACACCTTATTGAAAATCCATGATATCTTTTAATCAGATGCCACTTGCATGGTTTTGAAAATAATACTGAATGGTGTTGGGTTTACAACTATAAAGGTTTTAAAATCTTGAAAAGGTGCTTGAGTCGTCCCTGCTTGGAGTTTCTGAACTACTTCAGGTCAATCTGAAAGTTGGTCACTAAAGAAAACATCAATATCATTTACAAGGTAGTCATGAGAGGGCAAAGGAATGACAATTTCATTGTCTTTAAGGTTGAGAAGATATTTTGATAGCACAGAATATTTAGTATCACATGAAGAGATGTTTATTTAGGGGCACCTTGATGTTAATTCAGCTGAGGTGAAAGATGTGAGTGCACTCAACTGCCATTACTTGGCCAATGTTATTGGGTAGTGAATGGTTACCCACTTAAACAGATGCAAAATCTGGAGGTGTACAACCCATGGTGGCTTTGAACATCCCAGTCAAGGTGGTTTCAAAGTATGTCTCATACAGAGACTGGTGCAGTTCCATTCTGGCACTTGTTTTCTGCCCATTTCCTCAGTTACTGTTGCATTTGTAGTACAAAAGAAGCCAAATTTTCAATTACTTCATGAGAATTTGGGAGTCGAATTCTGTGTTCATCACAATGAGCACAGACTGAGGGTGTCCAAACTGGAATTGTAACAGGATGAACTAATTACAGGAATTGCTACCAGTAACACTTTGTTCTTTCCTGGTGTAGTTAAATCATTCCAGAGGTCTTAATACTTCCACTGAGGTACAAGTGGTTCTTTTCCTTAGTTTTAAGTTTTAATACACTGTACCCAGCTTAATCTTCCTGCTGCTTTACTTTGGGAAAGGAGCAAATTCACTGATGCACAAAACTGCACCTGCTAGTTGAAGGAGAGAATGGCCTACAGTGTCTTCTCCAGCAGGCCACTGTCCTCACCTCTGTGTTAAGCATTTATTTTCTGCTGCTCTGGGGAGTTAGAGTTGCAGAGATGTATGGCATGGAAAGGTCACAGTCTAGGTGGTCTGTCCCATATTGTATTAACTGCATCTCATCAGGTCACTAAGTAGTTTTATATTCTCTACAGTTTCAATTCCTCTGTTGAAATGTAGGTATGCAGCAGCAGCAACTACCCTGCCAGAGCCTGCATTTCTAGCAGAGCTAATAACAAAGCTGGTAATTTTCAGGGGGAAGCTTTATGTGGGTTTGTTTGGTGTTTTCTTATGCTACAGCAGGCTCAGATCCACACCAGGGAAGGAATTGTTGAGCAGTATGTCCTGAAATTGCTGCTTCTGCAATCAATGTCAGAGAACACAAGTGAATCGTTAAGGTAAGAATCCTGTAGGAAACACTTCCTGTATCTTAACATTCCTTCCTGCATACAGAACTTGTTTGAAGGGCTGACAGGGTAACTGAACTGTATCCTCACATCCATGTTTCCTCGTTTAGAGTGCAGACAATGCAGACATTTCCAAAAGATGACTCTGACCTCCTACCTGAAGGAAAAGATGAAAGAGTGGAAAAGGCAGAGGAGAAAGAATCAACTGCCTTGTCCGTAGTTTACATGTGATTTTTCCCCTTTGAAAGTGAAAACTGGTTTAATTGCTTGCTAACTAAAATCACTTCTTCACTGAACGTTAGTCTATGTTGTGAGGGGTTTAGGTTCTGTGCCTTTTTAACTCAATTAGGGGCATAGAATCAGCCAGGTTGGAAGAGACCTCCAAGATCATCCAGTCCAACCTATCACCCAGCCCTAGCCAGTCAACTAGACCATGGCACTAAGTGCCTCAGTGCTTCTGAGGTTTCTTCTTCCACAGCACAAGTGCCTTGTGCTCACCTCTAGCTGAGTTTGTTTCAAAGGGCAACCTTTTGCATTTGGTCTTTCTTCGGTTGTGCATAGCAAGGAACACAAGCTGGGCTAGAGTTTTTGCTACCCATCTTTGGTGGTGTTTGTGAAAAGCCCAAGCTCTGGGCAGGGCAGTGCAGCTCTTGATAAAGAGGAGAGACTTGGCAGGAGTGGTAAACTTGAATAATAATTTCAGCCTTCAGACATGCTGTCACCGCTAGCTAGAGCTGAAGCCCTCAGCTTGAGGACACAAAAGCATGCACTGGCAGAGATGCAGCCCCACGATGCAGAAGCCATCAGCCAGTGGGCACTGTGGCTCACCTGACTAAAGCACTGGCTGGGTCTTCTCTGTCTCAAGGAAAGTTAATAGGTTCTGCACAACCTTTTGTTAAACCTTCAGGAGTAGTGCTCTAACTTATGTTTTCATGGCTTTCAGCACACACTTCAAGGAGACCTTTCCACTTCTTACCCCTTTTAAGCTGTTCATAGAGATCTTGAATGCTTGCTGATTCATATTCAGCATTTCTGTGCCTTGAGGATCATCCAGGTGCTGTGCAAGTAATGAATGTGACCCCAATTTGTATCCAACGTAGGTATTGGATTTCCCTCTGCTTTGCAAATGGGGAAAATGTGGAAGAAAGCAATTAGATGATTCACCCTAATTGCACAGTAAGTCAGACCGTGCAGTCCCAGTGTCACTGCTGATCCCATCGACTTGTCAGCAGCTTAAAATGTGATGGTTTGCTGATCCAGTGAGACACTGCCTGTGTAACACAGGAACTGTGTCTTAGGATATCTCATCTGAGTCTCAGGTAGGTCTAAAGATTTTTGCTCATCAAATATTTGCTAGATTGTATCACTCTTCCACCTGATGAAACTGAAAATGCTGGACATTTGCATTAATGTGGTAGAGAAACAAGCCTTTACTCTCTGAAACCCCTGTGGGTTAATTGCTTTTCATCTAGAAACCACAGCTGCTATAGATGGTTTATGGAAGGCTTGAGGATGACTATAAAATGCTGCTCATTTGTGTTTTGGCAGTTAATGGGGGGTTTGTCAAGCACTGCTCATCTAGCAAGTGCCTAATGGGAGAAGGTTCTTGCCTTGACCTTTTAGCATATCATTACTGCCTTGCATATTCAAAAACAGAGGGAGAGAGAGACATAGTTTAGGAAGCAGTTGCAACTTGTGGCAATCTTCCCACAGGATGTGTCCTCCCAGATTTCCCGTGGCTTTTACTTAGCTGTTCTCAGTTTTTCTGCTAGCCAGGTTAGGGGGTGGATAGTTTGTGATGTGAAGGCTTCTCCCTTCCACCCCCACCCCATACACCAGTTACAGGGATAAGCAGCAAGGGTTGTCCCCTCTCTTGGCAGGTGCTTTGTACAATGCCCCGGGAAGTTTATTTTTGGTGTGTTGATGTGCAGCATTCACCTAAGAAATCTACAAGTTCTCCAGCCTAGTTTATAGTAGGACATAAACCTCGATAAACATAATGTGATTCCTCTTGGCTTTGAGCTGTTAAGGGAATAACAACTCCTGGAGGTGGAGGTAGAGAACCATCTCACTCTGTGCAATCTTTGGAAAACACCAAGATCAGCCTTTCACTTGCAGGGTGTTGTTTCTGCTTCCTTGTACCACAATGGCCCAGATAAGCCAGCTTCTTGTGGACATCACTGTTTTTTGTTTCATCTTGCACTGGTCAGGTCTGACACAATCATCCCTACTTCAATAGGCAATTTAAAAAGCTGAGTGTGCTGCAAACTGTGCTAGGTAAGGTGCTGTGGTGAGAAATTCAGCTCAACTTTGCTACGAGTTTACCTGAGAGACAAAACAGGCGCAAATAATACCTTTTCTTTCTCTTTGCTGTTAGCATGCTGCAGACACCTCCTGCCATCCTCTGTGAGATGTTTCAGTCCTCAGTCTAGCATGTGCCAGGACCAATACCTTTCACTTCTCAGCTGACATCAAGTTGCACAAGACTCATGATCATCCAAAGGTCAGGGCACAAGATCTCCTCTCTCAACAAAGAGGCTGCTCTGTTCTGCTCTGGTGAAGCAGCTGATAAAGAAGCTTAGCTCAGCTTTCAGACACAATGTGTACTCCAGACAGATTCTTGGGCTAGGTATATTAATGTCTTGACCACTTAGCATTTTCCCTCATCATTTTTTCCCTCCCTATTGCCTCCTCTGTGAAATAAACCCCTATGTGTTCAACCTTAAGTGCCTGATGGAACACAAAGAGAAGATCTGCTGTCAGGTTAATGCAATTACAAACCTTTCACAGAATTGCTTGGTTTGTGCAGGAGGATTTTTTTCCTAGCTCAGGAAACTAAATTAGCCACATTTTGGTGGCAGAGCTTGCAAAGCATTGGGAACTTGAGGTTTTCACCTGGAAAGCATGAGGTGGTCTCTGCTGCCCACTTTCAGCTATTAACTTCTTGAAGTTTGCATTACAGCCTCAGGAAGGTCACCAGTAACATCATCCATTTTAACTGTCTCTATATGTAGTTGCCACTGTATCTGCTTTTGGTTTGGCAGCAATAACCTGAGCCAAAGGCAGCAGCCTTTTTTACCCAGTGCCACTGCCACCATTTCTAGCTTGGCCAAGATATTTCAGCAGCAGCTTCTTGCAGAAGATCCAAAGTGCTTTTAGTCCCAGGCTCTTGCTTGTGCAGTGTAGAAGTACACTGGCAAAGTGTGGTGTAAGAATCAAAATGTTTTCTACAGTATTTATTCTCCTTGTTCATGGTATCTTCTGCCACGGTTTCCTCTATTCTCTGCCTTCAGGTGCAACAGCTGGTAGTGCCTCATCTTTCTCTTACTGTGCCTAAAGGGGGAACCTGCACTCAGAGACAGACTTGTCTGCTTTGCCATTCAGTGCCCTCAGCATGTTGCAGGACATCCTGCTTGGGTCTGGGCACTGCAAAGCACAGTCAGCTGAGCCAGTATTAAAAGAGGTTAAGTCCCATCATGCTAGGATGTATTTCTCAAAATTGGGTACTTCAATTTAATCTTTTTCTTGGCTCCACTTTGTCTCGCAATGAGTGCATAGAGGGGGCTGGTAAGCTTTGGTATGAAGGTCTGCTTCTGAGGTTCTGCTCTCCTGCATGTCCACAGCAGGGAACCAAGCTGGGTGCCAAGATGCTCATGGACAGGGGAAGAAGGTAAGAAAAGGCCAGGTAGTCAGTATTTAAAGCAGTTCTTTAGCTTGGAAAAAGTGAGGATTGTGGAAGGAGTGCAGAAGATGGGAGGGTTCCCCTCAGCTTTTTAAGCAGCACTTCCAAGCAGGCCCTTTTCCTTCCAGCACAAACAGCAAGACTGAAATCAGGCTCTGTGTGAAAACCACAGCCTGCCGGGGCTGCTGGAGCTTCTTGCTATACTCTGAACTCAGAGCTCCTCCTGGAGGTTTGCAGTGTCCCCAGCCCTGCCCGTAGCAGCTCATCTGGCCTGCAGTGCACCAGGCACTTCAACAACCTCAGATACAGAGGGGATGGGTACAGTGGGTAGATGCAGGGGAACAGAACCCTAGAGATGGCAGCCCCAGCTGACCTCAGCTAGCTCAGCAGCTGCAGCAATTTGAACCCCATCACAAAAGTACCTTTAATATATTTGAATATATTTACATATTCAGTCTGAAGCCTTGCAGCCTTCTTGAGGTGCACGTCTTATTTCTTGTGGAAAGGGTGCTCAGCTCAGAGGTGAGGAGGAGTCCACATAAAGGCTGTTGGAACCAAGAAAGCACACTCCTTTCCCAGCATGACAGGGAATCTTTGAAAGCAGGGTCACGGGAGGGAGAGCTAGTGACTTGTTACCTACGTGGGAAAGGGTCCTAGCACAGACTAGTTAGCCTCTCACCTGTTTTATGAAGTGTAGCTCACTTACTAACTGCAGAACCTCATTTCAACAGGTGATCATACAAGTCTAGGAGAATCAGCAAGCCACCTGAGTGGGTACCAAACACAGTTTTAAAACCAGCCTGGGTTCCACCAGCTGCGGAGACAGCACAGGAGGTCTAAGGGGGTTGGGGGATTGGGTTCTCAAGCTGTGTGCCTCAAGCTCACCATAGAATTGTAATAGGTAATTGTAATTGTTTAATAAAGAAACATTTTAATAGAGTATTAAGTATGCCTAGCAGCAAACAGCTGTTGCAAATCAGGAAATATGCCTAACTGCAGAGGTCATGCTATATATGGTAATGTGTAAAGAATAAGCTAGCTAATTGCTAAAAATTTCAAGGACTAAGCTTTAGGTACATCCTTAGAATCATAGAATCACAGAATCAGCCAGGTTGGAAGAGACCTCCAAGATCATCCAGTCCAACCTAGCACCCAGCCCTATCCAATCAACTAGACCATGGCACTAAGTGCCTCATCCAGGCTTTTCTTGAAGACCCCCAGGGACGGTGCCTCCACCACCTCCCTGGGCAGCCCATTCCAATGGGAAATCACTCTCTCTGTGAAGAACTTCTTCCTAATATCCAGCCTATACCTACCCTTGCACAACTTGAGACTGTGTCCCCTTGTTCTATTGCTGGTTGCCTGGGAGAAGAGGCCACCCCCCACCTGGCTACAATGCCCCTTCAGGTAGTTGTAAACAGTAATAAGATCACCCCTGAGCCTCCTCTTCTCCAGGCTAAACAGGCCCAGCTCCCTCAACCTCTCCTCATAGGATTTGTGCTCCAGGCCCCTCACCAGCTTTGTTGCCCTTCTCTGGACATGTTCCAGCACCTCAACATCTCTCTTGAATTGAGGGGCCCAGAACCTTAATTTTGAGATAAGAGAGAACATGCCCCATATGGGACTCGGGACATTAATCAGTCATATTCCAAGGACTAAGCTTTAGGTACATCCTTAATTTTGAGCAAACATGCCACATATGGGACTCGGGACATTAACCAGCCAAAGGAAGCCCATACTTGGAGACGGGTTAACCAGAGGACACCTGAGGAGGACTGCTTACTTCATCCTCAACGACCACCAGAAGAGAAGGAAGACCCTAACCCAAAAGAAGGAACATGGGCAGAAAGGATGGGTTTATGTCATTTGCAGGGCGGAACAACGCAGACAACACAGTATAAATATAGGCTAATTAAGAGACTTGTCACGGCAGCTGGCGGAGCGGTGACTCCCCTGTCATCCAGCGCTGCAACTTTGCTCACATTCTACTTGCCTAACTGCATAAATTTGTAACCTGGACACTTTGAGTTTGAGTCATTCTCAATTTATAACAGAATGAGGTCCTTTCCAACCTAAACCAAAGATCAACCAGTTCCAACCCCCTGCCATAGGCAGGGACACCTCTCCCTAGAACAGGTTGTTGTGTCTCTGGAGGACAGAAATGACTCTTAGCCCTTTCCAGGAGTAAGAATGAGGATCCTGCACCCTGATGGGACATTTTAAGAGAAATTCTATTTACAAGAGCATATATACAAAAGGCAATCAGGCAGAATAACTACAAAAACCTCCGAAGCCCAAAGTGGCCTTCTGGAATCCTCCACCCATTCCCCCCTCAGGAGGCCTGAGGGTAGGCCGAAACCGCTCCTGCCCAGCTGGGGCCTACAAGGCCTCTGTGGCTCGATTCCCTGGCAGCCCTCTCAGGGTTCATGAGGCAGAGAAGAACCCACGCTGTGCTCGGAGAGAAGCGGCAGCAAGAAAGGCAGGGGTGAGAAGAGGGAGAGGACAAGGCAGGCCCTACCTTTTAAGCTGTGATAGCAGAAAAGAGAAGGGAGTAACAGCATTACAGCATCCTGGGACAAGCAGCTCCATGCCCTGCAGTGGGCCTCTGTGAACTGAAGGGGCCCGAGCATCTCTCAAACTACCACACAGCCACAGAGCATTATGCATTAATAAATAGTCCAATATGTAACATGCCACTGAGGGGTGGAGAGTGCAGGGCAGCAGAGGGGTCAGCTGAGCCTGCCAGCTAACAGCCCTCCTGCTGATAAGAGATGTCTAGGCACATATCAACATTTCCTCACCAGCTTCATCTGTTGCACTGCAGATATTGATCCCGAGTGTATAGTCCAGCAATTGTCAGGTCATTACATGCTGATAACAAAACAACAAACCACTTAACTGTGAGCAAGGTAAGGGGGGCCAGGCAGGTTCTCCCCACCAGAACCTATCGAGCTCTGCACTGCTGGGTGGATCAGAAACTAACCATCGCTTATTGAACATTCATTTCTGTATTAATATCATTTTTTCATTATTAATATTAAAAATTCGGGGGAAATCCCTGAGGTTCTTTGGATTTTCGGTCGACGCGAAGCAATTGCGTAACATTAAAGAGTTCAATCAACCAGAACTCGGAAAACAGTAACAATTCTAACTACTGCCTATGGAGTCTTGGCGTTCACCCCAGCATGTACTCACGCCGCCTTTGGTCCCTGAGTAAGCCTCCTGTGTGACAGACGCTTTCAAAGTGGCGACGATCCCGGGGGCAAACAGCAGCACCCGAGGCAGCGGAGGACGGAGCTGCCGCTGCGCCACTGGCGGGAGCCGCCAAGGCGGCCGCCTGGTAACGAGCCGCAAACGAGCGAGGCTCGGCGCAGCAAAGGCAGCTGCGGAAAGGCTGCTGTGGAAAGGCCGCTGTGGAAAAGCGCGGGCTCCAAATCATCCCCCTTTATGCCCCTGGTTTTGAAATCAAACTGGCCAACGGGCACTAGCACCACGGCCCTGGCCAAGGAACTGAAAGCTTCGTGCCTGCTCTGCCTGCGCAGGCGCGGTGAGGGCAGCACCGGGCACCCGACACGAGGCGCTAGGCGCCCTAGGCCTCACCAGGCGTTGCTGGGGGAAAGCCTTATCGTTTGCTCACCTACTCACTGCCGGGCCCCAGCACAACAGAAGGAGGCGAGCGAGGGTTAAACCTGCCCGGCAGGGTTTATCCCTGCCTGGACACTGGGACTTGCAACTCTGACTGCTCTGGAGAACGAGGCAAGGGGAATGGCAGATACAAGAGATTGGATCTGAGATATTTGCTGTCTCTTAAGGTGGTCATGCTTGTCCCTGCCTCTTATGCTATCTTTGAGACTAAAGCTTCCTTCTTGCTTCTGAAAAACTGTCATTAAAACGATCAAGGCTCTACAGCATGAAAACGTGTGAGAGATTCTCATCTGAAGTATTCCTCCTGCATGGCCAACCCCTTCTTCACCCACCTCACCCTCTCCCTCTCCCAGCATCAGACACACACCTACCAAGATAGTGCACTGACATGCTGTGATGGAGCCTTCATGCTTTACAGACAGGGAAAGAGCCCTCTCCATGCCAGGTCATGAATGAGGGTCTTCAATCACTGCTCCAACACCTGTTACATGCAAATATACAAGTGTGTGTACATAAAAGATGAGCTACGACACAACACACACTTACTCTAAGGACAGCTCATGAGATGCACAAAAGAGAGGCAGTATTTTATCTATTTCGATTAATCCCTGCCTACAGCATTGTTTAATTTATAAAAGACCTGAGCCTTCCTTTCTTTCAACTGGAAAGTGAAATGCACACATTTCTGTTACACTTAAAGAGATCCTGGGGAAGGAAGCTTGTGTTTTGGGCACATTAAAATCAAAGCATCAGCTGCAACTGTTAAAAAGGAAGGGCTGAAACCCAAAGACCACAGAACAGACAGGGCTGTGAGGGTTTTTTTTGTTGGCTGTTTTTTTAAACCAAGTCACCTTTGAAGAATTCTTGAATTCTCTCTAACCTGATGTTGAGACATTAATATATATTTTTAAATGTCTCGAAATATCCTCTGAAGAGCACTGTAGCCTAATGACAGCACTGTCTTGCTTCATCAGAAACTAATACAATCTTAAGACAAATACAACACCAAAGGATGTATTTACATCAGCTATTTTTTTTAATTCATGTATTTCCCCTTATTTAAAGCTGTTCAGACTAAAAATGTCTGAGGCTGTTAAGAGAAGTCATAAAATAAATAAGAAACAAGGAAGATGGCTCTAGTTCACCATCTGCTGCCACAGTGCTCATGTAAAATATGTTCCAGTTAACATTTACAGTGACACGTTGACACTGCTCCCTCTTGTTTGCTTACACACTGCACAAACACCACCCTGCATGGAGAGAGACAAGTGCAAAAAAGGCAGAGCCACTTGACCCAGCATCATCTGAATTTACACAGGAAAGAGTTGCCTCCTAGGCCAAATTAACTCCTAGAACCCCTTTGCTTTTGGGAAAAGCCAGCCTTCTACTGTCCCCAAACAAAAATGGAGCATGCACTTCAGTTCTGGAGATCCATACTGCATTTTGGTTTGTCTGCATGACTACAGGATCCATGAGTATAGCTTCAACCACATCACAGTATCATCATCAGGGTTGGAAGAGACCTCACAGATCATCAAGTCCAACCCTTTACATGTCCTAGCCTGTGAAGTGTATGTGGCTATCTTCCAGAACCACCAACCGCTACACACAAGGTTTTAGAGAAGCTCACCCAAATTATCTGTTTCTTTGCTTCACCCTTCACAAATCTTGTTCCTAAAGTGCCTAGTCTGAAATCAGTAATCTGAAGACACCAGAAGCTTCCCAGGATCAACACTTGGCCAAAACACTGCTGGAGGTCAGCAGCTAGATGCTAGCTTGCAAAGGAGAAACCCTCACTAAGATTTCTTCTCCCCTGCAGTGCATTCACATGGAAAGTTCTTGCACAAAACCCAGCAGGTCCACAGGTTCCAAAGCAGACTGAAAAATCATTTTAGTTTCAAACTGGAAACTTGGAGATGTATTTTGGCCAGGTTGTAGAACACCTGAAACATGCCAAGTGCTACAGAAATGCTAAGTAGTCAAAAACTACTGACTCAACCATGGTAAGTACTGGAAGCCAGCTTTCCCAAGCTGAGCTTGGCACTGTGTTGGCATGGCCCTGCATTCAGAAGTACCAGGTATGTCCACAAGCACAGAGCCAGCCTTGCAGTGCTTCCGCCACTGTTGTACCCAATTCAGAGACTTGCAGAAACTGTGTACCTTGCAAACAGGATTCTAGCCAGAAAGAGTAGCAAATGGATTGTAAGGAACTCAGAATTATTTGTTGCTTTATTAAATATGCTGCTTTCAGCTGGCACCTCACCAAACATTGAAACTAACATTTTGTTAGTGTTTGGGTTCCTGGTGAGAGTTCAAAATGTATTCTAAAATTTAAGGCAGGCTATTGTAGGGTTGTTGTTTTGGAATGTTTGGGGTTTTTTCCCCTATTTAAAATATTATCAACACAAAGAGACAATTTTGCTGGTACCTCCAAACTCTGGCATAGAATCAACAGAATTTTTTCCAGTAGGAAGTTTATCTGAAGTCAAGTGGCAAGGCTTGATTCTCCTTTCATAGGGAAGCAAACCAAAAGCAACTGCACTACACAGAATGAAACAGGCCTGGAAAACTAAACTTCTCCACAGCGTTTGTAAATTTTGGGTTTCATCCATGGAACTCAACTTGAAAGATTCTGAGCACACCATGTCCAGAAACACACATTAGGTAATGCTTAGCCTAAGATCAGAGAAGTTGAAGCCTGTTGCAAGCCTGTCAACACTTAACACTCAGCAAGCCACAGGTTAAAACCCAGAGGAGAAGGGATCAGTCTCTTCTTGCTATGGGTCTACAGAAACCCAAGTTTCCCCAATGGCTCAATCATCAGTAAATACAAATTCATGTGAAGAAACAGAGATCAATGTGCCTCTGCTTCCCACAGCCCTAGGAACTCCTAATGTTTTACTATTTCCCTATGACTGACAGCTACCAGCACAGAGCTGAAGTCTTAGCTACTAAAATTTGTTGGTGCAAAGCAGCCTATTGCCAGTGATTTCTCCACTCAAGAGTGGCATGTGTTCCTCAGGTGCACTGTCAGTTGGGCAGCAGTATGTCAGCTTTATAAGTAACCCAGAACCATCTTTTAACCAGGCTTAAAAAGGCATTTCAAATGCAACACACTGGCATTGTTTCCATTCACAAACTAAGCAACAGAACTGAATACTCAACAGGAGGAGAACAGGGTCAAACCTCTTCTGGAATTTTGACAGGGTTAGCAGGAAACTGTTTTGTTTGGGAGGGGTCTCTAAGAACTTGGACATTTCCTTTTCCCCAGGCATTGTACAACTGTTCTTAACTCATTTGGAAATACAATTCAAGCTGGCCGATAGAAATGCATGGGATACTCTGGCCAAAGTTGAAACAAAAAACCTCTCCTGCTTGAAAAGAAACCTACAGAACAGTCTTCTTTTAATATCTAGGACACCCTAAGTTGCTCCAGGTTGACTGTTTAAATCTCAATGCCCAAATTAATGACTATTACCTCCTGGGCTCAAAGGAACTTGCAAGTCAGGACATGTACAAAGCTGTTTGGCTAACAGCCAAATGGTCTGAACCAAATATCTCTCTAGGATCAGGCCTTCATGACTCATTGAGCTTCTTCATTTCACAGCGGATCCAGTTGCAGAAGTGAGGCACAAGGTTGTACATACCAGCCGGATACAGTAAGACATTACCCAACAAAAAATGACACTAACAACAAGCAGATCTCCCTCTAAGGCTGAAAATAAAAAGCTTTGATGCTTGGATGTTTTGGCAACTTGCTTTGTTTTGTTTATGTTTCAGCTACTTTGGTAATAGAGCAGTAACACTATTCTTAGCAAAACTTGCCATAAAAAAAAACCCAGCCAGTATGAAATGCAACCACACTAAATTGGTGTGGTTATAAAAGAGCATTACAGCTCTTTACACTTGCACTGCAACGTTCAGTGAAATAAAAACCCTACGCTCCTATGAAGCCCAAGCAGCCAGCTTCTTCATTTCATCTTCATCCTCTGCTCTTCTCCTAGTCGATGCTGCAGAGAGAAAATAACAAAAGCCATCAACTAATGTAACAGTCAGAACCATTTCACCTCTTAGCATGAGGACTTACACAGTGCTTTTCCACTGAAGGATTTCAGATCAATTTACTGAGTAGCAAGCTAAAAGCAAGTAATGCAGTAATGAACCTGATGAAGGACGCATTTTGCCTCATCATTATCTCACACAAAACCCCGAGGTTACAGTTTGATGGAATTCTTTCTGGAAGACTCCCACAGACAACACGTACAATCTCTCAAAGCTGTCACTGTCCTCTCGCTGCCACTTGAGCAGGCACAAGTGACCTCCCCGGGCCGGCTGTGCCCCCTGCTGCCTTTCCAAATAGTGCTGAAGGTTTCTGCATGTGCAGGTCCAGTCTCCCTAATACTCCCTCCACTTTAATGAGAGGTCACTTGTTAAAAGGAAGAAATTCCTGACATCAGTTAACTGCTGTGGTTACAGCAACAGCAATGCCCAGCTCTGTACCTTCTTTCTTTTTTACCTACTCAAATCTCCTAGTACATCTCTTTCACATTCTCTGAACTAAAATCTCACCCAGATAGCCTTCATTCACTGACCTATAAACTGCATGCCCCAGGTCCCACCCCAGGCTGAGAATCTGCACTCCTCCCAACACCAGTGGGCAGTTACTGGGTGCAATACCCTTGTGTGTACACTTACAGCAGTCAGTTGGCTCCCACCTGTGGCACCCACACATCCAGGAGCCACCATCTTGAGAGGGGACTCCCACTCCACCTTTGGGGACTAAAGGTGGGAGGAAGACATGGGAGACCAGGGGTGCAGTGCCTACTGTAGAGGCAAGTGCCACTGGCTGACAATGTGACTGGGGAAGGTCACTATGTTTTGCTCAGTCTCACTTCCCCATCTCCAAAACCAGCAGCAGAAGACACACCTCTAGTTAGAAGCACAACAGAGCCATTTGCTGCTGTTCTTATCTTGCCATTGCTCTTAGCAGTGAGCATCTACTTTCATAAAAGACAAGCCAGTTGTGCAAGGCCTTAAACTGCATAAATATCACAGGATGATAGGGGTCAGAAGGATCATCGAGTCCAATCCCCCTGCCAGAGCAGGACCACACAATCTATCTCAGGTCATAGAGGAATTCATCCAGATGGGCCTTGAAAGTCTCCAGAAGAGAGTCCACAGCCTCTCTGGGGAGCCTGTTCCAGTGCTCTGTTACCTTTACAATAAAGAGGTTCCCCCTTGTGTTGAGGTGAAATATCAGCAGCTAGCTTTGTTTGAAGCAGTCATACAGACAGATGTAGCAGCAAATTAAGATAGTGAGAAGCACATAGAGATGGCCTGGGTTTAATAAAAATGTCAGCTGGCACAGCTGGATCTGGAAGAGGATGTATGAACAAGTCATAAATGCCCAGCCTGCAATTTGCACTGGCTTTTCCCAAGCACATTTTTTTACTGGCTGCTCTGCAATTGGCTGAAGTGGATGAGACAACAACTCCAGTCTGAACATTTGAAATTGTTTCTCAGGATTTTAAGTACCATCTGCCAAAACACGTTAAGAGTCTCTGAGATGAGCTGGTCTAGGAAACCTGTTCTGCAGCTGAATACACCACAAGCAACCTGTGCCATGCGTGTGCTGCCCTTCTCACCAAGTATCCATACTCTTCTACTAGCAGCCTTAATACACAAGAAGTCTTTCAGCTGACAGAGGACAGCAGGGACATGGTAAAAGGTATAGTTAAAAGTTGACTGTCTCTGGCTTAACTCAAACCAAATAAGGCAGAGCTGCAGACAAATGGGACCATTGCTTATTGCCAGGAATAAGTTTGTTCTCTAGAAAGAGAGGCACGGAATAACATATTTCTTTAAATGTGTGCTTCCTGCTGCCTCCTTCATTTCTAATTAAAATACCAGTGGCAAATATCAAACCACTGCCCTACAAAGCTGGACCTCTGCAACACAAACATTCTGAATCTAGGTCAGACTAATTAAAAGAGACTGATGATTTAATTGCAAAAAAACTTTATTCCCATCCCTCAGTTATCTCTTCCCATTTCAGCAGGAGATGGGTTATCAGGTGTGCAAGCTCAAGTTCCCCTAGTTTGCCTCTCCAGATCTATGCAGAATTTGCTCCTACATGTTTTTGTACAGTGAGCCAGAATTCCACTCTGCTTTTTCTGGTAAACAGACAAAAATAGGAAAAAGAACCTAAAATACTTTCAAGTTAAACCACAGTTAAATATGTATCTGGAGTACTCTCCTCCTACTCACAACCTGCCTTAATCCTGAGAAAGGTAGAATAGCCTGCGAGCAGCATACCTGGGCGGGAAGGCAGCGACGTGGACGGAACACTTGGCAGTCTCATATCTCTCATTCCCTTGTTCAATTCTTCTTGCTCCAGTTCTTCTAATTCTGCCATCAGCTCATCCTAAAGTCAATGAAAACATCATTTACAAATTCCTTGCCTTGACAGCGATGTCAGACAAGACCTCATTTAACAGCCATGATGCAAAGCACTACTAAAAAACAAAAAAACCCAATGGATTTAGACTTGAAAACAAGCAGTAAAAATGATACTTGTGACAGCTGGGTTTTGATAAGTGTGGACAGTAACAATAAACCAAAATTGAAAGGATAATGGAAGTTAGAAAGAGGATGGGGAACAGAATCACAGAATCAACCAGGTTGGAAGAGACCTCCAAGATCATCCAGTCCAACCTAGCACCCAGCCCTAGCCAGTCAACTAGACCATGGCACTAAGTGCCTCAATATGTCCAAAAAAAGAGAGGAAAAATACATATGTAAATGTCCCTCTGTCTTCCTCTATTCCAATCCTGAAGCTTGTACTCTTCATGGATTCTAACCTTAATAGGGAACTTCTCCCACTTGAAAAAGCAAACAGCTTCCACTAGTCTTAAGGCAGACTGTGATTAGACACTGTGCTTCTGCGCTATCACACAAGTCCAGGGCTGTATATGATTTCAAAGCAGCACTGGAATTGGAGCTCTCCTCCTGGGTTCTGTTACTCTTGAAGCACCTAACACTCTTGGGTTTTCAGGCACAGAAGCTGACCTGGACAGATGAGCTACTCTACTTGCCTAATACCAACAATCAGGGGCCTCACACTTTCAAAAAGCCAAAAATCTATTCCTTGGATGCATTTTCCCAAAGAAAGGAAGCTAAATACTGCATATTTGGAGATAAACTGATCACTGCCACATTGATAAAATGGTTTAAAGAGAAACTGTGGGGAAAAGGAACTCGGGAAAAAGTAGCTGTAGCAAAGTGACATCTACTAGCTATGAAAATGGATTCTGTCCACCCATTTACACCTTGCTTATCACCATTGTGGAATTTACAATAATTACATAGTCACCACAAGCATTCCTAGACTTATTTTCTCACAGTTTTATATTTCTCAAGCCAAAAGGTTACACTTCACCTGACTGACCTAGTTCACATTGCAAATACTAAGATATCAGCTAAAACTTTCAGCATCAGGTCTACACCTGATGACATTTAACTGACAGTTGATCTCTCAGAGGAATGTGCAATTTGGAGCCCCATGTCTAACTGGGTTGTAAATGTGACTGTCCTTTAAGTGTCTCAGTCAGTAGTATGAGTACAAGCTTTCTTAAAAGTAAGTACCCAAGCTGCTGTAAAGCCAATGGAAACAGGTATCTGTGAAGACCTCTAGATGGCCATTTAGCACCCTCACATGCCAAATCAGTCCTTACCAACCTCTGCTGAACAAGAAGACAAATAAGAGTGTCAGCCACAACAGGCTCAGGGGACCCCGTGATCATGAGCCCTACACTTGCAACACCAGTGTAACAGCTAGAACATTCACTCTCCAAGTGTAAGACCCAACTTTTAAGCTCTTCTAATCCATAAGCATGAGTTTAACTTATGTTTCCCACAACTCAGGCTCCACTTTATGACCAGGCTGTGGAGCACTGCAACAGCAACAACAAATCCCTTTTTTTTCCTTTCTTGAACCTAGGCCAGAAAGACTGTAGAGCAAAGTTACGAGGTGAACTCTCAGCTTCCAGGCTTTGTCCACTGGAACGTGCGTATTTTGCATTTGATTGCCAGAAACAGGCACCCAGGCAAGGCTCACTCCTCTTATCAAGCATCTGACTTGGGTAGGAGAGAGCTTTGTTTTCCATTTTTCATGACATACACTCTGTTAGCCCATGGAGAAAGAACCCTTTTGGTTCTGTGTCTGCCTAGAGCAGAAGAACATGCCTCTGTGTTCTCCTTACACCCATGGCACACATGTGAAGGGGAAATCCAAGACTGTGGTCAAAATGTTCTTCCAAAAATAAAATTAATTCATGGGTTATGAAAGATGATACTTAAGTCATTGATTCTAGCACTCTTAAACTGAAGTGGCCTGCAAAGCAGATCTCCCAATTATGGGACAAGTGCTGTAAGGATTAGGCTCCTATGGAAACACAGGTGCTGGTACAACAATGTCCCACTGGCTTATTTTCCTAGAATAGAAAGCCTGTCCATCAACTCAGCCTAGCATCTCTACAAACTTCCACATCAACCTACAACATTCTTACTACGTCTAGACTCCTAGTGGTTCAGCACTGAAGGAAGTGACACCGTAGAGCTGTTTGGGATGGCAGCATGGTTATCTAAAGCCCAGGTCATAGAGGCCAAACCCCATTCTTTGTGCTGGTATTGATTAGATGTTCCTTGACAAAACTACTTGCATTTAAAGTGGGAAGAAACAATAAAGCATAAAGAACCATTAGTATTAGCAATAACTGTTGAATGAAACCTTTCTCCCCCTGTCAGGCAAATAAGACACAGAACATGCATTCTCCTTTGTTGCTCATTTGGACACAAAGGTAATTAGTTGGGTAGAGTGAACTGTTTGATTCTTCAGGACACTGTTAAATGATCTCTAGTGCTTGGTCATCTCAAAACATAGTCAAAAAGCAAAATCAAACTGGTCATGATACTGAGCCTTATGCCCAGCTCTGCATTCCACAGACTGCAGGAATTTCAAATATACCTGACCCTTCAGACCTCAGCCATGTCTGCATCAGAAATACGTAACCTCCTGCTTAAACATACAAAATCAGTTCCAAAGACATTGGATGGAAGCTACTACAACAAATTTTCAGAAGGTCCTAGGTGTCTTGTGAGGATATCAAAAGAAAGTAACTGAAGGAAGAAATTGCCTCCCAACGGGAATGACTCCTAACTATTGGATCTACTTCTGTAGAAAATCTGAGAGAAAAGACCTGCACCTCCAAGCACCCAAAAAAAGCAGCCACCTTACAAAACTGGTTCAAAAATTCAGAATTGTGACCAGCAACCTGCTCGTGGCACAGGAACAAGCACTTAGGCAAACAGATGTCTATTTGGAGCACCAAAAAATTACATGTTTCAGTACCTACTTGGAGCAGTGCAAATTACATGTTTTTGTGGTCTCCTCCTTCCAGGGTGCAAGAATAACAACTACAAGAATGCACTTCAAATCATCCCTTTAAAATTTATGTATAAATGAGAATATTTTCATGCTTTTCATATAGATTTTTCCTGTTATACTATATATACTAAATCAAATCTATAATCTATGTGTGTGGGTTTATGTATTTATGTGTATACAATTATTACAGTGTCCTAAGCAGGGTAAGCTAGAACCAAGTAATTTCACATCAACACCTTTTAAGAAACAAACCACTGGAAGCAGCCACTGCACAACAAAATAGCTATGGGGTCATTTAACAGATAAAGCTCACAGGCTTTACTGGAGTACTAACCTCATCAAACTCATCACCAAAGCCAGCTCGGTTCGAGATAGCATCTGAAATTTCCTGGGCAACATCTTGCTGTTCAGTGATATCTTGCATCAAGTCATCAATTTTGTTCAAGTCCCTGACAAGATAACATGGAAACATTTTTTAAGACACAAAAAAAGAAGAGACTACAGGAGAGACTTGGAGAAATCTGAACAGCCCGTATTTTCTTTTCATACCCATGCCTGTACAACAAGCAGGATTCAAAGAGAACAATTCCCCCCACCTACATCTTATTTTCTGGCAAGCTTCTATGTGTTTTAGCCACTCCAGTTCCTTCCACTTTGGGATTATAGCAAAAGTCAAACTGTAGCAGCCTGTGTGCCCCTCCTCTGTGCTTCCCATACCTCTGCCAGCCAGCAGTCATATTCCCAAGGCAGATCCCATCTCCTTCCTCAAGTCAGCATCTTTATAGATGGATCTTTTTTGATGTTAAGCTTTCACCAGAACTGGGAGAACTTACTTCATTTAAAAGTTTCCCCTTATTGTTAACTGCTTTATTGTTTCAGTTCCTGTTTATTTTCTCAGGACATCCATTCCAATTTAACTCTTTTTATTCAGACAGAATAACCAACATAGAGACACTGCAACAATGTAGGACATATAAAAATACTGCACACACAAAAATTACCCTCCCTTTTCCTCAGGTCTAATTAGCCCAGCTTATGGACTTTGAGGAGATTTCACTTAGCTTCTTCAACTGTTTTCTTCAGAAGAAGCAAGGGCAGAGGTCAGTCTGCACTGCTAAAGCAGACTTTAAAATAAAACCACGTCCCACACAGGTCTCTCTAGTTAGCTGGACTTTTCTTCTAGACTTGCTGTCAACAAAAGGTATTTTTCTGCCAAATATAACAACCCAGCACCAATAGCGTTCCTGACATGAAATGCCTGAGCCCAAAACAAAGTCAAAACTGCCCAACTTGATACAATGGACTGTAGCAACGTTTATAGTTTGGAAGTGGTTAGTAAGCTCAACTGTAAAGTTTTTAGAAAGCACTTACATATTTTCATGCACTTTTTTCATAGCTTGTGCAGCATAGCCCATATTCTTGAGCACTTCTGTGTTGGTGTGGGAATTTTCCAGTGCCTCTCTTTGGAACTCAATGGTTGATAGTGTTCCATCAATTTGACTCAATTGCTTTTCATATCTCTTTTTTCTCTTCAGTGCTTGTAAGGCAGCTGAAAAGCAAAGAGGCAAAGGGCACTGTGTATTTATACAGCAGTTTGCAAGGACAAGTAGCTCAGCACCAAGACAACCTGCAGGATTTACAATTCTCACTCTCCTACCTTACTAGTAGGGAAACAAACTTTGACCACACCAGATCAGCAGCCAGTTTATCACCAACATGCTGTTGCATGAACATGCTGGGAAGCCTCTTTTAGAGTAACTCCTTTTAGCACCACAGGGAAGAGCAGCTTCTTCTCCACTGCGGGAGATCTTGAACTCCATCCTGTGCACACAGGCAAAGCAGGGAAGATGGGAAGGGAAAAGAAAAACATCAAGGAGAAGTCAGAAAAGAGGAAACAAGGGCAAGAAAGAAAAGAATTTGCAATACAGAATACAAAAACTAAGGAAGATAAAGTAAGAAGATCTGTCATAATAACCAAATCACCACCAGTGCTGCTTTCTAAACTGTGGCAGCAGCAGAAACCATCAAGCGCAAGGGCAAGCCCAAATGGCCTGGCCAAGCAGGTGCATTAGATCAGAGAAAGACTCACTTTTCTGTGGTGTTCAGTTGCATCTGTTTCTTATAATGACTTAGGAGCACAATCTTTAAACTTTAGAACTCAAAAACATATAGAACTTTGTAGCCAAAATCACAGGTAGATCCAGCTACTCCCCATTATCATTCCAAATCTTTGAGACTGGGCTTTCATAGTTGCTAAATTATGGGCAGTATACTTTGCCCAGAGTAAATCATTACCAGAATACATACATGTGACAAGCCAAGCAGGAGGAGAAAAAGACTTTCTCTCTGCCTCTGGGTGTGGAGCATGCACAATCTTACCACAAGCACTCCCTGACTGCTTTCCAAACTATACATGTGCCGGGCAAGAAAAACACCAAACAAAACCAAGAGGCTGAGTTAACCCACTGCTTTTTTCAATGCTTTTGACACCCATGCCCTTTCCCTTGTCTTTTACATGTATTTGTTTAACCAAAGTTAGAGGCAGCAAAGGACAGCAGCACTGCAGATCCCCAAAGTCAACCAACAGCAGCAATTACTCTTGCTGTCCTGTCGAACAATTGCCCACGTGCAATGTCACCAACCTTTGACACTGCTTTTCAAATGAAGCTAGGATTTCCCCAAAGAAGGAGCACAGATTTATGGTGTGTAGCAACACACTACAAAAATCCAGTGATTTGTTGGCAAATCCTTGTATCAGTACATTCAAAATTGGTCATCATTAGCTGTGGAAAGAAAGCAGTTGAACAGGCTAAGATACACAATGCCTACTAGCACCTACAGGAGACTGTTGCAGGACAGCAAACCACAATCTCAATCACAGTATTCACATTCAAGATCCTCTCTGGGGGACTGTCCAAAGATCACACATATTCTGGAAAAGAGGCATGAACACCAGGTGATGTCACACAAATGGCAACTCTACATATCCAATTTTTCTTATTTTCCCCTACTTATTCATGCTTATTGTTAGTGCCAAGACACCAGCTGCCTCCTTTCTTAGCTTCACTTGAATCAAAATTCAACCCTGGATTCTTAGGTAGGAAGCCAGAGGTTCCAGGTAAACTTAGTTGTCTGAAGCTGTGCATAACACTGGCTGTGAACTGAAGAGCAGTATCTGGCTGGTGCAGAAAGGCTTCAGCTGGAGTCCATAGCTACCCACAGGGAAGTATTTCCAGCGGGTGCTTTTCAGACATGGGACTCTGCAATGGTGCTGTTATTACTGGCTGCTAAGAGAAAAAAAAGGATTTCCTTAGTCCCACACAAAGCAGTTGTTTGCAAAAATCCTGAAGGCTCCTGCACTAACATTTAATTAAACCACACCCAAATCCAGAAACCACAAGAGAAGCTAAACTGTGTGACTTCACCTGCTCATAAACAGCTTTTCCTCGTTATTGTAGTGCAACATTCAAGCCAAGTGCAAGGTCCCACACCTAGGTCAGGGCAATCCCAAGCACAAATACAGGTTGAGCAAGGAGTGAGTCTGGAACAGTCATGAAAAGAACTTGAGGGGTGTCAGTTGATAATAAACTCAACAGGTGCCAGCAATGTGCACTTGCAGCCCAACAGGCCAAACATGTCCTGGGCTACATCAAAAGCAGTATGACCAGCAGGACACAGGAGGTGATTCTGTCCCTCTACTCTGATCTCAGGACATGCCATCTTAAGTACTGCATCCAGTTCTGATGTCCCCAGCACAAAAAGCACATTGAACTGCTGGAGTGGGTCCAGAGGAGGGCCACAAAAAAGACCAGAGGGCTGGAGAACCTCCCTTATGGGGACAGGCTGAGAGAGCTGGGGTTCTTCATCCTGGAGAGGAGAAAGCTCCAGGTAGAATTTGTAGCAGCCTTCCAGTACACGAAGAGGGCCTACAAAAAAGCTGGGAAGGGACTTTTTACAAGGGCTTGTAGTGACAGAATGAGAGGGAATGGATTGAAGTTTGAGGAGAGATTTAGACTGGAGATTAGGAAGCTCTTTACAGTGAGGGTGGTGAGACACTGGAACAGGTTGCCCAGGAAGGTCATGGATGCCCCTTTCCTGGAGGTGTTCGTGGCTAGGTTGGATTAAGCAACCTGGTCTAGTGGAAGGTGTCCACCTTCCCCCATGGCAGGGGGTAAGAACTAGATGATCTTTAAGGTCTCTTCCAACCCAAAGCATTCTATGAATCCATATACCATCACATTTATTACTTCTTTTAAGCTTTTCCAGTGACTTACAGAACAAAGAAGTTCATAGGAAAACAATTCACACTCCTTCCCAATCAGTGAAGGCAGAATTGCCACACCACACTGGATGACTTTTCTGATTTATATTAAATGAACACTCTTCATTGCACAGTGTTTTATAACATTACCCCTATAGCTAATGTATGAGAATGTCTTTATTATTTGATTTTTCTGTGTTTTACATATTATCATGACCTTTAACTACTTGTCTACCTGTCATACGAGCACTTTGAAATGTGCATAAGACTCTTTAAAGAAAATGGAAATGCTTCACAGAAATGCTACTGCATTCTATTAACTAAAGTGAAAAACAGATCTATTAAAATATTAAAGTAATTGAGCAGAGAACATAAACTTACTTCACTGCACATCTAAGAATGGCACTGAAAAAGGGTGTTGCCCATTCCAAAGGTTTCAGAGAAGCAAGATAGCCCAGAAGGAAGAGTCTAAGCAGAGGCAGAGTCTGAGGAAGCAAAAGTAATTATCAATTCTCTAACCAGGAAGGAGGTCTTCTCCAGGGAAAAAAAAAGCACTCTCATTCACTGTTGTGCTCCAAAGAAGCCATTTCAATTCCTGCATTTCATAATGAAGTGTTTAGCTGTTGGCTGGGCTTCAGCACATTCCCTGTGCTCAATTCCAGCAAGCTCATAGATGAGGAGCCACTGCTTTTAATCTGAGGTTTTATGTTATTTTCAAGATAAGTAGCTAGAACAAAAGTAGACTATTACCAGTTTAAGTATGCATGTTAAAGAGTCACTGTTACTAACATACAGAACAACATATCCCAAATATCACTACTATGTTGACACTTTATTAAGGAAGCAGAAATGACCAGTGGCAAATATCCAGGTTTCCAAAGGAAAGGACAAGAGTGGTATCACAGAATTGTGGCACCTTCCCACTGCAGATCAGAATGAAAAGAAACAATACAGCAAAGAGAGCAGTGATAACACCTTTACCTATCAAGCCCACCACCACTGCCCATCAGCACAGGAATTACTGATAATCACATCTGAAGGAGAAATGAAGGCATTGCCTAGTAATCCTTAAAATTCCCAGGGAGGAACTGGCAATGGAGAAAAAATGAGTGTTTCTTCACAAGATGTAACACGACTGTCTAAAACACTGGATCTCATTCTTGGATGTAGATCACAAACCTCCACTTCAGTCCTGCAAGGCTCCAGTGGATTACAATTTCTGGCATCCTTTACAGCAAGAGCAACCAATAGAAATACTGCTGAGGCCATAAAAATTATACCACCCTACACTCATTTGTAACACTTCAAACCTTGAGGTGGAAGATATGCACAGTTCCAACTGAGGGGCTAACTGAAGAACAAAAACACACTTGACTTGTTACAACCATCCAAGACACCTGAAATACAATCAGGAAGACCAGACAGAGCTGTTAAATCACAGAATAAAGCCACACTAAAGGTTTCCTCATCATCCCCCTGCCAGACACCCTCAGTCCCCACCTGTCATGCACCTGCCATAGGTATGACAGCCCCGCCGACATCAGCACACAACTACTTCATTGTTGGTTTCAGTAACTCAGTCATTGCAAAGGAATGCTACACAGCCACACAATCCCTGCCCAAATGCACGACACTGCAGCAGCTACACTTGTACAGCTGTAGATGATCTACATCTAGCAATTACACCTAACAGCCTACCTGTTATTCCAATTTTCTGCATGGCTTTTCTCATGAGTGGTAATATGTGTGTCTTTATGGTCAAGATTTAATCCTATTCTCAAATTTAAAGCACCAAGAAAAAAAGGAAGCCGTGGCTTCTTTTAATTTCTTTTCATTTAGACTTTCTTTAGGATCTGTGAAAGATTCCAGGCTGAAACACCTCAGTCACAGGTATGTTATTATCACAGGCACACTACAGAAAACACATTTCCTTTTAAACAGTTCTCACTCCCTTTCTGTCCTTTAAATTTTCCTGTATGAACTTCAAAACATTGAGTTGGCAGCTGTGCAGTGGACAAAAATTTAAATACTTCAAAAAATACAGCAAGATATATAAAATAAAAATGAAAAGCACTTGAGTTTGCATCTGGAATGGGGAGAGATTAAAAGGCAGTGCTAACCAGGAGAAGAAATACTGCTTATCATCTCTGCAAAAAGAATTCCAGCACACATCACTGTTTTGAAAGCCCTCAAGTGGTCTCACTACAGTAAGATACTAATGGAGAATGCTGGGAAAATATCACCCCAAAAGTGTAGCTAATTTAAGTACAGGAAGCGGAGGGATACTCATTTCCATGAAGGAGAAGCCAAAAATATTTAAGTGATGTTTCACATCTATTTGCATAGCTAATGTGTTACGGCTTTTAAATCATGTTAAGCCTGCTGATGTCACATGAACCCATTCAATGAACTCGTGAGAAATGGCTGATGCTTGAATCTGCTCTTTCTCGTGTCAGTACAGCTGACTTAGACTCACATGCTTAAAACCAAATGAGATCAAGCTAACTTAGTGCATTTTCTGTATCTAGATACATGTCACTCCTATCTCAGACACTCCTGTTTTAATTTCCACAGTCTTCCACAGATGAGGTTGGGGAAAGAACAACATCAGAAATTACCTGCAAGGTCCCTTTGAAACATTCACTCTAACAAGGCAATGTAGATTAAAACTTCTAGTCTCTCATTTGTCTGTATGCTGACAAAATGGTACAATAGATGCTGGTTAGCAGATATTCCCTCTGCACTATACAGAACAGAATACCAGCTACTATGCTGTTACATGTAAATCAGCAGCAATTAAACTGTAAAGCAACTGACATATCAAATGAAAGGCTGTTATTCACTCACTAGCCTGCTAAATTTGGGCAATTTGGCAAGGTTAGTTTCTCTAGTTTATCCTCTGACTGTAGTTACACTGATCCATTTTGGCTTTAGAATCATTTTTGGCATGAAAAAAATCCCATTCTTCACTTCTTGCCCTACTCCTGCTTCTTTATTGTCCTTAACTATAGATCCCTGAGTTAATGACAAGGTAAAGGGAGTTATTTTTACCCATGACCAGCTTAGCAATCCATTTTGCAGTATGACTTCACAAACAACCGTACAGGTAAAAAGCTAGGGGAATGGCATGCTATGTGCAGCAGTGGAACCAAAGATGTGGGAGAAAAGCTCCCCAGGTTGAACATCTGCCTGAAGCACAAGCCCAACACCTGAAACCAACATCAGCCAGCCAACTTAGAAAAGCAGATACACCTTCTCCCAGCAACAAATACTCATTCTCTCCCATCTCCACCTACCCTTTCTAACTAAAACTTAGTTATGCTAACCTGCCTTCTTCTAATAACTATCAAATGCTGAAGCATTACAATCAAGTTCAAGGACTAACCAAAACACCTTTAACGTACAGCTCTTCACAACTTCTGTTACATGACATTTTCTTCCTAAATTACCAAGCAACAGAAAGAGATGATGAAAGAGCTACTTCTTGTTACGTCACAGATCTTTAATTGAAAATGTTTTGCTTTTGAAGTATTTAAAGGAAAATAAAGCTCAGAGTAAACAAGCAGGACTCCAGGCAAAGTTAGGAAGTAATGAAGTCGTTTCTCAAGGGCCTGTATATCGCAAATCCACTGGCTACTATCATTTGCTTCTCTGAGGTGACAGCATGTGCATCAATAGGATCCAGACCACCTCGCCCCTTTGTGTTCTTCTCTCCTTTGCAGCTACCAGCAGCCCAGCGCAGTAGCCACTATAGTTTTTCTTTTAGTAATATCACACACTTCCTACATAGAATCATAGAATCATAGAATCAACCAGGTTGGAAGAGACCTCCAAGATCATCTAGTCCAACCTATCACCCAGCCCTATCCAATCAACTAGACCATGGCACTAAGTGCCTCAGCCAGTCTTTTCTTGAAGACCCCCAGGGACGGTGCCTCCACCACCTCCCTGGGCAGCCCATTCCAATGGGAAATCACTCTCTCTGTGAAGAACTTCTTCCTAACATCCAGCCTATACCTACCCTGATGCAAATCACTGAACCTTTTTTTTTCCCTTAGTTGGCCACAGTGTATTCTCCAACACCTCGGGACAATGTGAATTTATCCATGAATACAGAAGACATCCACTTCATCTGCTAGCCACACAACCAATGCCCAACACTCAAGCTGTGATCCTCTTCACGCCCTGAACAGCGGCCCTTGGCACACCACGTATCCAACTGTGTGAACTGTGGTGCAAAGCGTGGAAAGTATGGCACAAGGAACCACAGACAGTAAATGAGCGAGGAAGAAAACACCCTGTTATCAGCCCTTCATCATGAATCCACAACGCACTGAACACTGAGAGATGCCGAGGACCCAAAGCTAACCAAAGACCCAGCGTGTCTTTAGAGCGACCGCACCGTGGTGACGCTTCCTCGGAACCCACAGAAGAACCCCGAAACACACCTGCGGAGACAGCAACAGACCCCCACCGTACCCTGCCTTCCCCCCTCCTTTTAACAGAGCTCCGTACCCACAGGCATTTGAACCCTGGGATTTAAAGCCTCACAAGCCTGGCTGAGCGCACTCGGCCTTGGCCGGCGGACGGCGCAGGGCAGCGGTGCCCGGCCAGGCCACGGCCCCTGAAGGGGTAAAGGCTCACCTCTCTTGTTCTTGGTGCCGTACTGCCGAGCTGCCGCCAGCTCCCGCGCGATCCTCGTCTCCAGGTACTCCTGCTTCTTGCTCAGCATCTCCTCCGTCTCCCGCAGGCGGGCCAGCGCCTCCTGCGGCGAGGGCCCCCCGCGCCTCTTGGAAGAGGCCGAGCCGCCCCCCTTGAAAAACTTGGAAATCTTGCTCATGGCGACGACAGCCCCGGCTCGGCGCCCGCCAGCGCAACGGTCTGACCCGGCCCGCTGGCACCTCCCCGCCGGTACCCGCCGTGACGGCACTTCCTGGGCACTCAGGTGGCGGCACTGCACCTGGCGGCAGGGCGGGCCTGACCCGGCCCCGCGCCGCCCACCCCGGGCGGTTCTGGGGAGGCCGAACCTGCAGCTCCCCGCCGCTGCCCGCACGTATGGCCTTCGCTAGTGCCGGGGTCAGCGGCGGGACACACACGGCGAGCTCCGCGGGGCAGCCCGCAGCAGTCCCCAGTGAGGAGCGGGCAGAGTTCTTGGGCGTGGCGGCGTAGGGACTGAGGCAGGGCCGGGCTGGCGTGCCCGTCGCGCCCGCACTCCGGAGGCGGCTACTTCGTGTCCCCACGCCCCTACTCCTCCATCCTCATGCTGCAAGAAGACACATACGGAGGGAGCTGCCGGTTGGACCGGCGCTGGTGAGAGCAGAACACGCTGCAGACGGACAGCAGCAAACAGATGGGGCGAGCGGACTGACTGTTGTGGCAGGCGCGGTGTGCGGAGGCAGGGGTGGCACAGCCGAGCCGTCAGTCACGGTCGCTAAGGCGCTGCCAAAGGACCGCCAGGCAGCAAGACATATAGGCAGGGCAGGACTGAGAAACACTAAACTCTTAAGAAATACGGCCTTTGAGGTGACAGGTGCGTCTGCAAAAGGGCAGCATCTGAGAAAGCTGCCTCTCCCTTCCCTCCGCCTCATGAAACCGGCCCTGTTCGGAGGGCTGAAGTGGCGAAAAAGGTAAGACACACAAAATACACCAGCGCCGCGGATCTGGGCTGCCTGCAATACCGAGACGCAGCTTGCACAAATACGGACGCATAGACAGATTCCCCTGAGTCGGTCGAGCCAGCCCCGAGCCGGTGAGCCGCTCTTCCACGGGGCGGGGACCGCCGGTAACTCGTCCTGCAGCCCCGCTGCGGCGTGCCGCCCCTCGGCGGGGACCGCCGGTAACTCGTCCTGCAGCCCCGCTGCGGCGTGCCGCCCCTCGGCGGGGACCGCCGGTAACTCGTCCTGCAGCCCCGCTGCGGCGTGCCGCCCCTCGGCTCCTCCCCGGGGCGGGGACCGCCGGTAACTCGTCCTACAGCCCCGCTGCGGCGTGCCGCCCCTCGGCTCCTCCCCGGGGCGGGGACCGCCGGTAACTCGTCCTGCAGCCCCGCTGCGGCGTGCCGCCCCTCGGCTCCTCCCCGGGGCGGGGACCGCCGGTAACTCGTCCTGCAGCCCCGCTGCGGCGTGCCGCCCCTCGGCTCCTCCCCGGGGCGGGGACCGCCGGTAACTCTTCCTGCAGCCCCGCTGCGGCGTGCCGCGTCCTCCGGTGGCCCGGCAGCCCCTGCGCGCCCTGTGTCGGTAGCTGCTCCGGTCGCCAACCACGCCGCTTTTTGCCACCCTCGGAAGATGGCGGAGCTGGAGCTGGGGCAGCACTGCGGGGTACCAGATTGCCACCAGCTCGGTAAGCCGGGACGCGGCGGGTGTCCGCCGGGCTGGCGGAGGCACAGCCTGGCCTCCCACGAGCGAGGCGGGTACGCTGGGGCCGGGGGTGGTACCCAGGGCGGGACGTCGCGGCGACGGCAACGGTGAGGGGGCTGTAGGGAGGTGAGTGCCCCTCAGGGTGTCCTCCGTGTTGCTGAAATTCTGCTCGATCCCTTGCAACGACAGGCCCTGGCACCTGTGTGGTTAATTCCCTGCTTTGCCAACTGTCACTAGCCTGGCTTTCCTTAAAACCGTGTAATTGTTTTGGTTGGAAAAGATCTCTCAGGTCATCAAGTCCAAGCATTCTCTTAACTCTGTCTACTTCAGCCTTGCTTGCCTGCACTGATCCCAAGCAATGACACTAATGAAAATGGAGCTTCTCAGAGAGAGGCAGCCACAACACTTGTACTGAAAAGTTTCAGATGAGACCACTCGGTCGTACAGATGATATGCAAGATCTTCATGGCCCAGCGGTCCAGTTGAACGGTGGTTCATTAAGACCAAATCCGAAGAGAAAAGGAGTAAGGGCCTGGGGGGGGTGCTACCGTTGGTGGTGTGGGTGAGTTCAGCTGGTGCAGTAGTTGGATGAGTGCAGAGACTTAAGTATGCGCAGCTTTAATTACACCAGAAGGAAGACAGAGAAGGAAACAAAATCATCAGGACTGTCAGATGTTGCCAGATGCTGGGTTTGGGGATGATTTTGGTAGGTGTGATTGCTGAATGGCCTTGTAAAGGCAGCTATCCCATCATTTGGGTAAGCAAAAGTCAATCATGTAAAAGTTAAGCTTGATACTATTAGCAAAACAAGAATCATGTTGTCTAACTGAAAACAAATCTCTTTGTTTCAGACTTTCTCCCCTTTGTATGTGATGGCTGTTCAGGTGTCTTTTGGTAAGTTCACTGAATTGCAGGCTAGAAGTGACCTGTAAGGATCATCGAGTCCAACTCCCTGCCCCTTGCAGTTTTACCTAGAACTAAACCATATGACTATAAGAGCATTGCTTAGACACGTCTTGAATTCTGGCAGGCTTGGTGCTGTGACAATATCCCTGAGCACTCTGTTGTAGTGTGTGACTACACTCTCAGTGAAGAGCCTTTTAGGAATGCCTAGTCTGAACTTCCCCTTACTCAGCTTCATTCCATTTCCTTGTGTCCTATTGCTAGGCACCAGAGATCAGCACCTCTTCCTCCACTGCCCTGTTTCAGGAGGTTGTTGTCTGAAATGAAGTCACCCCTCAGCCTTCTCCAAGCTGAACAAACCAAGTGACTTCAGCCACTCTTCATTAAGTCTCGCCTTCAAGGCCTTTTACTGTCTTGGTTGGCCTCCTTAGGATACACTGTAATGCTGTGATGTCCTTCTTACGTTGAGGCACCCAAAACTGAAAATAGTACTTGAGATGGGGCCACATCAGTGCAGTGTTGTGAGCAATCACATCCCTTGATCAGCTTGATGCACCTCAGGACACACTTCACCCTTTTGGCTGCCAGGTCACACTATTTGACTCATACTAAACTTGTCATTAACCCAATCCTCCACATCTTTCCACAGGGCTGCTCTCCAGCCTCTCATCCCCCAGTGAGCACATATAACCAGGGTTTCCTCATCTCAGGTGGAGAATCCTGCACTTACTCTTGTAAAGTTTCAGGTAGCTGGTGACTCTGCAGCTCTCTAGTCTAACCAGATCTCTCTGTAAGTCCTCAAGGGAGTCCACAGCTCCTCCTAGTTTAGCACTGTTGTCAAACTTAATGTCTGTTCAGTTCCTGCATCCAGATAGTTTATAAAGGTGTTAGAGAGCACTGGCTCTGAAACTGAGCCCTGGGGGATCCCACTGGTGACTGGACACCAGCCTGATGTAACCCCATTTATTATAACTCTTTGAGCCCAAGCATCAGCCACTTGTTCACCCAACACCATATGGACATGTCTAGCTGTGTGATGGACATTTTGCCCAGAAGATACTGTGACAGGCTGTATCACAAGCAGAGAGAGGTAAACTCAGACAGTCTGAGGGCAGATTTCACTTTTAACACATTAGGAGCCTTCCAGGGAATTTTGCTGTGGTGAAAGATGATTAAAACCCCTTTTAAACAAATCAAGTTGCTTTGAGATGAATTCTTGAGTGTGCTGATGTCTTTATCTTGAAATGTCTTGTTCTCCTGGGGAATGAGTTCCAAGAGCTAAATGTTTTGCTTACTCAGGAAGAGTATAGCCAATCCATTCAAACATGTGAAACACATAGGTTAGAACAAGTTTCAGAGAAGATTCATGGTATAATTGATTGTTCCTATGATTAAACTTTCAGATCACTCTTTAAATACTTCATTGCTCTCACATGCAGCTTTTATTTTCCTGAAATGCTGATTGTGGTGTTTTCTTCTTCTTCTGCCACAAAGCCTTCAGCACAGGAGCCGGGATGCTCACGGTTGTTCTGAGGTAATCAAATAATAACCTGACTACCTTAACGTTGAAGTTCTATGCAATTTAACTGTCTGCTTCCAGATTAGAGATGTACAGGTAGTATATAAGTATGACTTGTTTAAATGAGACTGTGACAAGCTTGGAAAAAAGAATCTACTCTTTTTCTCCCTGTCAGAAATAGTTCGAGTAGAATAATGGTGTTTTTTTAACTCTGAGCTAAACTTAACCAGGACCAAAGTAGGAGAGAATTTCTGGCCTGGCCTTACCCATGGAGTGGAGAGCTAGGAAAGTTCTGCTGGAGGGCTAGGGTGGTGTCTTGTATCTGTAATATCCCTGTATTGACACAGAATATTTTGTGCTAATGCCTAGGTGAATATTAGAAAAAATGCTGTCAAGCCTGATCAGCACAGATCTTACCCCTGCTCATACAAGGACTGCAATGGAAGGGAACTCGTGCCAGTTTTATGTCCCTGTTGTGAACAACATTTTTGCCTCAGGTGAGTGGAAGAGAGTGTTTTAGACATCAGTACTTGCTCATGGAAAAGGCAGTGAAAGGTTTGCACTGTTGTTTGCAGGCACCGGCACCCATCAGACCATGACTGTGAGAAACTGGACACCCCAAAACCTCGAATGGCTGCCACCCAGCAGCTAGTTAAAGACATTATAGGCAAGTACAGTGGGAGATGTATTCTGTGGTTTTCTGCAGAAGGCTGTTTGAGCTTCTGGCCTCCTTTGAGGATTCAGTTTTGACCAAAGACAAAAAGATGGGCGTTCCTTTTTAAATAACACTAAACTCGTGTCAGCATGGAACACTGACAGCAGTAACATACACCTATAAAGAGAATGTTCAAAGATGAAATAGGCCTCAGATTTCTTTCAGAAATGATTGTCTTGTTCTCATTCTGCAAGTGCTATAATGTAACTAATTGTGTCCAGCCATTATTATTTGCACAGTAATTTATGTGCTAATAATGCAATTGCATTGTATTTGGTGTGATGCCACTCTGCTGGGATTATACCTACACAATTAAGATGGCAAAAAAGGGTGAGTCTACAGTGTGAATCTCTGCAGCTTAACAAGTTCTAGGACAGGAAAGAGAAGAAACAGCACTGCCTAACTGGACAGTGGAGATGTGTGTGGAAAGGAGGACCTGAAACTGTCATCACATGGATGCTGTGATGGCCACAGGTGTAGAACTTAGGAGTTTGTATCTGTTGGGCTTTTGAAACCTGTAGTGTTCATTTGCTTTTCAGTGTAAAGAGTTCTGCTAGAACTGAAACAATTCCAAATATTCTTGAACAGGAGTGCCTTTTATCTTAGCCTCTGGAGAACATGAAAGGATGGGAACCTCAGAAATATAATGAAGTCCAAGAGGCTAATTCCAAGGAGGCAGTCTGAATCATCACACTAACTGATAACATTCTTCTCAGATTCTAAAACAAATGAGGAAGCAAAAAGAAAAAAACGGAAAGGAGCAAAAAACAGTGAGACAGCAGCTAAAGTGGCATTAATGAAGCTGAAACTGCATGCCTGTGGGGACAAGTCCTTGCCTCAGGTCAGTCATGTTTCTTTCCAGTAACTCTCAAAGTAAATGTGAAGTTTTCTAAACTTCTCATTCTTCATCTAGTTCCCTCAGTTTGGGTTTGGATTTATTTCTTCAAGTCCACAATCATTTATACATCCATTTCAGCCTGGTTCTCTAAGCCAATCTCACTAGTCTTGTAAGGTGTCTGTGAGCTGAGAGCAGTTAGGTCAAATTCCTTTATGGCAGAGTTGTCTCTGCCTGTGATAGGGCTGTCACCCAACACTGTGGGCACACAGAGGTGGGTACCCTTGGTAGAGTGATGACAGCATTAGTTGTGGCTAACAGACTTTGCTGATCAGTATAGCACAGAAGTTTATGGTCAGAGTGGCACAGGATTTTTATAGCTTGAATCCATGTGGCACAGTTTTATAAAGAGTGTAGCACTGAATTTTATGGCACATCTTCTTAGAAGCAGCTGAGGGAACAGGGGTGGTTTAGTCTGCAGAAAAGGAGACTGAGGGGAGATTGTTTTGCTCTCTGTGAGTCTTGTTTGATAGTGTCTGGCTTGGACTCAGTGAGGGCAGTCTGACCTGACAGATATACCAGTCATGCTTGCTCTATGTCTTCTGCTGAATGTCAAAATAAAGAAATCTGAAGAAAGGATTGTCCCTATCCTGTTCAAAATCTCTCCCTTACAGGTTTCTCCTGAAATTTCTTAAACAAATGTTTCAATCTAGTATTGGAGGATTGTTTAGTACATAAAAGGAGGAAAAAGAGGATAAAGGATTAGCTGGCTGTGACTGGAGCGTTGGTTTGTGAAGATGACATTTCTGGTAGCATGAAGTTGTTCTGTTTTAACCAATTTTGTATTCTGCTTTTAGACCCTGTACTGCTGCCAAAAGCCAGCACTGCTTACTTAAGCTCACCTTTTTCTTCTCAGATCAATCACTGTCTAATAAAGCCAGACCAGACACCTTTTCTTGTCTGTATGTTACAGTCTAGCTGTGGGACTCTTGTGAAATATTCTCTCCACCTTTCTGAACTTCCTGTCCATCATATCTGTGCTGCAGCTGAAGGGAATGTGACTTTGTGATCTCAGTCGTTTCTATTCTGCCATAAATTGGGGCCTTGCTCCTGAGGGAACGGAATAAATTTCTGTTGGCATTTTGAGGGGGCGAAGTTTAAGATTTCACTGAAAAACTGTTCAATGTGTCTGACTGGAATGATGTATTTCTTCTGGGAATACTTTTTATTTTTCATGTTTTCCAGACAGAAAGAATTTACTTTCAAGTATTTTTACCAAAGGGGAACAAAGAGAAAAGCAAACCCATGTTCTTTTGCAGTAAGTGGAGTATCGGCAAAGTAGTAGATTTTGCAGCTTCCTTAGCAAGCCTTAAAAATGACAACAACAAATCAACATCCCAGGTAAATCAGTAATAATACCAAACATTTCCTAGGTTCCTGGCTTTGATTTTGGGATTGATTCTTTGGTTTGTTTTGGTTGTTGTTTTTGGGTTTTTACCTCTTTTTGTTCCCCCACCCCACTCTTTGCACCCGAGACAGACAAATCTTAATGCTAATTTCTGTGCTGTTTATCTTCCAGAAACTGAGATTATGCCATAGCGCCTCTGGAGCAGCCTTGCCATTTGAGCACACACTAGAAACCTGGCTGTCTGATAAGGACTATCCATTGTACAATGGTGGAAATATCATTCTGGAGTATCTTGATAATGATGTTCTGCTTATAGAAGATACAGAGTCATACTTCAGCTAAACAGAAAATTACCACAAACCAAAGAAGAAAAAAAAAAGAAGTATATTTTTAGAAGCATTGAAACGAAGTTCAGTTTTCTGTTAAGATCATTGGCGTGCCAGAATCTGACCTCAGCTGTAAAGACACAGTGCCCATCCATTACTCAGTTGCTTGAGTGACAGAAACACTATGTACTGAAAAGAAAAATTAGTTATAACTCATTACAAATACTCACTTTCTACAACAAATTCTTTCTTTTTTTCTGCTGGTTAATGGCAATAATGGTTTATGAAAGTTTGTATTTATTTTTGTGTAAATGATGGAAAAAAGTACATAGTAAGATCAATAAATAATGAAATTGTAAACTTGTGTCAGTTATCTGAAGGAAAGAACCACCTTACAGTACTGCAGGATCTTTTTTACATCTGCAGAACAGACCACTGAATTTGGAATCCAGCACTATCCCTGTCCCAGATCTACATTTTCTTCTTGTAACAGAATCATTTATGTTGGAAAAGACCTTTCAGCTTATCACTTCCAACCATTCTCTAACTCTACCAGGGCTGGTGTTAAACCATTTCACTCAGCACCACTTCTCCACCTGTTTTCAACACCTTCAGGGATCGGGATTCAGCCACCTCCCTGGGGTTCCTGTGGATGAGAACCCTTTCAGTGAAGGAGCTGCTTTTAATGGTCACCCTAAACCTCCCCTGGTGCAACTTGAGATTGTGATGGTTTGGGTGTTCACCACCCCCCCACACACACACACTTTGGAAGTCACCCAGGCTAGATCCAGCTGGCTCTGGAAATACGAATGAAGCTTATTATTTACAGCTAGCACAACATACAAGCAGATATTTACAGTAGATACAGTTATATACAGAAATAGACAAGGCAAAAGGTAATACAGAAACACAACTCCCCTCCCAGAAACCTGAGTCCCCAGGAGGGGCTCTCAACTACCCCTTCACCTTCCTCCTGCTCCTCTCAACCTTACCCCAGTCCCAAGGAAGAAGGGAGGTTTGGCCAGGGTGTTAGGAAGCAAAGTCAAAAAATGGAGGGTGAGGTTAGAGAGTAAGATGCAGCTCAGCCAGCAGCCCAAGTGAGAGTGGTTATCTATGTTTTTATTTCTTGTTCCTATACATCTCAGCAAGCTTATGAGGGACGTGGACATGACCACCGTTTTCCTTTCACAGCCTGTAATCTAGTTCTTCTCACCAAAACATTCTAGCCTGCTTCAAACTAGCACAGAGGCCATTTCCCCTCATCCTATCACTTGTTAAAGGCGGGAGAGACCAACGCCCACTCCTCAATTTCACTTACTTGTAGTGTAATGACATTTAGAACCAAAGTTTCCTGGAGCAAAACAAAGTTTTGCTTCTTCCTTGTGTTTGTAAATCTCAGCATCATTGTGTGATTAGGTGGGGGATAAAAAGAGAGCTTGAAATTATCCTTTCCTAGCTTTTGTGTAAAAAAGGGAGAAAAAAGAGGGGAAGAAATAAAATTCTTTTTAATTTGCATCTGAGGCTGCTGTGGTAAGGAACATGTAATAAAAAGCCAAATTGTGCAACAAGTGGGGTGGGGAAGAGCCCCAAACTGAACACTGAATCACAGAAGTGTTTGGGTTGGAAGTAACCTCAAAGATCATCAAATTCGAACTCCCATGCCATGGACAGGGACACCTTTTCCTAGACCAGGATGCTCAAGGGCCCATCCAACCTGGCAAATGGACAATTCTGCTATAGAACAGGGTTATACTTTATTTTTTTTAACAGAAAATCCTCATTGTCTAATTATCCCCTTAATTCTGCTCCCTGGTCTTCTGCCTAGCAGTTCCAGGCAAAAGAATTAGCATTTGTTATGGATAAAGACAAAATAGACTTGGGATGCAGAAATTACATCTTTGGGAAGATCTCAAAGGTTTCACCAGGAAGGCTGCTTTCATCAATGGCCAGCTATGGCTAAGGGCAAGCAGCTGCAAACGACAGTACAAATACAGCAAGTCACAGCTGATAAACTCCAAAAAGGTTTTCACATTCGCTTTTATCTTATTCCAGGACTGTGTCTGGGACTGTGTATAGAAGCTCATTCCACTTAGTTTTCAGTAAATGAGAAACAAAACCAAGTTAAGCTAGTCTGACCTCTCAGAAGAGGTGAAAACTCAGTCCAAATCACTGGACTCTAAGAACAATAGCAGAAATTTTCCCAGAGCTTCAGGATCTGGCCTTAGCTATGACCTGCTCATATTTAGCTGTTTAGGCTCTAGCATATCTTCACGTAGCACATTCCATTTTTTTTCTTTTCCTAAAGCATATTATCTTAGCACAGGGAAAGTTAAACAACTGGATTTGAAAGAAGAAAAAAAAGCAAACAAAACCCACCAACAAACAACAAAACTTTTGAAACCATTGTTAATTTTACAAGAATTATTAGAGAATTATTTTGTTGGAAAAGATCTCTAAGATCATTGAGTCCAACCTTCAACCTAACACCAGCATAGCCATGACCCGAAATGCCATGTCCACATGTTTCTTGAACACCTCCAGGGACAGTGAGTCCACCACCTCCCTGAGCAGCCTGTTCCAATGCCTGACCACTCTTTCAGTAAATATTTTTTTCCTAATATCCAATCTATTTGAGGCACAATTTGAGGACATTTCCTCTTGTTCTGTCACCTGATACTAGGGAGAAAAGACCAACTCCCACCTCACTACAACCTACTTTTCAGGTAGAAGAAAATGTTAAATTCACTTCTAATAGAGGCAAAGAAAATGTATGCAGAGTTACTTAACTGAGAAGATGAATTTGTCACAAGACATACTTAATGACTTTATAATGCATAGTACTTTTCAGCTGAACAATTAAAATGGGTGAATATTGGCCTCTGGGGTGGTTATATCTGGATAGTAATTTTGGAGAACTCAAAAGGTAAAAGCTTTGCAATCATTTTACAGCTGAAAATGCTCTTTGCAGCATCTCCTGACCTTGTTTCAGCTCAAAACCTGCCTGCTATATATTTCTGATATGTTTAACAGTTCAGAAAGGTTTTAAATTTGCATCAGTGTCCTGGGTCTGAGCTAGAACAGAGAGAATTCTGTTCAGAGATTTTACTCTTCAGCTCAGTCTCTTCTCAGTAACTGCACTTTCTGTTGTTCATAGCATGCTTTCACACACAGTGGCTGCTTCTAGCAGTGATAACGCCAGTGTTTACTTACTAACAAGAACTGGCATGCAGAAAGGCTCCTGCTGGTATTTGCTTCTGTGGAGACTAAGGTCACTGCTACATCTTGTGTGCCATGTTGGGATGCTACAAAGTAAAAGGCAATCCTCATTATCAGTACAGGCTGGAGGATAAGGAAATTGAGGGCAGTTCTGAAGAAAAGGACATGGGGGTACTAGGAGATGAGAAACTGGACATAAGTCATCAACAGGTACTTGCAGCACAGAGGCAAATACCTCTGTGGGGCCAGCAGATTGAGAGAAGTGATTTTGTCACTCTGCTCTGATGGGATCTCACATGGAGTACTGTGCCCAGCTATGGATTCCTGAACACAGGAAGGACATGGACCTGATGGAGAGGTTCCAGAGAAGGGCCACAAAAATGATCAGAGGGATGGAGCACCTTTCCTATGAAGACAGGTGGAGAGAGGTGGGGTTGTTCAGCCTGGAGAAGAGAAGGCTCTGGGGAGGCCCTATAGGGGCATTTCAATATCTGAATGAAACCTACAGAAAGGCTGGTGAAGGACTGTTTACAAGGGCTTGTAGTGACAGGATGAGTGGCAATGGTTTTAAACCGGAGCAGGGCAGATTTGGCTTGCACATTAGGAGGACATTTCTTACAATGAGGGCAGGGAAATATTGGAACAGCTTGCCCAGAGATGTGGTGGAGGCTTCATCCCTGGAGACATTCAAGACCTTAATGGGACTCTGAGCAACCTGATGCAGCTGGGGATGTCCCTGCTGATTTCAAGTGGGTTGGACAAGATTATCTTTAAGGGTCCCTTCAACCATGCATTCTATGAACAATTTTCCGTAAAACCAGTGCAGTCCAGTACAGCTTGTACTGAGGTATGTTTAGCAGCTTGCCTCAACAAAAACTGAACCAGAGCCAAAGTGCCTCTTTTTTTTTTCAGTTGGCTGTAGGCTTTTAGTGTAAACTTGTAAAGGATGAATTACAAAATAATTAATTAAAATAATATTATAATCTCTGCAGTTCTTTAATGACCTAATACTCAAAAGAAAACAAATGAACAACAAAACCAGAAGCTTATATGACTACTCCTGATTAAGAAGTGGGAAGGGGAGAACATAAAAAGGAGACAGTGACTTACTGCATCCAGTTATGGAGCCCCCATTACAAGAAGGATGCAGACATGCTGGATCATGTCAAGAGAAGGGCCACAGAGATGATGAGAAGGCTGGAACACCCCTCCTATGAGGACAGACTGAAAGAGTTGGGGCTGTTCAGTCTGGAGAAGAGGAGGCTCCCAGGTGACCTTCTTGTGGCCTTCCAGTATCTGAAAGGGGCCTACAAAAAAGCTGGGGAAGGACTTTTTAAGATATCAGAGAGTGACAGGACTAGAGGGAATGGAGCAAAGCTGGAGATGAGTAGGTTCAGACTGGATGTGAGGAGGAATTTCTTCAGCATGAGAGTGGTGAGAGTGTGGAAAGGGTTGCCCAGGGGGGCAGTTGAGGCCTCATCCCTGGAGGTGTTTAAGGCGAGGCTAGATGGGACTCTGGCCAGCCTGATCTAAGGGTAGGATGTCCCTGGGCATGGCAGGGGTGCTGGAACTAGATGATCCTTGTTGTCCCTTCCAACCCTGACTGATTCTATGATTCTATGACTTGTTCCATACAACAGCACCTCTAGGAATGGCAAACATTTCTTCACTGATGAGGAAACAACAAAGCCACCTGTATTTGGCCTCAAATGACTGCCTAGTTGTGGATTGGATTGGCATTAGGGAACGAGGGAAGGCTGCTACTTGATGTTGACGTTTTATTACCATTTTAAGTCATAAAACAAACTGTGATCCATGTCCTCTTTACAGTAGATCATCATTTTACCTATGACAGTGAATGATATCCGTTGTAATTTGTGAAGAGAAGACAGCATGTCGTTGTTTTGCCCCTACTTGATAAAAGGCAACAGGGCAAAAAAAAGGCAAAAAACACAGAAACCCAACAAAATTAGTACCAGTCAGCTGAAGAAATACTTATCTTCCCTCCACATAGCTTTGATTATAGTCATCTTGAAAATGCATCACTTGAACCACAAATTGTTTTCCAAAATCTCTGTTTGAAAGCAGGGGAAGTTGCTGCGAAATGTTTACGGTGCTGTTGAGAAACATACCAGCAGCCTCTGCTTACCAACTCCCCATCATTCCAACTAGCAGAGCTGTCACCAGGAGAGGCTAGTGAGAGGGCACAGGAGGGGCTAGTGAGAGGGCACAGGAGGCTGTTTCGCAGGTGTTCAAGAGGTTTTGAGGGAAAAGTTAAGATGCAAGGAAGAACCAAATCAGCAAGAAACTGGCTTGTTTTACTGCTTTTAATCACTATATACCTGAACTGGCCAAATGCTGGTGTACTTGAAGGGGCTGTTAGACACACATTTGGGATGGTTTGGGTGCTCTCTACCCTCACCCACTTTTGAAATCGCCCAGGCTAGACTCAGCCAGCTCTGGAAATTTGAATGAAGCTTTTATTTACAGCTAGCACAATATACAAGCAGATGTTTACAGTATATACAGATACAGACAGATATATACAAGGTAAAAGGTAATGCAGAAACACAACTCCCCTCCCAGAAACCTGAGTCCCCAGGAGGGGCTCCTAACCACCCCTGCACCTTCCTCCTGCCCCTCTCAACCTTACCCCAGTCCCAAGGAAGAATACAGGTTCGGCCAAAAGGTTAAGAAGCAAAGTGGGTTAGGCCACATGGAAGGGTGTGTTAGAGAGATGCAGCTCAGCCAGCAGCCCAAGCAAGTGAGAGAAAAGTGGCAGGAGTGTTATCTAATGTTTTCATTTCTTGTTCAGCAAGACCCTGAGGGAAGCAGACATCACCACTGTTTCCCTTTCACAGCCTGTAATCTAGTTCTTCTCACCAAAACATTCCAGCTAGCTTCAAACTAGCACAACATTCAAGTTCTTTTTCATGGGTGTTCCTCCTCAGCAATGGAGCCTTCAAAGGTGCTCCTACTACAAAGACACTGTGGTGCTGGACTGGGTCCACTGAAGGGCAACAGAGCTGGCAAAGGATCTGGAGGTCTGGTGAGGAGCTGAGGTTGTTTTGTGTGGAGGAGACTGAGGGGAGACCTTCTCACTAACTCCCTGAAAGGAGACTGTAGTGAGGCTGCTGAAGGGTCTCTCCTCCCTAGTAACACAGGGTAGGAGGGGAAACAGCCTCGAATTGCACCAGGCAAAGTTTAGGTTGGGTATTAGAAGAAACTTCGTCACTGAAAGTGTTCTCAACCACTGGGCAACACTTCCCGTGGAGGTGGCTGAGCCCTCATCCCTGAAGGTGTCTGGGAGAGGCAGCGATGTGGTGCCGAGCAGCATGGATCAGCAGTAGGCTTGACAGAATTAGTGCATGGCTGGACCCGAGGATCTGAAAGGCCTCTTCCAGCCGAAACCACTGTGTGATCCTAAAAGCACAGACAATCGCCAGGCTCCAGCCCCAGGGGAAGGCTTTTACGGTACCTTCACCCTATCACGTCTAATCTTTAAAAAGCAGCCAACGTTAGAAGCCAAACGCAGCAGTCAGTTCCAGCTGCGAGGAGGAGCACACACACAGAGCCAAGCCCCGCCCGTCGCCCCCTGAGGCGGCGGCGCAGGCGCAGCGGCGGCGCTGGAGGCCGGCCGGAGGGGGCGGGCTGGCGGCTGCTGCCCCGGCGCGGCTGCGCGCCTCGGCTGCACGGACGCCGCGCAGGAGCCCTCGGTGCTGCGGGGACAGAGGTGAGCCTCTCCTTTCCTTAGTCGCCGTTTCGGGATGTTGCGCAGGGGATGCTGTGCAGCCTCGGTGGCTCTGTGGCCCTGCCATCGCCCGGGTCGGCAGGGCCATAGAGCCATCAGGGCTGGAGCTGCTCTCACCCCGGCCGGGCAATATGGGCCGCCCTTCAGACCTGGCATCCAAAATCTCTCCTCTGAAATCCAAAATCTTTCCAAAACCTGGACTCTGAGTCTGTCTTCTGAATGCATACCCGGAGTTTGCGGGACAGACTGGTCACTGGGCATGCAGAGAGGACAAAATGAAGCTGGAGCGCACTTTCTCTAGTCAGTATAGGCGCTGGTACTTAAGCAGAGTAAGTCTTGTGGAGTTCATGTTTTGGTGAGATATCAGTGCTGGGTTGGTTTTGGTTTTGACTCTGCTGTTATACTGCATGTTAATGTAAGTACATACTGAAAACTTAGAGGAAGAGCCTTACTTAAGGCTCCACGAGTGCTTCCGGTGGCTTACAGGTAACAGCGTAACTTAAGCTGGTGCTGTTGTACCCAGTTCTGTGTCCTGACAGATGATTAAAGGCCATGATTAGTAAGGAGCGGTGTCAACATAACTGAAGCGTTCTACCCTTGGCATTTAACCTGGCTTTTCTATCCGTCTCTGCCTGTTTGGGACTAAACCTGAGACAACAACCAGATCAGGGTAATGGCTTGTGTTAATTGCCCGGGTGTTTGTTTGGGTTTGACAATCATTTAGCTAATGTTTGTGAATCTGCAGGCATTTACCCAGGTCATCACTTGAAGTGAATCGCTTGAGTAGGAAATACTTTGTGCTGGTTTGAGCCTAGCTAGAATGATTTGGTGAGAAGAACTAGATTACAGGCTGTGAAAGGAAAACAAGGCTGATGTCTACCTCGCTCATAGGCTTGCTGAGATGTATAAAAACAAAAATCAAAGCATGGATAACTCACTTCTGCTGCTGGTGAGCTCCGAGCAGCATCTCTCTATCTCTCTAACTGCACCCTCCGTTTCATTGATTAATCCACTTTGCTTCCTAACCCCCTGGCCGAGCCTCCAGTCTTCCTTGGGACTGGGGTAAGGTTGCGAGGGGTAGGGGGAAGGTGAAGGGGCAGTTGGGAGCCCCTCCTGGGGACTCAGGTTTCTGGGAGGGGAGTTGTGTTTCTGTATTGCCTTTTACCTGGTATATTTCTGTCTATAACTGTATATACTGTAAATATCTGCTTGTGTATTCTGCTAAGCTGTAAATAATAAGTTTCATTCAATTTCCAGAGCTGGCTGAATCTATTCTGGGTGATTTCTAAAGTGAGGCAGGGGCAGGGAACACTCAAACCATCACGTCCTAAAAGGCTAGAGCTCAAAAATGAAACAGGCTTCAAACATTGCATCATTAAATGAATTCGTGGTCTGTTATGGGGGTGTATCAGAAATAATGACGAGTGGGCTGGCTTGTATTTCATATTGCTTGTGAAAATAGAGATGCACAGGTGGTAGAGTATCTTGTATTGCTTTCTAATAATTAAGAATATAGGCATCACTTTTAAAGGACTGTGAGATCTTGTAGCTATCTCATGTTGCATCAAAACAACTTCATTTTTGTGTTTTACATCAAGCCTGGAAGAAAGTATGAAGGACTAAAATACAGACAGGGTAGATTTTGAGTTTAAGATTCTAATCCTCTAATTTAAGATACTCAAAGTAATTTAAACCATACTTAAAAATACTGCTTCCTGTAGTAATTTGCAGTGAAGATTCCAGTGGCTTTAAGCAAAAAGCCTCAGAGCTGTATGCTGTGTCTGAGAATGTGCTTTTCACTGTGTCAAAATGTGGAATCTTGTACAAACATGTATCTTTCAAGACCGATGCTCTGTGCTTCTGAATGGTTTTGTGCTGTGCCTCTTTGATAAACCCAAAATTGGGAAGAAACCTGGTAACTTAGATTAAGCTTTTAATACTTCTCAAGCTAATGTTTGGTTTGGCTTGTTTTTTCCAGAGTAAAGGATAGAACAAACTTGCATATTCTAGCAAGGAGAAAACAGTCCAATCCAGAATAGAGGGAGCAGAAAATTAGAATTAGCAAAAGAAATAGCTGTAAACATTTTTCTATTAATCTCCTCTTTTTTGTAGGCTGTAAATCTACAAGAAGATGGCAGATTCTTGGCAAGAATGCATGGACTATGCAGTTGCTTTAGCAAGGAAAGCTGGGGAGGCAAGTACAGGCTACTTGTAAATAATATTATGTATTGAATCCAGTGTGTATGTACCTTTTGAAGGAGGTCGATGTTCAATGTTATGTTGAGGAGTGTCTTGTCAGTAACATAAAGTAGCAGAATTGTTCAGTGATGTTCAAGTTCAGGATTGGAGTGGCTTTCATCTTTACAACTTGGTTAATTTAAGAAAACAACTTTGCACTTTCTTTTGGACTGGCATGCAAGTAAAGGCTAAAGAGTATCTTTTGTGCCTTGAATTTGATTGAAAAGAAAAATAAATTCTGAGCTGGGGTAAATAAAGCATATCTCTTTTTTTCCCCTTAAACTGCACCTGTCTCCTCATCTCACCATCTGAAAACTGTTTTAAACACCTCAGTCAGCTTTGTACAGTGGCCTGTTGGCACAAGATGCTGTATTGTGTTCTCTCCATAAAGACTAGCTTGCTTCTGTAAATAAGAGTCGTGCTTTGCCTATTTGTGATCTAAGATGGCTCAGAACAAGAAAGAACATTTGCACATCTTGGCAGAGCCAAGTGATTACCAAATGTTCAGTCTTTGGTACTTCTGCTTGGTACATTTGAATGCTGTTGCAACCAGACAAGATGGTACATAAACCACTTCTGTCTCGTGGAGCTGCGGAGTCTGCAAAACATCGTCTTTGCAACAGCCTCATTAAAGTCTTCCCTTAGGAAATCTTTTTAAGTCATTGTAAAATAATTCTGTGGGCTGTGAGGCATGGATTCTTGAGCTGATTCTGATAGTTTGAACATCATAAATGCAGGGTCTGACTAAAAATAACTGGCATTAAGATCATTCTTAAGTGTTCCGTTCAACTCTGGTATTTAAATTGGTACATCTAAAATGTGTCCAAACAAAAGAGAGTTCAGCTCTCTTTTGATATATACATAGATAAATGCATGGGTAAGCCCAAACTTTTGCATTTAAATCCAGATTTTGTCACTGCTTGTGTTTGATTTTT